>NC_063341.1:5796176-5808196 GCF_021869965.1 Rhincodon typus
AAAAATTTCTTATGCAGAGAGAAATGTGGGCAAAGTGTGTTTTTATTCAGCATAAAATACTTTAACTTTTGTTAATTTTTATTTGGTTCATCTTCCTTTCTTTCAGTTTATTCTTAACATGTATTGTGGATTCTGAATGCTTCATTGGGGCATTTATTTTTGCAGTAGCAGGTTTGCAATATCTTCAGTTACTCATCATTGGATTCCTCCATAAGAAATTTTGATTACTTGGACTCTTTTTTTGAGAATAAATACAAAGTGGATTGCATATTCATATCACCGAAGAGAAGAGTTTTCAAAATTACTTTGGAATTGTTGTTCCTCTTCTTCCACCACCAGCATGCAAACCCCACTCCGGCATGAAGGAGCCTCAAATGTATTGCATTGGAAAATTTACAATGACTCATTTCTTTAAATAGCAAAGAAGCCTTTCTGGTTTCACACTTCACTCTCTCTTCAGACAAGATAATTACACTATTTTGATATCCTCCTTCATGCCTCAGATATTCAGACCTTTAAATTAATGTTTGTTAGTGCATCATATGGGATGCAAATCAAGCTGTTCATACATTTTAAAATAATAATTCAGTGAAGACTGTAAAAGGAAATAACTATTTCAGTTGTATTGATCACAAAATTACTGACTATTAAATTTGGATAAATCCTCCAAAATGTAATTTCTCGAATAGGATTGTCGATTACTTCATTGGCTTGTTACATCTGCTTCTTAGTTTGGAAGTGTGGTGTCAAGTTTTGCCAAAAGTAAAATGTTGTTTCAGAACTGTCAAGTGATACCTGTGGCTGTGTATTAATGTGTGGTCTGTTTAGTTAGCTTTGCACAGCATTACTCAAGCACCTCATATTTTAATTGGCTACATGGAAGAAATGCAGTAATCAGGAGTAAGGTGAACCTCATATTATCATAGGAGTGAAGTTGAAGAATGTGTTTGTTGGCCTCTGTTTGCCTGGAAAATGATTTTTGTTGACAACTGAAATAATTGATCTGGCACTCAATATTCGGCTCACTGCACAAATTTGGTATTTTCAAGGCATGCAATGAATTTCTCATCAACATTTTTGCTGCAAATTTTGCTGCATCCAGGTGTGAGAGGTGATTTTTGACTGGAGCTTGCATAAAATTGAGTCAAGTTTCTTCGTTTCCTTGTTTCCTACCATTGGTGATTAGTAAACGTTGATTAATGGTTGCGGGGAGTCGATGGCCTAGGTATTATCGCTGGATTATTAATCCAGAGACTCAGATAACATTCTGGGGATCCGGGTTCAAATCGGTGACTCAGTGGTTAGCACTGCTGCCTCACAGCGCCAGAGACCCGGGTTCGATTCCACCTTTGGGCAACTGTCTGTTTGGAGTTCGCACATTCTACCCGTGTCTGCGTGGGTTTCCTCCGGGGACTCTGGTTTCCTCCCACAGTCCAAAGATGTGCATGCTAGGTGGATTGGCTATGATAAATTACCCGTAGTGTTCAGGGATGTTTAGGTGAGGGGGATGGTTCTGGGTGGGATGTTTTAAGGGTTGGTGTGGACTTGTTGGGCCGAAGGGCCTGTTTCCACACTGTAGGGATTCTATGTTTCAAATCCTGCCTTGGCAGATGGTGGAATTTGAATTCAATAAAATATCTGGAATTAAGAATCTGATGATGACCATGAAACCATTGTTGATTGTCGGAAAAACCCATCTGGTTCACTAATGTCCTTGAGAGAAGGAAACTGGCATCCTCACCTGGTCTGGCCTACATGTGACTCCAGACCCACAGCAATGTGGTTGACTCTGAACTGCCCTCTGGGCAATTAGGGCTGGGCAATAAATGCTGCCTGGTCAACGACACCCTCATCCCGTCAAGAATAAAAAAAACTTTCCCCATATTTCTGATTTTCTCCCCCCAGAATAGGAGGTGAAATCCAGTTTATTCAAAAGCCAGAATTCTTCAAGTCACAATCAGTTTTGTAGCATTTCCAATTCGATGTTTCTGAATTCCTTGCAATTCCTTCCTTAATAATTGCCCACTCTGAAAGACCAAAAGTAATCCATGTGTATTTCTCCCAAGCAGTCACATTGATTTTATTTTTCTAATGTTTGGCCTGTTATAAAATAGCCTCAACTTTACATCTTTGTAAAGTGGAGCTTTATTTTTGGCTATTCAAGGGAGGCATTTGGAGAGTTCTATTTATTTGATATAGGCGGCGATTTGGAGCTAAACTGAGCTCACTTTATATTCTGGCAGACAGGGAAGCCATTTTGGAAAAGTTTTAAGCTTCTCAACTATATATCTGTGATATTTATAACATTTTGGAAACCAACAGAACTGGCACTTTTCCCAGTGCTTGGAATGATTTGTGTGGAGAGACTGCTGCATATATACTTATTGTTAAAAGTGATGGCTAACTCGACCTTTAATAATATCACGTGTAGTATTAAGGAGATGGAAATGTTGGAACCATAGACAAAATCAAGAATGTCTATGTTGACTTTATTAATTTCATTAATTTATTTCATTTTATGTTTTCTCTTCTATACTGTATGTGCAGTAATTTTTTTGGCTTTCTTAAAAAAAGAAGGAAATCCTGGTTTCACCAGTGTCACTGACTCATTGATCATCAGCAGGTATTCACAAGGATTTACTGGCGTAGAAACTATCCACTTACCGTCTCTTCTTCCAGCTTAGTTATTTTGTAAGGAACCATGGTTAGTTTTTGTATTGCATTGCTGTGTTTTGCTACCAGCATGCTGCTTTATGTCTTGTTAACTTGTTGAAATTGAATATTTGTGGATGTTATGTAGATACATGATAGAGTTTACCTTTGCTGTCCATATGCTCATAGTCTGTTAGGCCTCTCTGTGGAAGAATAAAAGAGTGACAGAATGAAGAAAACAGGAAAATGTTTCAACTAGTTCGTTAAAACAAGACCATTCAGCAAATTTTTTTTTATCTGGCTCTGTAAATTCTTAAAGCAATACTGTGAGAATCAGTTGGCATGAAAAGCTTGGTGAAACAGTCCGATCCTATTTGAGAGGCGAATTGTAACTTTAAAGCATTTATTTGAAGCATAATCGCATTTGTATATGCTATTTGTTGATGCAATTGGATATTGCATTATATTCCCATAATTTGTAACACTGGCACAAAAGCCTTTATGGAAGTAGAGAATACTGGGTGACTAGAGAAATTGAGACTGGAGAATAGCCCACGTTGTCCCATTGTTTAAGGAGGGTAGCAGGGATAATCCTGGAAATTACAGGCTGGTGGTAGGGAAATTATTGGAAAAGATTCTCAGGGACAAGATCTTAATGTATTTAGAAGTAAATGGACTTATTAGTCATGTAGAGCATGGTTTTGTGCTGGGGAGGTAATGCCTCATTAACTTGATCGAGATTTTTGAGGGGATAACAAGCTGATTGTTGAGGGAAAAGTAGTTGATGTTGTCTGCATGGACTTCAGTAAAGCCTTTGACAAGGTCCCTCATGGCAGACTGGTACAAAAAGTAAAGTCATATGGTATCAAGATGAGCTGGCAAGATGGATATAGAACTGGCTCAGTCATTGGAGACAGAGGGTAGCGGTGGAAGGATGCTTTTCAGAATGGAGAGTTGTGACTAGTGATGTTCCACAGGGATCAGTGCTTGGACCTCTGCTGTTCGTGGTCTACATAAATGATTTTGAGGAAAACGTAGCTGGTCTAATTAGTAAGTTTGCAGACAATACAAGGATTGGTGGAGTTGTGGACAGTGAGGATGACTGTCAGAGGATACAGCAGGATATAGATCAGTTGGAGGCATGGGCAGAAAAATGGCAGATGAAGTTTAATCTGGACAAATGTGAGGTGATGCATTTTGGAAGGTCAAGTACAAGTGGAAATTATGCAATGAATGGCAGAACCCTCAGGAGTATTGATATGCAGAGGGATCTGGGTGTGCAAGTCCACAGATCACTGAACATGGCAGTGCAGGTAGATAAGGTAGTAAAAAAAGCCTATGGCATACTTGCTTTCATTGGAAGTGGCATTGAGTACAAGGATAGACAAGTTACACTGCAGCTTTAGAGAACTTTAGTTAGGCCACACTTGGAATATTACAAACAGTTCTGATCACCACACTACCAGAAGGATGTGGATGCTTTGGAGAGGTTTACCGGGATGTTGCCTGGTATGGGGGACTTTAGCTATGAAGAAAGGTTGGATAGACTGGGTTTGTTTTCACTGGTATACAGGAGGTTGAGGGGTGACCTGATAGAAGCTTATAAGATTGTGAACGGCATGGATAGCCTGGAAAGTATGAGGCTTTTTCTCAGGGTGGAGGGGTCAATTATTAGTGGACACGGGTTCAAGGTACGAGGGAGGAAGTTTAAAAGGCACATTTTTCACACAAAGGGTAGCGAGTGCCTGAAATGCATTTCCAGAGGTGGTGGTGGAAGCAAACACAATAGCAGCATTCAAGAAGCACTTGCGCGAATGCATGAATAGGAAGGGAATAGAGGGATATGGACACTATAAGTGAACACAGTTTTAGTATGGAAGGGCAAAATGTGGTGGTGCCCTGGGAAGCTAGGGAAGTGACCGCTGGGCCCCTTGCCAAGATACCTATATCATTGGTAGGCACGGGTCAGATGCCGGAAGACTGGAGGGTGGCTAATGTGGTGCCCCCATTATTTAAGAAAGTTGGTAGGGAACAGCCAGGGAACTATAGAATCATAGAATCCCCACTGTGTGGAAACAGGCCATTCAGCCCAACAAGTCCACACCAACCCTCCAAAGAGCAGACCGGTATCTTGATGTCAGTGGTGGATGAATTGTTGGTGGGGATTCTGGCAGACAGGATTTACATGTATTTGGAAAGGCAAGGACTGATTAGGGATACTCAACATGGTTTTGTGCATGGGAAATCATGTCTCACTTACTTGATTGAGTTTTTTGAAGAAGTAAAGAAGAAGATTGAGGGCAAAGCGGTGGACGTTGTCTATGTGAACTTCAGTAAGGCATTCGAGATTCCTCATGGCAGACCGGTTAGGAAGGTAAGATCACATGGAATTCAGAGAGAACTAGCCATTTGGGTACAAAATTGGTTTGAATGAGAAGACAGAGGGTGGTGGTGGAGCATTGTTTTCTCGGACTGGAGGCCTGTGACCAGTAATGTGCTGCCTTGATCGGTGCTGGGTCCACTGCTTTTTGTCATTTATGTAAATGATTTGGATGTGAATATAGGAGGAATGGTTAGTAAGTTTGCAGATGACACCAAAATAGGTTAGTGTAGTGAATAGTGAAGAAGGTTACCTCGGAGTACAACGGGACCTTGATCAGATGGGTCAATAGGTGGAGGAGTGGCAGATGGAGTTTAATTCAGATAAATGTGCGGTGCTGCATTTTGGAAAGGCAATCAAGGCAGGACTTGTACACTTAACGGTAAAGTCCTGGGGATTGTTGCTGAACAAAGAGACCTTGGGCGCAGGTTCATAATTCCTTGAAGGTGGAGTTGCAGGTTCACAGGGTAGTAAAGAAGGCATTTGGTACGCTTACCTTGATTGGTCAGTGCATTGAATATAGAAGTTGGGAGGTCATGTGGCTGTACAGGACATTGGTTAGGCCACTTTTGGAATACTGCATTAATTTCTGGTCTCCCTGCTAAAGGGAAGATGTCATTACATTTGAAATGATTCAGAAAAGATTTACATGGATGTTGCCGGGTTTGAAGCATTTGAGCTTTAGGGACAGGCTGAATAGGCTGGGGCTATTTTCCCTAGAACATAGGAGGCTGAAGGATGACCTTACAGAGGTTTATAAAATCATGAGGGGCATGGATAGAGTGAATAGCCAAGGTATTTTGCCCAAGGTAAGGGAGTCCAAAACTAGATGGCATAGGTTGAAGGTGAGACAGGAAAGATATAAAAGGGTCTAAGGGACAACCTTTTCATGCAGAAGATGGTGCATGTATGGAATGAGCTGCCAGAGGAAGTGGTAGAGGCTGGTCCAATTGCAACATTTAAAAGGCAGCTGTGTGAGTTGATGAATAGGAATTGTTTAGAGGGATATGGCTAAATGCTGGCAAATGGGACCGGATTAATTTAGGATATCTGGTCGGCATGGACAAGTTGGACCGAAGGGTCTCTTTCTGTGCCATACAACTGTATGACTCTTAAGTATCAATGGCCTCACCCAATATTTTGCAATGAATCAGCACTTCAAATTCTCGTTGATTGCAGTGGAGAAAAGAACAGCTGCTGGATTTTCTGAATGTTATGCAAATACTTTACAAAATTTAGGATTAGGACAAATTGTATTCATGATTTCTTCTGGTCCTTATATTCCACATGTAATTAGGGACCATGAAAGGTACAATGAGGTATCTTTGTTTTCAAACTTAGGGGCGAGCAGCATAGTTGACAGTCGTGTCTTTCAGGTCTGTCTATTTCTACATGCTTGCCTGAATGTTAGCATATTCTCAAATTATCCTTAGCTTTCAGAAATGACTTTTTTTTATTTACTGCTTCTTAATTAGTTTTGTACTGTATCATGTTGAAGAGAGCAGAGAAATTTTAATGTAAATGAATGGAATTGTTTGAACTATGATGTTTCTAAAACTTAGTGCAATGTCACATTTGTGATAGCTCGTACAAAGAAATAAGCATTTGTGTTTAGGGCATTACATGCTTCAAACTTACGAATCTGTTGTTCATGATTTGTTTCAAACAAATGTCAATAACTGCAGTAATTTTTCATTTCATTCAGATATACTGTGATGCACAAAATACCCTATTAGTTTGGAAGGATATGTTTTTAAGCCTTTCAGTGGTACTGTCTTTTCATATCTTAAAACATTCAGCTGGGTCAATACTCAAGACCCTCATTACTCTGGTAAATCTGTCATTTGGACAGCCATTCATGTCTCCGGTAAAAACTGAAAGAACTGCAGATGCTGTAAGTCAGGAACAAAAACAAAGTTGCTGGAAAAGCTCAGCAGGTCTGGCAGCATCTGTGAAGGGAAGAACAGAGTTAACATTTTGGGTCCGGTGACCCTTCCTCAGAACTGTTATGAAATTTGTATTTTTGTCCTTGTCTATTGCTCTTTGTTACGAAGCTGGGTAGAATAATTGTGAAGTGGAAGGCAGGAAGCTAAAATGTGTGGTTCCTTTAAGAGACTTGTGTTTTTAGCTAAAAAGAAGAAAATTTCTATGTCTGTGAGCAGCAGCTGAAGTCGCCATTCCAGTGATAAGTGTGAAATAAGTGTATCAAAAAAGCTTTACAGGTGGCAGGCAAAACAGCAGTCTTGTTTTGATGTTGTGACGAGTTTGAATTTGGCCAATTAATTTAAACAAAGCACCTAGATACAGAAAGCCAATTGAATTTAAATCTGATGGTGTTGACAACCTGAAACCAATTATATTATAAGAACTTGATTATGTCATTATGGGTATATAAGACGAGGGTATTTGGAAAAGCGGGGAGAGACAACTGCTATCTGAAAAGGAGAAACAACTGCCACTTGCCAGAGTTAGCACAATTCAGCTCTCAGAGAAAGCCCATCTAATTAATCAAAGGCACCACAGTATTTTAGCTCCGAGTCCTCATTGAACAAATTATAGAAATAAAGCATCTCTGACAGCAGAATTAACAGAAGAAAGGTGTTTATGAAGAGAGCAAAGATGATAGAATATTCCAGAAGACAATCTGTGCGAACGTGGAGAGATTGTCATAATTTTTTGCTTCTTATTAATTGGGTTTATATTAGTGGGACTTGTCTTTGTTTGAACAGCATTCTAGTAGAATTTAGACCAGTTAGGAAGTAGTTAGTAGTCTAAGGGGGGATTGTTGGTTTGTTAGTAATTTTGTTAATTTGTTCATTGTTGGGTTCAATGAATAAATTGTTTCTTGTTACTTGTAAAGTGGAGAGGGATTTTCTTTCTTTTAACCCCCATTCTTTTAATAGATTACAAGGGGAAAGACGAGCTTCTGTGGGTGTTTCAGGGGTAATTATTAGAGGGCAACCCCTACTTCTGTCATAACAGATCGGGTCTTGTATTTTAGTTTAATTATCAGAAGGTTTTGACCATTCCCCGTCTTAACATCTTGTGTTGTTATAATTCTGTTTTCATGATGAAAGAGTAACCCTTGGTACACATGGGTGCCTGTACCTTGCCAGCACATACAATTTTATAGCCTTTTGGTACACATTGATCACTTCATATGCTATGAAGCAAAATTAACAATAGATGCCATGTGTGTTGCCATTTTGTTCACCTGTCATCTTCTGAATTCTTCTGTAATGCTTGAATAAAGATAGTACTCAGAATATTCCTAGATATCACGTAAACTTAAAGGCTTCAATCCCTTTACAAAAAATAAATGTTTAGTAATGTTTCTAGTGTGTATTATATGCTTCCCCAAAGACCTCTAAATTAAAAGTACTATATATTTCTGGAGAAAAACTAGAAACAACACTTCAACAACCACCAATTTTAAAATAATTTCCTAAAATTACAATATGCATTTCTTATACTTGTATCACAAGATATCTACCTTGTTGTACCTCAAGAGACTGTATCCCAATTTTAGAATTATCAAACCAGATGAACAACATCGGCCCAGCACAGAAGTACCCTTGTAACCACCGCCGATGCTGATTATCAGTAGCAAGCTTGTCAAGAAGTGTTACAGCTGATATTTTTACATTTGTAAAGGCCATTTCCTTTTTTATTTTTATGCTTTTTAAAAATTGGACTGAAATGCGAAAGAGATGTTTTAAATCACTGTTTTATACAAATGCTTCATGTTGCAAGAAGCAAGTAACCTGACACTTATGGCAAGCATTGTGTAACTAACTGTTTGTGCAAGCGGTAATTTTAGTGGCTGCAGATAAATTGGAGCTGGGGAGGGGGTATAGATGCAGCTGGGTAGCCAAAAGATGCTGATTGGTCTATGGATTAGTAACCAGTATCGCTGGGAAAAGACTTGCATGCTAACAACCAAGTTAATGACTCTCAGGTAACCGAACAGCTTGTTAAAGAGATAGTAGGAACTGCCGATGCTGGAGAATCTGAGATAACAAAGTGTAGAGCTGGATGAACACAGCAGGCCAAGCAGCATCAGAGGAGCAGGAAAGCTGACGCTTCGGGTCTGGGCCCTTCTTCAGAAATGGGGGAGGGGAAGGGGATTCTGAAATAAATAGAGAGAGAGGGGGAGGCGGATGGAAGATGGATAAAGGAGCAGATAGGTGGAGAGGAGACGAACAGGTCAAGTAGGCGGGGATGGAGCCAGGAAGGGTGAGTGTAGGTGGGGCGTTAGACTGGCCCCCGACCTCGTCCCAAAACCAGCCCAGCTCGTCCCCACCTCCCTGACCTGTCCGTCTTTTCTCCCACCTATCCGCTCCTCCCACCTCAACCCCCAACCCCACTTCCTACCTACCAGCCTCATCCCCGCCTCCTTGACCTGTCCGTCTTCCCTTTACTGACCAACATCCATCCTAACTCCCCACCTACACTCACCTTTACTGGCTCCATCCCCGCCTCCTTGACCTGTCCGTCTCCTCTCCACCTATCTGCTCCTTTATCCATCTTCTATCCGCCTCCCCCTCTATCTCTATTTATTTCAGAGTCCCCTTCCCCTCCCCCATTTCTGAAGAAGGGTCCAGGTCCGAAACGTCAGCTTTCCTGCTCCTCTGATGCTGCTTGGCCTGCTGTGTTCATCTACACCTTGTTATCTCAGCTTGTTAAAGAGAAGTGTTTTGATCTTCGGCAGCTCAGAACCAATTTTAAACTTCAAGAAAACTAGTTCTTCTTTTCTTCAGCAATTGTTGCAAGCTGTGATTGTTAACTGTGATAAGTCATAGAAATTTGAGAGGCGAACCAACCACCATGTGTCTCTTGCAAACCAATGGACGTATCCAGAGAAAAACAACTGAGCAGCAATATTCTGACCAGCTTAAAAATCATAAGGATCATCTCAATAAGTCATGAATAGGAACCACTGAACTGCCTCCCGGTTTTCCTCTGCCCACATTTTATTTTTCCCTGTTATTTGTCTGTCTATGTATGTGCAGGGGGAGTTTATAGAATGATTAGAGTTTTAATTTATAGTGTTAGTTGCCACAGTTTATAACTTTCTGCCTGTAGCTTGGATGTAATTACATATAATAAGGAAACCTGGTCAGTCTTTTCTATCAACCATATCTAAGAATTAGATAAATTGAGGAATTTTGCATATTTATTTTAAAATCTTTAACACTTGTGGTGAATCTCAAAATAGTGGCGCTTGACTTCCAACGTGCTAACCCAATGAGCTGAGTTGGACTTTAAGTTTTGGAATAGCTGCCTATAGATTAGTTAAATTTGATTTTATTCCAATTCGTTTTCGGTTTTGTTTTCATTTTTCAAAGAAACTGTTGCTTTTATAAGTCATTGAGAAGAAATCTCAAGGTTGTACTAACATTTTTTTTAACAAAAATAAGATGTATTCCAGGAGGTGCCCCTTTTGAATCAAACAGTGAGAATGCTGGAGAATCAGCAGATCTGGCAGTATCTGTGGTGAGACAAACAAAGTTAACATTTTGAGTCCGGTATGACTCATCTTCAGAATTGAAAGATGTTGGGTTTTTTTTTTAAAGATAGTAAGAACTGCAGATGCTGGAGTCAGAGATAACACAGTGTGGAGCTGGAGGAACACAGCAGGCCAGGCAGCATCAGAGGAGCAGGAAAGTTGACCTTTCGGGTCAGGACCCTTCTTCAGAAAAAATTTTTAAGTATGCTTTTCACAGGAGAGGAGGAGGGTAAAGGCTCAGAGGTTGTTAATGGTAGTGAAAGAGAAAATGAGATGTAAAATGGATATAAACTGTGTGGAAGGGAGAGAGTGGGCCCTCTGTATTAAGCAGAAAATGAGGTGCATTCCTTGAGTTTGTGTTGTGCTTTGGTTGGAACATTGCAGCAGGCCCAGGTCAGAAATGTCAGCATGAAAGCAAGGTGACTTATTGAAAGGACAAGCAGCTGGGAGGTTAGGGTCATTCCCACAGACAGAGCAGCCACTAGCCCGCGTTGGGCCTGTTGATGGAAAGAAGACCACATTGTGAGCAGTGAATGCAGAAGACTAGAACGAAGACCAGTAAAACACTCTCTCACCTGGGGGGAGTGTTTGGGACTCAGGACAGTGAGCAGGTAGGAGGTGAATGGTCATGTCTACACCATATGTGATTGTACGGAAAGGTGCCATCATGGAGTGAGGAAGTGATGGTAGGCTGGATCAGGGTATCATGGAGAAAACACTCCATGTTGACAATGGAAAGGAAGGGAAGATATATTTGGTGGTGGCATCCTGCTGGAGGTGGCAGAAATGGTGGGGGATGATCCTTTGAATGTGGAGATTGATTCGGTGTGAAGTATGACCTCGGGAAAAGTTACTGTTATTCCGTGGTGGAGGATTTGACTATTTCCAACATTACAACAGTGATTACACCTCAAAAACTCTTAATTAGCTTTTAAAGAAATTAGCTTTTGAGAAACCTGAGGTGATGAATATCTCTACATAAACATAGATATGCTCTTTCTCTCCTTTGTCATCTGGTAGTTTATGTCATCATCAAAAGTTAGTTCACCCAACCATGTAGCATCCTATCCTTAAAAGTAAACCTAACCAAATCTAACCAGTAGTTCCATTTTTTGACTGAAAGTCAATTTTTGAATTTCCTCTTATAAAAACACAGGATAGTAACTGTAATTGTGAGGTTCACAACACAGTGGTCAGCCAAGCTGAATGTAATAATAGAAAAGGCGTTAAAAAGGTATAAATGCAACAAAGAGAATAAAAATTAGGGTTAGGGAGAGAGAGTGTATGTGTGTGTGTCGGTGGGGAGTTAGGGAGAGTGTGTGTGTGTGTGTGTGTGTGTGTCGGGGGCGGAGTTAGGGAGAGTGTGTGTGTGTGTGTCGGGGGTGGAGTTAGGGAGAGTTTGTGTGTGTGAGACAATTAGGGAGAGTGTGTGTGTATTGTGGGGGAGGGCGAGTGTGTGTGTGTGTGGGGGAGGGCGAG
>NC_063341.1:5808696-5843492 GCF_021869965.1 Rhincodon typus
TTTTTCTGACTGGAAGACTATGTCCAGTGAGGTCCCAAGGGGTCAGTGTGGGGGCTCTTGCAGTTTCTAGGTTATATAAATGATTTAGGCTTGAATGTACAAGGGCTTATCAGTCAGTTCGCAGATGATACAAAAATTGTTGGGGTGGTAAATAGTGAGGAGGATATAGATAGCCTGGTCAAATTAGCTAATGGTGGCAAAGGAAACTCAATCTGGGTAAACGTGAGGAGATGCACTTGGGCAGGACAAAAAAGGCAAGGGAATACATGATGAATGTTACGACCCAGGAAGTACCGAGGATCAAAGGGACATTGTTGTGCATTTGAGGAAAAACTTCTTCACCCAGACAGTGGTGGGAATCTGGAACTTACTGCCTGTAAGGGTGGTAGAGGCAGAAAGCCTCCTAACGTTTAAGCAGTATTTAGATGTGCACTTGTGATGTCCAGGTGCACAAGACTATGGGCCAAGTGTTAGAAATTGGGATTAGAATAGTTAAGTGCTTGTTTATGACTTGCATGTATGCAGTCCATTGAAGAGACTTTTTTTTTCCTATGCTGTGGATCTCTATGACTATGACTGAGCTGATCATTTATTGAATACATATTTACAGAGATTATGTTTCAGTTATAAAGTACCATGTACAGTACTGGTCACAAGGTTGTTGGGGGTGTTGGTGGAAATATATTTAGTCATGATGCTTTTCTGCCTATGTTGATGTAAAAGGAAATTTACAAATGCAGGTGGGGACATGGCTGATGTACAAAATTTTGCTTTTGCCTTTACCAGGGAAGAAGATGCTGCCCAAGTCACTGTGGAAAAGGAGGTAGTTGCAACAGTTGATAGATTTAGAAAGTATTAGACAGACTTTCTCTACTTAAAATTCATAAAGCACCAAAACCATAGAGCCACCCAAGCATACTGAGAGAAATCAGCAGAAACTAGAGAGGCACTCGGCATGATTTTACAATCCTGATCATATTCAGGGCACTGCCAGATAACTCAGAGAATTGTACATAACCCTATTTTGCAAAAAAAATGAGAAGCTCAGCAAATATGGGCCAATCAACTTAACCTCAATGTGTGGAAACTCTTAGAAGCAATGTTTAAGGACAAGATGAATAATTATGAGCAAATGTATCTTAAATTTTAAAAAAAAGCCAATGTTCATCTCTTAAGGATTTACTAAGATCATAGTTAACTAACTTCCTCAGTTATTTGATGAAGTAACTGAGGGTAGCAGAAGGAATGTGGTTTATATGATGTAAAGGATTATCAAATGCCTTTTGATAAAGTGCTACACAACAGCATTATTACTAAAGTTAATACTCATAGAATAAAAGGGACTGTTGCAACATGGATCTGAAACTGGTTGAGTGACGGGAAGGTGACAGTAGTGGTGAACTATTGTTTTTTGGATTGAAGGATTTGTAACTGGTTTCTGACAGTGTTGGTGTAAGGGCTGTAATTCTTCTTGATGCGTACAGCACAAGTACAAAATTTGCAGATTCCATTAAACTTGGAGGGATTGCGAACTGTGAGGAGCTTACCTGGAATAGGTGTTAATTATTTCCAGCATGAAGTTCAGATAGCACTGCAATTTAGAAGTGAATCACGAATGTTCTATAGAAGCAGGACAGATTTGCAAACCGCATTAATACCCAAGTTTGACACAGACTGAGTGCAAAATGAGAATTTCATTCACATGATAATTTGGTGCATGAGGGTGAAAGAACGTGCCCTTTTTCTCACTTCTTTCAGTCTCCAGTAGCTGGTAACATTTTTTAATTTGTCTTCAAGATTGGACAGTGTAACTTTCTATTATTTTAGCTGTGTAAATTAATAATGAACTAACATGATACGTGAGTATCATGTCCATAAGTTACTGAAAGCAGCAGGACAAGGAGAGATAACAATTAAAAAAGCACATGCAATCCCTGGGCTTTATAAATCAGGACAGTGTATAGAATTAACTTACGATAAGCCTGTATAAGGTGACATTCTGATGTCAGCTAGGTCACGAGTATGAGACAAGAATTTTTAAAAGTCAATTGAGGTAGACTGTTCGCAGGTAAAGGGACATCTGATAAGTTGGAGGCTTTCAAAAGTGTGATAATACAGTTCAGAGTCATTGCATTCCTGTTACAATAAAAGGTAAGGCTGGTAGGATTAGAGAACAATGGATGAATAAAGTTATTGAGGTTCTAGTCAAGAATAAAAAAAACATATATTAGATACAGACAACTGGATTCAAATGAATCTCTTGAACAGTATAAAGGGTATGGGGCATTCTTAAGGAGGAGATCGGGAAGGCAAAGGGGGAATACGAGGTAGCCTTGGCAAATAAGGTTAAAGATAATCCAAAGAGATTCTACAAGTACATTAAGTCCAAGAAAGCAACTGGAGAGAGACTAGAGACCCTTAAAGATCAAAGGGATCATCTGTGTATTGAACCTCAGAAGATGGGAGAGATATTGAATGAATATTTCATGACTGTTTTTACTATAGAGAAAGAGATGGAGGCTAGAGAACTCGGCAAAATAAATATTGATGCTTTGAAAACAGCTCACATTACATAAAAAGTAATGCTAGACGTCTCAGAAAATAAAAAGGTGGATAAATCTCCAGAACCTGATCTAGTGTATCCCAGGAAATTGTGGAAACTTAGGGAGGAAATTGCAGGGCCCCTTGCAAAAATATGTGTATCATCTATAACTACGGGTGAGGTGTCGGATGACTTGCAAGTGGCTAATATGTGGCCTTGGGTGAAATAACTGCACAGAGGCTGGTTTCCCATCATCGAGTCACCCTTTATTCAAATGTGCAGAGTACATGGGCTCTGATCAGCCAGCTCAGAGCCAGTCCCTAGAATCAGGAGACTCTCTGAATCTCCTGTTTCTGTTAGACAGGGATCCCTGATTGGCCCAGGTTAACAACCCTAATCAAGGATCTCATAGCCAATGAGATCCACCTGACGCTCATTCCAATCACTACACTTTATTTAAGAAGGGATGTAAGGAGAAGCCTGGGAACTACAGATCTAGGAATCTGATGTTGGTGGTGATTCTGAAAGATAGGATTTATATGCATTTGGAGAGGTTTGGAATGATTAGGGATAGTTAGCATGGTTTTGTGCAAGGGAAGTAGTGTCTCTCAAATTTGACTGAGTTTTGAGGGGAAATAACAGAGGGCTGATGAGGGCAGAATGGTAGACATTGTTTATTGGACTTCAGTAAAGTCTTTGACAAGTTTACAAGTGGTACACAAATTAATACAGTTAGATCACATGGGATTCAGGGTGAGCTCGCCAACTGGATACATAACTGGCATAATGGCAGGAGACAGTGTGATGGTGGAAGGTTGTTTTTCAGACTCGAGGCCTTTTACCAGCGGTGTTCCACAAGGATCGACGCTGGGTCCACTTTTGTTTGACATTTATATAAATGATTTGGATGAGAATATAGAAGGTATGATTAGTGAGTTTGCAGGTGACACCAAAAATGGTGGTATAGTGGACAGTGAAGAAGGTTTTCTAAGATTACAAAGAGATCTTGATCGATTGAGTCAATGGGCTGAAGAGTGACAGATGGGGTTTAATTCAGATAAATGCGATATATTGCATTTTGGCAAAACAATATTAAAAGTAGGGCCTTAGGTAGTGTTGTAGAACAGAGACCTAGGGGTTCTGATACATAATTCTTTGAAGTTTGCATCACATATGGGCAGGGTGGTTAAGAAGGAGTTTAGCACGCTTGCCTTCATTGCTCATACCTTTGAGTATAGGAGTTGGGACGTCATGTTGAGATTGTACAGGTCGATGGTGAGGCCTCTTTTGGAGTAATCTGTTCAGTTCTGGTCAGCCTGCTATAGGAAGGATATTATTAAACTGGAGAAGGCTCAGAAGAGATTTACCAGGATGTTGCCAGGAATGGAGGGTTTCAGTTACAAGGAGAAGCTGGATAGGCTGGAACTTTTTCATTGGAGTGTAGGAGGTTGAGGGGTGACCTTACAGAGGTTTACAAAATCATGAGGGGTATGACTGGTGTCTTTTTCCTAGGGTGGGGGATTTCAAGGCCAGGGAATACATTTTTAAGGTAAAAGGAGAGAGAATTAATAATGACATGAGGGGCATTTTTTTCCCCCACACAGAGCGTGATTTATGTACAGAATGAACTTTTAGAGGAAGTGGTGGATGTGGGTACACAGCTGCAGCATTTAAAAGACATTTGGATAGGTACATGAATAAGAAATTTTTGGAAGGATATGGGCCAAGTGCAGACAGGTGGGACTAGTTTAGTTTGGGATTATGGTCAGCATGGACTGGTTGGACAAATGGTCTGTTTTTGTGCCATATGACTCTGACTCTACAATATCCAGCACTGGGCACTACTCTTTAAGGAAAAGGTGAAAATATGAGAAGCAGTGCAGCAAAGGTGCACAGGAATGGTTCCAGGGATAGGGAATGTTAATTACAGTGATGGACGCTCTGAGGAAAAAGGCTTAAAGGAGATTTAATAGAGATATTCAGAATCACAATGGTTCTGGACATAGAAGACAGGAGAAATTGATGCCATGGATGGAAGGATCAAGAAACCAGAGGATGACATGACAAAATGCAGTGAGAGTTGAGGATCAGAAATGTAATGGCTGAGAATGTGGTGGAGATAGATTCAATCACTCAAAAGAAACGTGGATTGTTAAATAACAAGGATAATTTTGCAAGACTACAACGAAAAAGCAGTGGAATAGCATCAGCTTTGGCAGAGCCCGCAAGCGAAACGGCAACTTTCTACACCGTCAGCATTCTCAACTTTATCCTTTGCTCAATTAATTGGATAACTCTACTAAACAACTGGCACAAAGATGTCAGGTTGAATAGCCTCCTTCTTTGTTTCATATTTCTATGATAGTTACAATACTGTGAAAGTATCTCCAATTACAAGTATGACATTAAAGCATAGGTAAGCTACCTCTGTACCAATTGATTACAAAATTGAAATTATCTTCTTTGGATCGCGGAGAAAATTGTTCACAATCTTGATTAACTTCTACTATAATTTGAACCTTATTTTTTTCATTTCCTCTTTCCTGCTCTGAATTTCATGCTGTACTCTTTTGTTAAAATAGGAAGATTGCCACCAATTACATGATAGCATTATATTGCTAACCTCAAGTCAACTTCTCAAAGTCACATTCAACGGATAAAGTTTCCAAAATGTTTCTTTCAGAAGAAACCTGGAGTCAAGGGAGAGCAACTCAGATTTTATATCTGAACTTGCATTGCCTAGACAAATTCCTGTGACATTAAACACTGTAGTGTAATAGATTATTTGTACAGATGTTAAGCAGCAGAAAACATTTCTGCTCTCTTAACACCAAAGGAAACTTGATGCTCAATTGGGATTTTGGAGTAAACTGCCCCAGAAGTACACATGATTTACATATAATGGTCATTTCAACAGTCAGCAGAACCTGCAAGATATAAAAAAGATCTTAATGTTCCAACCATTCTGGTGACCACATTGTCATTTACTTTCGTCAATGCATTTGATAACTTTTCCAGATCTAACCTGATGCATTTGAGATATGTTAAACTTAAGTTTGGAAACACCTGAATGAGAGTTCGCAACCCCCTTTTCCTTGAATTTTAACTTCTTTTTAAGATTCCCTATCTGCAGCATTCTTCAACCAAGAGAACAGGAGATGACCTGGTGTTATTCATTTTATTTTAAAACATCAGAAATCTGTTCTATAGGAAACACTCTCCATTACCTTCATCAAGATTCCTTAATATATACGATCTCAACCAGCAACTGTCAGCAAGCAATTTGGTCACGCACATTGAAAATTTGCAAATGTATCCCCACTATTTAAGAAAGAAGGGAGAAAGTAAATGGGCAACTGGATACATGTCAGTTTAACATCAATCATGCAAAATGCTGGAACCTATACTTAATGATGTGATAACAGGGCACTTAAAAAATGGTAGGATTATGCAAAGTCATTATGGATTTATTCAAGGGAAATCATTTTCGACAAACCTATTGACTTTTTTTTGCAGTTGTTACTAGCAGAGTAGATAAGGGAGAACGATTGGTTGTAATGTATTTGGATACTCCTATCATCCCATACAGGCGGTTACAAAACAAAATTACAGCACATGGACTAAGGGGTAATATACTGACATGAATTAACAACTGTTTAACAGACATAAAACAGAATAGGAATAAAGGAGTCATTTTTATATTGGCAGATTGATCCTTTTGGTACTCCATGAGTTACAATGCAAAACGTCCAGATGTTAACAATCTATACCAATGATTTGGACATGGGACCAAATGGAATATTTCCAAATTCACAGATGACACAAAACTAGATGAAAATGTATGTTGTGACGATGATGCAGAGGCTTCAAAGAGATTTGGACTGAATGAGTTGGTATTTTTTTTTAAAAAACTTGGACTGAAATGAGAAAGAACTGTTTTTAAAAGAAGTATTAGAAAGGGTGACTATACGTTTTGAAAGGAGATAACCTGACACGCACTGCAGGCATCATGTAAACAACTGGCTGCACAAGCAGTAACTGGAGTTTGAGTTGCAGACAATTTGGAACTGAGGGGGTGTACAGATGCAGCTTTTGCTGGCAACAACAAGTTTCTGGTTTATGGATTAGTGACCAGTTATCAATGACCTTTTTGCTTGCCAAAAGCTGTATGACTGGTTGTCAGGTAACTTAACAGCTTGAAGCTGGAGAAAAGTTAGAGAGAGAGGGGGAAGTGCTGAGTTTTTCCCCAGCTCAAGAGAGGCCTCTCTGTTCTCTGTTGCAAAAACTAGCTATAAATCTGAAGAAAACCAATTTTTCTTTCCTGCAACAGTTGTTGTAAGCTGTGACTTTTAACTGATAAGTCAGAGATTTTTTTAAGAAGTAAACCGACAACCTTATGTCTCTTACCAACCAGTCAAAGTATCCAGAGAAAGATAGCTGAAGTAATGTGCTGGTTGACAGAAGATTTATAAGGATCATCTCAAAACAAACCTGGGAAAAAAGACTGAAACGTCTTTCCACATTTTTCCTCCTCTGCCCATAACCTCTTTATCTATGTGTGTGAGGAGTAGTTCATAAGGAGATTAGAGTTTTAGTTATGAGATAACAAGGTGTAGAGCTGGATGAACACAGCAGGCCAAGCAGCATCAGAGGAGCAGGAAAGCTGACGCTTCGGGTCTGGACCCTTCTTCAGAAATTACCAGTATCTTATCCCACTATCTTAGAGTTTTAATTAGTGTTGTATGCTGATGGTTTATATCGGCTTTCCTGTAGCTCCAGTCTACTTACAGAAAACTTTGCCTTAACTGGCAACTTATCAACCAGCACTCTTGATAAACCAGCAAAAATTATACCTCAAATACCGCGATCTACCACAATGTCCAAATAATTATGCTGCAAATAAAGTATAAGTGATGTGTACACCCTCTGCAATATGTTTCCATTACTTACTGTGTTTTTACATTGATTTTAGAAGGTGTGTTGATGCTTTTACATAGATTTGTTGAGGAATGTTGATGTCTTGAAGCTTCGTTTGATCAGGTTTTAATGCAGTTATACGTACCTTCTGATTATCTGGAATATTTGTTCAGCTGGCACACTCCTGGTCCCATTGGTGCTGTTTAATAAAAGGTTTACTATACTTGTAATAAATAGCAATTCTTGCTTTCTATCAACCTGGTCTGAAAAATCACGTAAATTGAGGAACTATTCATTTTTAAAAATCTCTAACTTTTGCAACAACTCCAGGAATAGGAGGCTTGAATTCTAGCGCACTACCCCAGCATGTCGTAACAATATATTAAGGATAACCGTGAGGTTATCAACTTTGCAGGAGAAGGTGCAGTGTAGTTCTAAAACTGTGAGTAATTTTGAAATGATAATGTCCAAAGGAACATGGATGTCCTTGTTCATAAGTCACAGAAAGTTAGCCAGTGAAGGTGCAGCAAATGATTAGGAAGGTAAATGGTATGTTGACCTTTACTATAAGGGAATTAAAGTATATGAATAAAGATGTCTTGATTCGGTTGTACTAAACACGGGTGAGACATACTTAGCGTAGGTTTGGTTCCCTTAACGAGGAAGGGTAGAGTTTCCATGAAGCATATGAAGTGCAACCTCACCAGACTATTTCCTCAGGTGGTATAGCCGTCTTCTGAAAAGAGAGAACCTGCATTTTCTAGCGTTTAGAATAAGAGGTGATTAACAAGAACAGTTTCAGGGATGAGATGCATCAGTTATAAAGATAAAAAATTAGGGCTGTTTTCCTTAGAGAAAAGGAGGCAGAGTTAAGATTTGACAGAGGTATTCAAAATCAGGAGGGATACGTCCACAAAGGATATGAAGAGGTTATTCACACGTGTAAAAGTGTCAAAAGCAAGAAGGCACAGATTTAAAGTAATTAGCAAAAGAAGCCCCATGATGCGGGATAAAACCTGTCTGTGCAAATGAGTGATTCATGTCTGAATGCACTGCCTGGAAGTAGGTGGAGGTAGGTTCAACTCAAGCAACCAGAAGGGAATCAGACAGTTCTCTCAAAAGGAAGAGTGTTCAGCATTATGGGGAGAAGGCAGGGGTGTGGCACTAAGAGAAGTGCTCATTTGGAGTAACAACCTAGACATGACAAGTCGAAGGACCTTCTGCCCACCATAAGAACTCTTGTGATCTCACTGAAACTTACAAATTTTAAAAAGGTTAGTCAGGATAGAAGTGGAAACAGGTGTTTCCTCTGGCTGGATTGTGGGGACATTGTCTAAGGGACAAGCTATTTAGGACTGAACTGAGGAGGAATTTCTTCACTCTAATGGCAGTATATCTTTGGAATTTTCTACCCAGAGTGCTGTGGAAGTTCAGTCAATGAGCACATTCAAAACAGATTTCTCGATACCAACAATATTAAAGAGTATGTAAATAGCTTAGGGAATTGGTATTGAACTATGAGGCATGAATTAGAATGGTGTAACAGGTTCAAAGGGCTTAATGACGTCCTCCTGCGCCTATGTTCTTGTGCTGCAAGCTACAAAAAATGCTGTGACTTTTTTGTTGGATTTCTCGTTTAACATACCTGTGGCAAATAAGGTAAAAGTTTTTAAAAAAGTTCTCCAAATAAATCACAATTTAGGGATTGGAGGTACACATCACAACAGGGTGCAATTCAAACAACTTGAACAAAAATCTGTATTTCTGTATTCACTGAATTTGACTCCAAAGGTTCTATAGGATGTTTATGTTATAAAGGTAAAAGGGAGTAAAAAGGAGCATGTGACCTTCTGTTCATTCTGCCAGGTAAAGGGTGAATGTGACTGAGGTTTTAAATGGGAATATGGGCTTTCAGACAGTCTGATTAAAAAGACTTTGGACATAGAGAAAAAATATTACTTCAAGATTTTATAGTACATTTGTCATTGTTGTCAAAAAATACGAAGTCTTAAGATTGGGAGAACTTTATCAATCAGCAATGGATGACTGAGAAATTGATAAGAAGGGGAAAAAAATAGAATGAGAGTAAATGTGAAAGAAATTTTGAAAGCAACTTGATGAAAGGTCATGTCCCTGAACATTAACTTTGATTTTGTCTCCATAGATGCTGCTAGACTTGATAAATGCTTTCAGCATTTTCTGTTTTTTATTTCAGATATCCAACATCAACTTTACTTTGCTTTTATATCACAAGGAGATGTAGTGATTGGAATCAGGTCGATTTTATTGACTATGAGATCCTTGATTGGAGTTGTTAACCTGGGCCAATCAGGGAACCCTAGTTGACAGATATAAACAGGGGATTCAGAGAGTCCCCTGTATACAAGGTTATCATCTGGAATATCACGAGCCTGCACCCTTTTCCAGTGGACGATGGACAACATTTTAAATGGGCTACCCCAGCTTGCCATCTATCTGATGGCACGCTGTTAATCAGGAAGACCAATAAGGAGCACTCGGGCATAATGCTTAAATGTTTCTCCCAGGCAGATATGTGCCTTAGAAGGGAAAAATGTGTGTTCCAGGTGCCCCAAGTGACCTACTTGGGTTACAGAGTCAACTAAACCACATCACACCAGGAGACACAACCAACTCTCACTGGTCTCAATACACATGGATAAAGAAGGTCACAAATTCAACTGGGACAACACATCCATAATAGCACAAACCAAACAGAGACATGCCAGGGAATTCCTGGAGGCCTGGAATTCCAACTGGAACTCCATCAACAAACACACTGAACCGGACCCAATACACAAACCACTGAAGAACAAAACCGGAAGTAACACCAACCACCCCAGCAAACCAAGCTAAATAATTAACAAGTGGGATGGAACACCAATGCTTCACCAGAGACGCACTGACGATGTTACTTTGCAGGGTGACGAAACGTCTGCAATCAAACACGCCAGCTCGGCGAGCAAGTCTGCAATCTCATCCACAACCCGAGCTACAAATCTTCTCAAACTTTAAACACATCACACCCGTTGGAAGCTAAAGTGAGTGATCAAAGGTGCCCCGGTTCCCACATCTGTACTGGAGCTTAAGTCTTTCTTTGCATTAGTGATTTGTTATGGAAAGTTCATACGTAACCTAGCCTCCATCTTGTCACCCTTACACCTGCTATTGAGAAAGGGTCAGCCTTGGAAATGGTCACATAGCCAAGAAGTAGGCTTTGGTGAAGTGAAAAAGCAGCTATCGCCATCTACAGTGTTGGCCCACTATGATCCAAAGCAAGGTCATGGTGCTGACATGCAATACCTTCCGATATGTTATTGGTAAAGTGCTAGATCACTGGTGGCCCAACGGAGAGGAATGCCCAACAGCGTACGCTTCCCGGACATTGGCTGATGCCGAATACAAATATGCCCAGATATAGAAGGAAGGTTCGGCAGTCATCTTTGGTGTGAGAAAGTTCCACAAATACCTTTACAGACACGAATGTGTCATAGTTACGGACCACAAACCCCTGCTATGACTACTTAAAGACAAGGTGGTGCCAACCATAGTTTCTGGTCAAATTCAGCTTTGGGCCCTTATTCTCAGTGAATTCAAGTTAGAACACTGTCCAGGGGGCCAAGTAGCTAATGTGGATGCCTTGAGCCACCTCACACAGGAGGATATTCCAGTGGTGGTGCCTCTCCTGGAAGAGTCCGTTCTGGTTTTAAACTTTCTGGACACTGTTCCAGTCACCACTGACAATATCCAAGTGTGGACACAAAAAGATCCTGTCCTGGTAGAATTAAACCAGCTCGAGGTAATGGGGGAAAACAGAAGGGCCGTCACAATCAGGGTTGAAACCTTTCTGGACTGGGAGACGAGATCACTGTAGAGGTTGGCACATTATTATGGGGAGGAAGAGCGATTGTACAGAGTAAAGATTACCACCAGATACTAACTGAACTCCACCAGAGTCATCAGGGGGGTTTCCAAAATGGAGATATTGGCAAGAAGTTGTCTGGTGGCCAAGATTGGATGCCGACATTGTTGTGTTGGTGGGGCACTGCCCAAAGTGCCAACAAGAACAAAAATTGCCAACAAGGACAAAAATTACCACCGGCTCACCCACATTCAAGGCAATATCAAGGTAAACCTTGGACTCTGTTACATGTTGACAATGTCAGTCCTTTCCTGGGCTCAACGTTCCTGGTCATTGTGGATGCCTGTTCAAAGTTGTTGGAGCTGACGACTGAAAAGCCGCAAGCGTCGTTTGCATTACACGGACTCCCAGAAGTATTGATCACGGACAATGGGGCATCATTTACCAGGAGGGATTTCAAGCATTTCCTAAAGTCAAATGGCATTCAGCATGTTCGGACAGGTCCATACAATTCATGGCCCAAAAGTCTGGTGGAAAGTGCAGTCTAACCGTAGAAGGCAGACTTAAAGAAACAGCCTGCAGCTTCACTCAATAGGTCCCTGTAAATTGTAGGACCGCCCCTCACACAACTAAAGGCATAGCTCCAGTTGCTGATGGGAAGAAGATTCCACACTAGGTTCAACCTGACATTCCCTGATGCAGAGTCGGGGGTTGGGGGGGGTTCTCTGTGCGGTTATTTCAGATGATAACACTACAATCCACCAAAAGCACTGTTATTCTTCATACTGTTACTGATTCTCTGGATACTGTTCTACTCAGCTCTACCTCACCACAATCTCCCTTGAGATTGTTGCAAAATTATCAGATTACTTACCTGACATTAAGTACTGATGAGCAGAAAATTCCTCTAATTAAATACGAGGAAGATTTAGGTCCTTGATTTTGATCACTACCCAAACTCTGTTTCCTAGCTACCAACTCCAAGCCTCTCCCTGGCAATAGTAAGCTTTTCTGCTCACAAATGTCAAGTCACATTTATCTCCACAGATGAGCTTCCAATTTCATATATATGATTATTGAGATTATTTAGCTCCTCCTCTCTAACCATCACATCTCAATTCATCATTACTAAAACTCAATCAAGCCATTCCTCGCTGTAGATTTTACAATTCCAATGCATTCCTGGCTGATCTCCCACATTCTACCCTCCGAAAGCCCGAAGTCAACTTAAATTCTCTCATCTATGTTCTAAATCAACCTATTAAGATATCAACACTATGCTTGCCAATCTATACTGTCAGTCTCATTCAACGTGCCCTTTTGTGCCACACTTCCTGTGTGCAGCTTCTTTACACTAGCCGAGTCACCTGCTTTTCCACACTGATGACAGTTTAGAGTCTACATTGATGCTTATCTCTCAGCCGCTATTTTGTGAACTCTCATGCTGAAGCTTAACTGCTGAGCTTCCTTGGTCACTGTTATGTCCAGTGCTTTAAGTCTAGGTTACTTTCTATCAGTGGTCTCTTCTGATTGCTTCACATCTTAAAACACAGACCAATATGTCTCTGATTGCATCAATTAAATTGAATAAAATTAAATCAAATACAGTTCTCTGTATTTTCATACTATGGTCCTACAGCACCAACATTTCCTACCATTTTATACCTTTTTTCAAAATTGAGAAAGGGCCTGCGTAGCACAATTTTTACCACAAAAAGTATAGCAATACCTTGTTTGTACCCCTTTAAAGCAAAGAAATCCTGAAGATGCCTTCACACCCCACTCTTCCCCACACCACCATCTACAACCCTAGCTCAAAACACTGTCTCCCATGTTACTATCAGTGTTCCTTGAGTGTGAACAGGTGGCAAGCTTCTTGTACACTGTTCACCTCTTTCCGGAGGTGAATTTTGTTTTAAATCCATGCTAACGGTACTTTTCGCCTCTTCTTTTTCAAAGTGCCTCAGAAATCTGTAGGAAGGGCCACAATTATGACAGCCCAACATAACTTGCGCAATATACGTACGCAACAATATGCGAGCATGTTGATACAAAACATTGTGGGAAAGTAAGCTGTAAGAAGGATGTAAGGAATCTGCAAAGAAATATAGATGATTAAGTGATTGAGCAAGAAAGTGACTTTTTTTCTTAATTACAGAATGTGGTTGTTGCTGACTAGGCCAGCATTTGTTGCCAACCATCCCTAACTGCCCAGAGGAGAGTTAAGAGTCAGCCACATTGCTGTGGGTCTGGAGTCGCATGTAAACCTGGGCTGGCAGATTCAATCCTCTAAAGGAAATTAGTGAACCAGGTGGGGTTTTTTTTTTGAACAACTGACAATGGTTTCATGGTAATCATTCAACTCTTAATTCCAGATTATTTTGTTATTGAATTCAAATTCTACCATAGCATGATTCAAACATGAGTGCCCAGAATATTATCTGGGTCTCAGGATTAATAGTCTAGCTGTAGATGTTAGTGTGTTCGCCAAGTTGGGAGGTTTGATAGCAGACGTTTCGTCCCCTTAGTAGGTGACATCCTCAGTGCTGTGGAGCCTCCTGTGAAGCTTAACTGCTTAAGAGTTCTGAGGAAGGGTTACTGGACCCACAACGTTAACTCTGATATTTTCTTCACAGATGCTGCCAGACCTGCTGAGCTTTTCCAGTGACTTCTGTTTTTGTTCCTGATTTACAGCATCCGCAGTTCTTCAGGTTTTTATTTAGCTGATATGGTTTAATGATTTACAATAAACTATCAAAGGATCATCAAGTATACTTCACAGATAAAGCATCTTTGTGCTATCAAAATGTGCAGTTGACTGGCATATTAGGGGAAGAGAAGTTATTTGGGTCTCAGAGAGCTGCCAACACGGACCATAAATTTTTAAATCAATCACAAGACCCCATGCCAAGTTTTCAGTTCAATCGATTTGTTTTTACTGGGTTATCAAATGCAATCTATTTTACAAACACTTCACCTTTCAATGCCATGACTGAAGTCCCAATTAATACTCACATGATTAAACCTCCTAGTGAAGGCTACGACATTTGGTGATGAACTGTGCTTTTCCTTTTTATTCCAGCCACAACTTGACAGCTCCTAGAAAACAAATTGTTGAACTTATTATAAGATTAATCAGTGTTAACCAGGCTTTCCAGTGCCAAATATGGTTGTTTCTTTGCACACTCAAAACCTCAATATACTCTTGACTGCCTTCATAGAGTGGCCTCCAACATTCCATGTTTCATAACCTGATTTTATTCAAAATTCTGCAGCTCATGTTGATCCATGCATCAAGCCCGTTTTACACATCACTGCTCAGATTGCTGATCTACATCAGCTCTAAATCAAGCAATACCCTTTTGTCTTCAACTAAAACTTGTTTTCAAGTCCCTCCTTTGCCTTGCACTATTCTATCTCTGTAATTTCCTCTTGCTCCACAACCCTCAGAAAAATATGCAGTCACATAATGCTGCCTTCTAAGCATCACAACTTTCAATTGTATCGCCTTTATTGACTGTGCCCTTAGTTGTCTCAGCCCGAAACACACAGTCTCATTCTCAAGACACCCATCAAAAGTTAACACAGTGTGCAGCTGGGGGAACACAGTAGGCGAGGCAGCATCAGAGGAGCAGGAAAGTTGACGTTTCGGGTCAGGACCCTTCTTCAGAAATGGGGGAGGGGAAAGGGGGCTCTGAAATAAATAGAGAGGGGGTGGTCAGGCTGGGGAAGGTAGGTGGGATGGTGATAGGTGAGTGCAGGTAGGTAGTGGTGGGGATTGGTCAGTGAGGTGGGAGGAGTGGATAGGTGGGAGAGAAGACGTACAGGTCAAGGAGGCGGGGATGAGAGGGAGGGTTGGTCGCGGGATGAGGCCGGGCGTGGGAAGATTTTGAAGCTAGTAAAGTTCACATTGAGACCATTGGGTTGTAGGCTACCAAGGTGGAATATGAGGTGCTGCTCCTCCAGTTTTCGGGTGGCGTCGTTGTGACACTGGAGGAGGCCCAGGATCCACATTGTGAACAGCGAATACACTAGATCCAATTGAAACAAGTACAAGTAAAAATGTTGCTTCACCTGGAAGGTGTGTTTGTAGCATAGGAGAGTGAGAAAGGTGGTGATGAATAGGTAAATGTGACACCTTCTGGAATTGAACATGTCAGAAAATTGAGAAGTGTTAAGGGTGATGAAGGAGTGGACCAGGGTTTTGCAGAGGTAATGGTCCCTGTGGAATGTTGACAGTGGTGAGGAGAGGAAGCAGTATTTCATGATGCTATCCCGCTGGAGATGGCAAAAATGGCAGGGGATGATTCTTTTAATGTGAAGACAGGTGGTTTGGAATGAAGGGGAACTCTGCTGTTGCTCTGGAAGGCAGGGGAAGAGCTGACAGCAGAAGTGCAGGCAAAGTGTCAGTCGCAGCTAATGGCCCTGTTAACCATAACGGTGGTGGAGAATCCTTGGTTGAGGAAAAAGAAGGGCATGTTAAAGGTACCACAGTGAAAGGTGTCACACTGGTTGTTTCCTAACTTGAAAAATTCCAGAATCTAAGGATTCTTGGAAGATTGCTACCAATGCACCCACACTCCCTGTAGCTACTTCCTAGGATGAACCCCATCGGGTCCAGGGGACATATTAGCCTTTAGCCCCATTAGTTTCCTTAGTACTGTTTCTCTAATAATAGCTATTGTACTTTGTCTGCCCCGTCTTTGCCTTTTGGATTAGTATTTGTGCAATGTGATTCACGTCTTCTATTATGAAAAGTGATGGAAAGTACTTATTCAACTCTGCCATTTTCCTGGTTCCCCATTATTATTTCCCTAGCCTCATCAACTAAGGGATCAATGCTGACTTTGATCTCTCTCTTCCTTTTTATATATTTGGAGAAGCTCTTACTTTAATACTGGTTGCTAGTTTAACCACAGTTTGTTTTCTTCCTCCTCACATTTTTATACTCATCTTCTGTTCTTCCTTTAAAACTTTTCCAATTCTCTGGTTTACCACTGATCTTTGCCACATTCTATGCTTTTTCTTTCCATTCAAAAGGAATTCTTAACTTCCTTGGTTAACTATAGCTATTTATCTCCTTCCTAGAATCCTTCTTCCTCACTGGGATATATCTTTACTGTGAGTCACAAACTATTTTCTTAAACATCTGCCACTGTTCATCAACCATTTTTTCTTCAAAATGTGCTTCCCTGCCATCTTTGTCTCATTCCTTTATAATTCCCCTTATTTAAGTTCAGCACAATTGTTGTGACCTAAACATTTCATTCTCAAACTGAATGCTAAATTCTACCATGTTGTGGTAATGGATTCCTAGGGGATCATTCAATCACAGAATCTCAAAATCACTGAATATTTTAGCATAAAAGGAAGCCACTCAGCCATCATGTCTGCACCGATCTTCAAACAAGTATCATTACCTAGCACCAATCTTCTGTTTTCTCCTTACACCCTTGCACATTATTTCTATCTAAATAATCATCAAGTGCTTTCTAAAATGCCTCAACTCAACCTGCCTCCACCACATTTCTAGGCAATGCATTCCATATCCTAACTTTCTCATGTGACCTTTGCTTCTTTAACATATTTCTGCCCTCTCATTCTTGTTGCTTTTTCGAGCAGGAATAGCTTCTCTCAATCTATTCTTTTCAGCCAGCTCATGATTTTAATAACCTCTACCAAATCTCCCCTCCGCCTTCTTCTCTCCAACAAGAAAAATGCTGCCCACAACTCTGCACAATACTCCAGTTGAGGTCGAACAAGTGTCTTAAGTTCAACACTGCCTCATGCTCTAGTCCTGTACGTCCCTATTCATAAAGCAGAGGACACATTGCTTTTTATTAACTCCTCTTTCCACCCGTCTTGCCACCTTCAACGATCTGTACACATATACTCCCAGGTCACTCTGCTCCTACAACCATATAGAATTGTAGCCCCTACTTTGTATTATCTTTCAACGTTCTTCTTTGCATTGAACCTTATCTGCCACCCATCAGCCCAATTCTTTGACAGTTCCACTGTCCTCCTAACAGTTTACAATTCTTCCAATTTGAAATTGTCCCAAGCACACCAGAATCCAGATCATTAATACATTATCAGGAAAAGCATAGGTCCCAATAACAACTGCTGAGGAACTGCATAACAAACTTTCTTCTCGCACAAAAAATATCCATTGACCTTTACTCTGTTTCCTACCACTTAGCCTATTTTGTATCCATATTGCTCCTGTCTCTTTTATACAATGATCTATAATTTTCCTCACAAGTAGCTTGTGTATCAAATGGCTTCAGGAAATCCATGTATACAACATCAACAACTTAACGCTCAGTTAGCCTGTTATTTATTCAAATAATTCTAATAAGTTAGTTAAACATGATTAACTTTAGAAATCTGTGATGACTCTTCCTAATCAACCTACATTTTTCAAAGTGACTACTAGTTCTATCCTAAATAACTGTTTCTAGAAGCTTCCCCACCACTGAAGTTAAACAGATTGGTCTGCAATTGCTGGGATTATCCTTCCAAACTTGTTTGAACAATCTACTCCGAGACCATCTATCAAACCTGCCTCAATGGATATTACCAGATCCAAAATCTCCTGAACCTTGATTGGATCCACAACATATTGTTTCAGGAAACTGTCCTAAATATGCTCTTATGAAGTCTTCCTCGTAGCTGTCTCCACCAATTCAATTTTCCCAAACTACAAAAAGATTAAAATCACCTATGAATAAACTACTGTCTTTTTACACACCCTCATTATCTCCTGATTTATTCTGTTTCACAATATAGCTACTCGTTAGGAGGCTGACAAGCAGCTCCCACCAGTCTCCCTTTCCATTGTTATTTCTTAAATCTATTCATAAGGGTTCTACATCATTCAATCCAAGATGATTTCTTGCTGTTGCACTCCTTCTGTTCCTTACCAAAAAAGATACCTCCACCACCCTACCTTTCCTGTTTACCTTATCAAAGGTCATATACCTCTGAATATTTAGCTCATAGCTTTAATTGCCTTGCAACCATGTCTCTTCAAATGCTGAAAGATCATGTGCACTAATCTCTATGTGTGCCATTAATTCATTTATTTTATTTCAAATATTATGAGGCAAGCGTGTGTCTGAATTTAGTTTAAAGTTTTTGAGAAGATTTGTAGCTCGGGTTGTGGATGCAGTTGTAGACTTGCTTGCCAAGCTGGTGTGTTTGATTGCAGACGTTTCATCACCCTGCTAGGTAACATTGTCAGTGCGTCTCCGGTAAAGCGTTGAAGTTCTGTCCCACTTGTTGTTTATATGCTTCGGTTTGCTGGGGTGTTTGGCATTACTTCCAGTTCTGTTTTTCAGTGATTTGTGTATCAGGTCCAGTTCAATGTGTTTGTTGATGGAGTTCCGGTTGGAATGCCAGGCCTCCAGGAATTCCCTGGCATGTCTCTGTTTGGCTTGTGTTATTGTGGATGTGTTGTCCCAGTCGAATTCGTGTCCTTCTTTGTCCGTGTGTACTGAGACCAGTGAGAATTGGTCGTGTCTCTTGGTGGCTAGTTGGTCTTTGTGTATCCTTTCTTGTCAGTTTTCTTCCAGTTTGGCCTATGTAATATTTCTCACAGTCCTTGCATGGTATTTCGTATATTACATGTCTCAATACACACAAAGGACACAAATTCGACTGGGACAACACATCCATAACAGAACAAGCCAAACAAACAGAGACATGCCAGGGAATTCCTGGAGGCCTGGCATTCCAACCGGAACTCCATCAACAAACACATTGAATTGGACCCGATACACAAATCAGTGAAAAACCGAACCGGAAGTAATGCCAAACACCCCAGCAAACAAAGGCATATAAATAACAAGCGGGACAGAACACCAACGCTTCACCAGAGGAAACACTGATGATGTTACCTAGCAGGGTGACAAAACGTCAGTAATTAAACTTATTGGCTCAGCGAGCAAGTCTACAACCTAATCCATAACCATAGCTGCAAATCTTCTCGAAACCTTTAAACAGCTACAGGCGCAATACCCTCAAATTGGTCCAAAGATGGGAGACAAATACCATCTTTCCGTGCGCAACCGGCAAATAACTATACTTCCTGCACAAGAGCCTCAAAAAACAGGTACTACCACAAAGCTTAAAATATAAACCACCGAACAACAAATCCACAAGCACGAAGAACAGCTGCACAGAACGGCCACAGAATGATAAGGGTTATGATCAATGATGCCCACAACCGCCTCCACAAATACAAGCAGGAAATTGCACACCAAAGAACTTTATACTCCAATGCAACCATCCAAGACTGGACGACCAAACTGGAACAAGCCATCATCATAAAACAACAAAAGGCCAGAACAAAGAAAAGATTAGGCCTACAAGAAAATCAATCCAAACTCACCCACAACAACAACACAGACAACACAGGAACATGGATCAAGAACATCTCAGACCAACCACTTACAGACACCGAGAAAACTGTCCAAGTACACAGACTGAATTATAACTGCAGAGATGTCAAAAAAAAACTGACCTCCTGGCTGCACTGGAATTGACACTGAAGAGCAACTGACTCACGGAGGAAATACAACAGACCATCAGACAGATGATAGTCCCAAAACTGAGCAGAATAGGCAAGTGGAACACTTTCAACACAGAAGAGAAGAAAGCCCTGGAAAGACACAAGAAAGACAGAAACATCGTATTCTTACTGGCAAACAAAGGAGGCATGACAGTGACAAAAGGTGCAGAGCTGGATGAACACAGCAGGCCAAGCAGCATCAGAGGAGCAGAAAGGCTGACGTTTTGGGCCTAGACCCTTCATTAGAAATGGGGGAGGGGAAGGGGGTTCTGAAATAAATAGGGAGAGAGGGGGAGGCGGATAGAAGATGGATAGAGGAGAGGATAGGTGGAGAGGAAACAGACAGGTCGAAGAAGCGGGGATGGAGCCAGTAAAGGCGAGTGTAGGTGGGGATAAGTCAGGCCAGGGAGGATGGACAGGTCAAGGGGGCGGGATGAGGTTAGCAGGTAGGAGATGGGGGTGCGGCTTGAGGTGGGAGGAAGAACAGGTTAGGGAGGCGGGGACGAGCTGGACTGGTTTTGGGATGCGGTAGGGGGAGGGGAGATTTTGAAGCTTGTGAAATCCACATGGGAACCCTGCAGCCCAATGGTATCAAAGCGGAATATGAGTTGCTTTTCCTGCAACCTTCGGGTGGCATCGTTGTGGCACTGCAGGAGGCCCAGGATGGACATGTTTGACAGTAATCCTTAACAGAGCCCAATACATCAAGGAAGCTACCAACAGATAATATAAACCCACACCACAGTCAAGAGAACCAGATCGAAACAACCCGGAAGAAATTACACAATTCCAAATATCAGCAAGACAGACTACCAAAAAATGAAGCAGAGGGATCCCAACACACCCTGAATTCTGTGGACTCCCTAAGGATCACAAGCCAGGGTTCCCCCGCAGACCTACTGTCCCTCTACCAGGCACATCAACGTAGAGACTAGCCAAAGAACAACACTGGAAACTGAAATACTTAGTTGACAACACTACCCACTCCATCCACTCCTCCCAAGAATTCCTCAACATCATCAAGGATGCCAGTATAGAAGAGGAAGAGATAATGATATCCTTTGACATAACAGCACTATTTACATTCAAAAACATCAACCTAGCCAAAGAGACAATTGCTACACTGCTGGACGAATCAGGAAGGCAGGCACCTCATGACAACAACAGCATCAACAAGGACTGTACCTTATAACCCACTTCACCTCCAACAGCTGTATATTCAAATAAATCAACAGAACACCAATGGGACCCCTAATATCAGAACTGACTGAGTAAGTGATAACGCAAAGGTTAGAATTAACAGCGCTCCCCACTATACAACCCAAACTCTGGATCCGATATGTAGAGGACACCTTCGTAATTATCAAATGCACAAGACTAGAAGAAACTCACCGACACATAAACAGCATCCTTACCGGATTAAAATTCGCAAAAGAAGAGGAAAGAACAATAACCAACTACCCTTCCTATACATAATGGTAAAATGTAACAACAATGGGGATCTCCAGACTAGCATATACAGAAACACCACACATATGGACCAGATACTTAATTACACCAGCAACCACCCCAACACCCATAAATGAAGCTGATTCAGGACATTATTCAGATGAGCCACAACACACTGCAGCAGCCCAGAATTGCACAAAGCAGAATAAAAACAGCCATATGGACTTTTTATAAGGAATGAATACCTCAGACCACAACAAGAAGACACAACATGGCCAGACACCCTACCATACATCAGGGACATATCAGAGATGACCACAAGATTACTCAGAGCCCTAGGTATCAGGGTAGCCCACAAACCAACAACCACCCTGCGACAGCTACTGACAAACGTAAAGGATCCCATATCCACAACCAATGAAACTAACGTAATTTACAAAACCATGCAAGGGCTTGAGAAACATTACATAGGCCAAACTAACAATAGGGATACACAAACACCAACTAGCCACCAAGAGACACGACCAGTTCTCACTGGTCTCAATACACAAGGACAAAGAAGGACACAATTCGACTGGGACAACACATCCATAATAGCACAAGCCAAACAGAGACATGCCAGGGAACTCCTGAAAGCCTGGCGTTCCAACCGGAACTCCATCCACAAACACATTGAACCAGACTGATACACAAACCAATGAAAACCAGAACTGGAAGTAATGCCCAACACCCCAGTAAACCAAGGCATTTAAATAACAAGTGTGACAGAACACCAACGCTTCACCAGAGGCACACTGACGATGTTACCTAGCAGGGTGACGAAACATCTGCAACCAAACACACCGGCTCGGCAAGCAAGTTTACAACCTCACTGGATTTAATTTTAGGAAATTAAGTTGGATAGCTGAATCAGCTGTAAGTGTATTTTATATGGTAGAGATTACAATGTAGTTAGAGGCATATAATTTTCAGTACTGGTGTTACAACAGGTATGCATGCCAATCATCCCAAAGACTGACAGATCTTATCGTACAGCATACCCCATTATTTATCTGGAACAAGCAAGGTACTGACCATACCCAATTAGCCCATGCTTGCAAAATTCACATCACAGTGGCAACATTAGATGTAATTTTTAATTGGTCACCAATTGCTGGATAACCCTAAGCACAAAAAAGTGATCTTACAACCAATTTAGACACAGTTAGCTACAGTATGCCGCACTTGTGGGTACTGGAAACTACACTAAAACACAGCCCTTTGTAGCCAGAAAGAATGTGTCAATGCATTGTACCAGTTTCAATTCAAGAAATAAATAAGTCATTATTTTCATTTCTAAGGGCAGTGCCCTGATCAATTGATTTTGTAATAAACTTTCATTCATTGCTTACTTAATGTTTATGAATTTATTAACCAAACCAAACCAAGCTAACCTGAACCTAATACTAAGCACGATACAGCCAATTATATATATCTTATCCTGTATGACTAACCTTGTTAAATTTAATCATTGTTGTGGCCATTGGAAGACTGAGACTAGAAAAGCAAATACTCTACTCCTCCAATCTCGGTCGTAACAGTGCTCCAGGTGAATTTTGTTTTTTTCCTTGTTCATTCACGGGATGAGGGTATCGCTGGCTAGGCAGCATTTATTGCCCATCCCTAATTGCCCAGAGGGCAGTTCAGAGTCAACTACATTGCTGTGGGTCTGGAGTCATATGTAGGCCAGACTAGGTAAGGATGGCAGTTTCCTTCCCTAAAGGACATTAATGAACCAGAAGGGTTTTCCCAACAACCAACCATGGATTCACAGTCACCATTAGACTCTTAATTCCAGATATTTATTGAATTCAAATTCCACCATATGCTGTGGTGGAATTCGAACCCGCGTCCCCTGAATGTTACTTGGGTCTCTGGATTAACGGTCCAGTGATTACACCACTCGGCCATTATTTTCCCCCAAAATTTACCACATGAAGCTTTGGATAGTTGAACTACAATAGTTACATAAATGAGTTATTTAAAAACTAAAATTCCTCTGTATGTTAAATAGCAAATAAGATTAAATTTCTCCAAATTCAACATGAATACCAGCTCGTATATAGCTGGATTTCTACCATCTTTTTGGCAGTTAGCAAAGTGTAAAATACTGAGAAAGACTCTGACACTTCGACACAAATTTATGGGAACATGTAAAATCCAAAAATTATAAATTAATTGAAAGTTTTTTATGTACAATGCAACACAAAACTAGAAGTATAGATATGTATGTTGCACATAGCTCACATTTACAAACCCACGACCACACAAATATAAATATCCCATTTTGTACTTCCCTCAAATTATCAAGTAATGCAATCATTCGTTCGAAGTGTACCTACCACCATTTTGGATTTTTTTGGTGGGGTGGAGAAGAATTGGAGGAGAATATTTCAAAAAACCAAAATTCCCAAGTGACTTGGGAAGGAATGAAATAAGTGAGAGCTACTGTTCTGAAATACTAGTCAGTGGTCCAGGATGGAAGGGATTCACTATGCAGAGCTACAATATAGCTAGCACTCATCAATTTGACTCAGAAGAGGGTCTCTTGGGTACACAAAACTGGAGTACAGCATTAAACAATGCCTCAGAAATATAGTTCACACTTTTTTTATAGAAATAATTTTTTATAGAATCCCTACAGTGTGGAAACAGGCCCTTCTTCCCAACAAGTCCACACTGACCCTCAGGGCAACCACTCAGACCCATCCCCTTATAACCCACTTAATCTATACATCCCTGAACACTATGGGTAATTTAGTATGGCCAGTCCACCTAGCCTGCACATCTTTGGACTGTGGGAGGAAACCGGAGCACCCAGAGGAAACCCACGCAGACAGGGGGAGAACTTGCAAACTCCACACAGACAGTCGCCCGAGGGTGCAATCGAACCCAGGTCCTTGGTGCTGTGAGGCAGCAGTGCTAACCACTGAGCCACGGAACCGCCCCTTTACTATTAAGTTTAATTATGAACAATCTTTTAAATTCTGTGGTCAGGTGCTTTGGGAATGAATGAACTAAAACCAAAATCATACTTTCACAATTTTCATGTGGATGGAAGAGGACAAGAATCACAGAATCTAACCCTCCAAAGTAGGAGTCAAAATCTCTGGGAATCCAAATTATACCAAGCATTCTAAATTAATGTTAATTTAAGACACACTAATTATATTAGTTCAAAATATAAAATTTAACTGCACTAAAAATGTTTGTATTCATACTCAAAATTTCTTTACAACATCAAAGTACAATGCCACAGTGGGACTTACAGTTTTCAGGGTTGTTAATAATTCCTCTTTTGTCAATGACTGGCAATGTTCTGAGAGTTGGTCAAGTACTTTTACGTTCTTTATTGGTTGTTACTTAGTAAGTGCAAAATTCAAGCTAATCATCCAAGCTAGGCATGAGTAGCATGCAAATTATAAAAGATTAGATTTGCCATTGCCTTGCCCAAAGATCATCTGGAACATCGGTCCAAGAACAGAGTATAGGGATGGGAGTAGGAAAGCTTGAAATAGAGTAGTTAACTCAGGAGTAGAAAATGGTGTCAGTTGAATGCATGACAAACTGGTACAGACTGAGGCAATAAATGAGTCTGGCATCCCCCCATTCTGTTGAAAATACAAAGTTGTCCATTAGGGCTCAGAAAGGAAGCAGCATTAAACTATACTCTAAGAATTATAGTCCACAAAGTTGTTTACTAGAATGACACTCAGGTATTTGATGAGATGTGCCTGTCTTACTTTGCGATTTTCCCTCCCACTCACTCCATCATCTTATCATCTCCTTCTCTCACTGACTCCCCCATTTCATGCAGCACTTGCAAATAGTAAAAAAAACCAATGATGAAATTACTTTAAAGAAAATAACAAAGTTTGAGGAGATAGCAATTAGCCTATGCTTTGAGAGTCATATTCTGTAATGCTGATCATTTTTCCCTCTCCATAAGTCTCACCATTTACAAAAAAGAGTTATATTTAACTCTGAACATTAATGTTGTTTCATGTTTCATAGATGCTGCCAGACCTGTCAAGTTTCTCCAGCATTTTCTGCTTTCATTATAGTCTAGATAGCATCATATATTGTATGATTAACAATAACAAATGAAGTAAATATTCTTGAGAACGAAACATGTCAGAATAAACATGTTGCGTGCATTAACTCTTCAATATATCTTTTCAATAGAAGCTGTTACAGCTTCAAAACTGGTTGTTCTTTCATGCTGTTCATACTGCAGTCGGATCAACCAACAACATATTCTGCAACAAAATCGCATTGCGAACATTATTGTTTTTGTAACAACATGAAGTAGCAGAAATGATCAAAATACTCAACAAGTTTAAAGACTGGAATTTTAACACTATCCTGTGGATTGTGAAAAACAAAATAGTGGACAGGAGAGAATCTGGGCTGTAAGTGCTCCTTTTTGTGAGGTTTCTTCAGTGCTGGGGCTGATTTCCTCACTTTTGTGCAGCAGTAATTACTGCTTTTATAAGTTTTACATTGTTTTTGGAACTATAAGAAAAAGCAAAAACAGCAATACTTTTAATGGGAGGAGAGAGAGCCGGAGATGAAGTTTCGTGAGAGTGACTCCATGGTGAGGTTGGAAAACAGCTCTAGAGATCAACAAGAATAAGTCAAAAGAATCAAGCAATGAACTTTTACAGCTGACTGTAAAATTACAAAATCTCTGGAGATGGCCAAAGGAAAACAAACAGAGCAGTGCAGTTTCACGACAGACCTTATTATCAGAACAACACATAGCAGCTGGGAGTGATCAGTGATTTCAAAGCCTGATCAACTAAATGTTTGATTTTAAGATTGATGAGTCATAGAAATATACAGCATGGAAACAGACCCTTGGGTCCAAATTGTCCACGCTGACCAGATATCCTATATAAATCTAGGCCCATTTGCCAGCATTTGACCCATATTCCTCTGAACCCTTTCTATTCATATACCCATCCAAATGCCTTTTAAATGTTGAAATTGTTCCAGCCTCCACCACTTCCTCAGGCAGCTCATTCTGGACATGAACCACCCTCTGCATGAAAAGGTTGCCCCTCGGTCCCTTTTAAATCTTTCCCCTCTCACCTTAAACCAATGCCCTCCAGTTTTGGACTCCTGCACCCCAGGGAATGGATCTTGCCTATTTACCCTATCCATGCCTCTCAGGATTTTATAAACCTCTAAGGTCAACCCTCAAACTCTGACACTCCAGGGAAAATAGCCCCAGCCTATTCAACCTCTCCCTATAGCTCAAACCCTCCACCCTCGGCAACATTCTCATAAAACCTTCTGAACCCTTTCTAGTTTCGCAACATCCTTCCTATAGGAGGGAGACCAGAATTGCACGCAATATTCTAAACGTCCTGTACAGCCACAACATGACCTTCCAACTCCTATATTCAATGCACTGACCAATAAAGGCAAGCATACCAAATGCCTCCTTTACTATCCTATCTACCTGTGACTCCACTCTCAAGGAACTATGAGCCTGCACTCCAAGGTCTCTTTGTTCAGCAACACTCCCCAGGACCTTACCATTAAGTGTATAAGAACTGCCCTGATTTGTCTATCCAAAAAATATAAATCTTAATTTTTTTTTGTAAACCTATAATAGTGAGTAGGGTGAGGTTTCTTTTTATGTTTTACTGAGATCTGTCTCAATTAATACCTATCTTTTATATTAGAAATTTAAGTTATTCTCGAGCAATGTTTTTGAGCAGTAAGACTGTCGTAACAGTTTTGAGAAAGTGTGTTGTGACTGTTTTTTGCTATATTCTGGTCTGTAGATTGTTTAAGGTGCAGAGATGGCTTCTAGTAGAGTGATGTGCTCTTCCTGTCGAATGTGGGAGATTAGGGAGAATTTCAATGTTCCTGGAAGTGTGTTTGGATGCAAATCGAATCACATGGATCAGTTAGCGCAGCAGTTAGAGGCAATGAAAAATGTATAGAAGCCAGGGGGTGTGATAGATGGTAGTTTCAGGAAGGTACAGATACAGTTACGTAAATGGGTTATAGCTAGGAAAGGTAGGAGAGGTACGCAGGTAGTGCAGGAATCTCCCAGGGCTATACTCATCTCAAACAAGTATGCTGTTTTGAATAATGTCAGGGCTCTTGGTCGCTCAAAGGAGAAGAGCGCTGATAGCCAGGTTTCTGATACCAAGACTGGCTCGACTATAAAGAGGGGTATGTCAGGTTCCAAGCGATCGATTGATTTAGGGGACTCTCTAGTCAGGGGCACAAACAGATGTTTCTGCATCTGACAGCAAGACCCTGGTGCCAGGGTCAAGGATGTCTCGGAGAGGGCGCAGAATATTTTAAAAAGGAGAGAGTGATCAGCAGAAGGTCATTGTACACTTTGGTACCAATGACACATGAAGAGAAAGGGATGAGTTCTGCAGAGAGAATATAGGAAATTAGGCAGGAGGTTAAAAAGTAGGTCCTCCCAATGCCACATGCTACTGACAGTACAAAAGGAGGATAGGGCAGATGAACGTGTAGCTGAAGATCTGCTGCAGGGGGCAGGGATTCACATTTTGGATCATTGGGAACTCTTTTGGGGTAGAAGTGACCTGTATAAAAAGGATGGGCTGCACCTGAATTGTACGGGGACGAATATCCTGGCAGGGCGAATTGCAGGTGCTACTCGGGAAGCTTTTTTTTTCGTTGGGGGGTTGCTGGAGGTGGTGGTAGTGAGAAGAGAGATTATTTTCAATTCATTAATGGGATGAGGGCGTCGCTGGCCAGGCAGCATTTATTGCCCTTCCCTAATTGCCCAGAAGGCAGTTAAGAGTCAACTACATTGCTGTAGGTCTGGAGTCACATGTAGGCTAGACCAGGTAAGGATGGCGGTTTCCTTCCCTAAAGGACATTAGTGAACCAATGGGTTTTTCCGACAATCAACAATGGTTTCATGGTCATCATTGGACTCTTAATTCCAGATATTTTACTGAACTCAAATTCCCACCATCTGCCATGGCAGGATTTGAACCCTGGTCCCCAGAATGTTATCTGGGTCTCTGTATTAACAGCCCAGCAATAATACCACTAGGCCATCACTTACCCCACAGCTAAGTCGGACGCTGTTACAGTAGAGAGGAGGTGCAAGTTAAATAGTCAAGGCAGGCAGGAGCAGTGCAGAGAACAAGATAAGACTGACAATTAAACTGAATTTACTTCAATGCAAGGGGTCTGACAGGTAAGGCATATGAACTCAGGGCAAGGATGGGAACATGGGACTGATATTATACCTATTACAGAAACGTAGCTGAGGATGGGCAGGACTGGCAGCTTAGTGTTCCAGGGTATAGCAGCTACAGGAAGGATAGAAAGGAGGGCAAGAGAGGAGGAGGAGTAGTATGTTTGGTTAAGGATAAAATTGTGGCTATACTTAGGAGGGGTATTCCCAGAAGAACATTTATGTGTGGAACTGAGAAATAGGAAATGAATGATCACCTTATTGGGATTGTACTGTAGGCCCCCCAATAGTTAGCAGGAAATTGTGAAGCAAATATGCAAGGAGCTAATAGGGTTGTACTGGTAGAGATTTTCACTTTCCAAACATAGGTTGGGACTACCATAGTGCTAAGAGCTTAGATGGAAAGGGATTTGTTCAGTGTGTAGAAGAAAATTTTCTTATTCAGTATGAGACACAAAATTTGGGAAGGCAAGGACTGATTAGGATGACTCAACAGGGCTTTGTGCATGGCAACTCATGTCTCACTAACTTGACTGAGTTTTTTGAAGAAGTGACAAAGAAGATTGACGAATGTAGAGCAGTAGACATTGTTTATATGGATTTCAGCAAGGCATTCAACAAGGTTCTGCATGGTAGACTGGTTAGCAAGGTTAGATCACATGAAATCCAGGAGAAACTACCCAACTGGATACAAAATTGGCTTGAATGTAGGAGAGAGAGGGTGGTGGTAGAGGATTGTTCTTTAGACTGGAGGTCTGTGACTAGTGGTGTGCCGCAAAGATTGGTGCTAGGTCCACTGCTTTTCATCATTTATATAAATGATTTGCATGTGGGCGTAGAAGGTATGGTTAGTAAGTTTGCAGGTGCCACCAAAATCGGTGGTATAGTGGTCAGTGAAGAAGGTCATCTCAGAGTACAACGGGAGCTTGGTCAGATGGTCCAATGGGTTAAGGAGTGGCAGATGTAGTTTAATTTAGATAAATATGAGGCGTTGCATTTTGGTAAGGCCAGGGCCAGACTTAAGCCACACAGGGCCCTACCATTAAGTGTATAAGTGGTGATGGTGAGGAGCAATGTTTTCGCGCAGAGGATAGTGTGTGTGTGGAATGAGCTGCCAGAGGAAGTGGTGGAGGCTGGTACAATTACAACATTTAAAAGTCGTCTGGATGGGCACATGAATAGGAAGGGTTTACAAGAGCATGGGCCAAAGGCTGGCAAATGGGACTAGATCAACTTAGGATATCTGGTCAGCATGGATGAGTTGGACCGAGGCATCTGTTTCCGTGTTGTATAACTCGATGATTCTATGTGTGGAAACTGAAACAAAGTTAACATTTCAGGTTGATCTTTCTTGATTTCAGATGTCAAGCATCTGCAGTAGTCTTCTTTTTAATAAAAATTGTATCGCTGCCTGTACTGGTAAAGGTAAAGTCGTAATAATCCTTCCTGACCATAGGACTCCTTTCTTGTTAGCGAGAGACATGACTGGTGGTGTTTTAACCTTAGGGTCACCATGCCTCAGGCAAGGGAAGAGGTTGAGGAGAAAAAGAATCTCTCATGGTAACTTCAGCTGATGTGGGAATTGAACCCACGCTGTTGGCATTATTGTGTATTACAAACCAGTCATCCAGCCAACTGAGCCAGCCAACTCTCCACTGCTGCACTGACAGCTCAGCCAGCCTGAGATCACAATAATAGAAACACCAATAAAAACTGACACTCACCAGCATCTATTTACTTTCACAGCAGGTAGCATCCCATCAGTGACTCTCTTTTTCTTCAGAGTTTGGTTGCTGGTCAAGCTCCCAATAGCATCTTTAAGTCAGAGAGTGTTTTATTCAAGCTCTATTCTAGAACTTGACCACAGGAAGCTGGATTTTTGCTGCTGAGGCAATTAGCTCAGGTCACTGACCTGCCTTAGTAGGAAGAAACCAAACTGATATTGTTTTTGTTCCGGGGATATGACAGAGTTAAGCCCACCAACCCCAGAAGCACAGTATAAGCAGCCAGGAAAGGCTGTAAGGAAGTCCCATCTCAATTCTCCATTCTTTATTAGATATGTATATAAGTTGGTTAAATCCTCTAGCCTTTACATCCCTTCACTATAGTCCACACATTCTCCTGTCCAAACCTGCCCTCAACCCAGCTCCATCGCCATCATACACTCAATGTCAATTCATGACCTTTCCATGCCCTTTCAGCTCATATAAACTTTGTACAGATACAACGAGCCACATTTTAACAATGGCACACATGGAACTGATCAGAAAAAAAACACACATTCACAAATCACCTGCTTTAAAAACTGCTGTTCCTCCAACACAATTAGACAGATCATTAAAAATCTCAACGATAGGTTTCAAATACTTCACATTGCTTAATATTATATAAATAAACATTAAGATATTTACAAGAATGATCACAGACAGAACAATAATCACTTAAAAGATGTCAGTCAAGCAAAGGCAACACTTTACCCCAGTTATCAAAACAGATAACTGGCTGAGAAAATCTTTTTACGAATCTAGGCTTTCAGCCAAACGTGCATAAAGTGGCCAGCCAGGTCTATGTCCTAATGGGGGAGGATCGCCTTAAAAATGTTTTACAACACAGCAAGTAGCATTAAACTTAACAGTGAAACTTTAGACGATTGGTGAAACAAGTGGCCAATAGGCATAGTTAGTGGTGCTTGTATCACCTTGGGGCTGAAGTACAATGAGCACTTTGGACAAAAATGTAGAAGTTACCAAAAGCTAACAAACAGTTCCTGACTGAGACAGTTAGATAAAAATAAATGGTGCCATAAAATGAATTTTTTTGCAAGTACTTCTTGAGATTAAGTGGCAGAATATACTTTTGCACACTGCAATTCAAAAATTGAAAAATGGTTGCAGTGAAACCAAAAAATTGAAGAACAATGTAAAAATTGCACCATGTTAAAGGGAAAATCCAGCAAATCAAACTAAGACATCTGACATAAATCTCAGAAGTGAACCAAAACAGTTCCAGCCATAACAAATAAAATAATAGTTTTAATTCATAGCTGAGTCACTGACCAGAATTACTTACTTTGAATCAAGAGAACATAAAATCAGTACTTTCAATTGGAACTAAGTCAATCAACAGTAAGATTAGTAAATACTGAAGAAATTAGCAAATAGCTTTTAAAAGTCAACAACCTACCTCAGCAGGATTGGTGCTGAACAAAGTTGCTGACTGAGATCAAGCTACTACATCCAATAACCAGCCAATGCCATCTTCAGAAATGAATATATCCTGTTACATAACAACTGTAAATACCATCATCAGTAGCTACCATGCTAGTACAGTCACTGAGGCAATTCTCAGTGGAGGATTCTGGTAAAATACAATGCAACAATCAATCACAAATGGTTGTTATGTTTGAGCAGCCAGAATCACAATTAGATTAATAATTATGACTCTGAAGCTCAAAGAGATTGTGTCAACCCAACAGTAGATCTCAAATATCTTTTTCTCAACCTTCTAAGATAAATCCAGTCTAGAACTGGACAAGCACTTACATGTAATAATCAATTGCCAAATATTTATCAGTAGGTACTTCATAAGTTGATTTGGAGCCACTTCTGTGCAGTCAGAAGCTAAAACTTGAGGACTGAAAGTAGTCAAATGGTTTTGAAGGATTTTAGCATATCAACAGAGAGATTCTGATGAATTCTGCAATTGTGCTGGCACACACTGTGGTTGCAACTCAAAGTCTCAGGGCAAGTCATTAAAAATTTTCCTTAGGATGGATAGATATTTGCCAATGTTTAGATTTTGAAGTAGAACACAAAATAACTTGGAAATTTGTACTCCACTAAATAATTTGGGATTGGATATAAGCAACACTAAAGTAGAATAATACATTTCAGTTTCTAAATGTAAAAGTACTTCGCAAAAAGTGGCTCATAATACAATGGTCAATATGTTAAGGCTGCCAAAAAACAGAAAATACTTTCTATTAGTTTGCTAATGAATATTTCAATAAGCTTATTCTAACATAAAAGGGTACCGATATAAAACTTCCAGTCGGTAACAATGCATAAAAGCATAAAACATGGACATTTTCTTTGAACTGGAAAAATACATTCATTTAAATTCACCTTTGGACATTGCACATTGGCATTATGGATTCCAAAAATGACCATAATGGAATAAAACTTAAAATCTTATAAAGTCTGCAAACTAATCGCAGCTCAGTTTTTTAACTCCAGGACCAGATTATAGAGCAGCCAGGTACAACTTTATGATCCTTGGCCATCACTTTTTTTTAAAATCAAGGAGAACATTAAACAGTTAAATTTCAAATGTTTCATTTTAGTTGTATGAATGTGGTTGCAGGGTGATCCCAATGCTGTTTTGTGTGCATCAATTATATACACTAAACATTTAATGTTGTTATTAATTTAGCAATATCAATTATCATAACTATATGTTGATCTAAGACCAAAAGTTCAGCCCGCTTGATAGGCACCGCATTGACAAATAATCACTCCCTCCATCACAGATACTCAGCAGCAGCATACTCATAACTGACCTGTTCCGAAAACAGCAGCAACTTCAATTCAGTCAAAACACTAAATAAGCAACCAAATGTCATTCCAAGTCAATATTTCAGAGTCTATGAGAGCCTATTCCACACACAACAATTTACTTGCAGATTTTCCTTTCAGTCATATGGCCTGCCCAAAAACCTGGGACACACGCACACACATCCTCCTCTGTAAATCTAATTTTCATATTGATAGGAGTTCCAACAACAATTTTGATTTTATCGCTTCATATCTTTCCAACAACAGCAATGTTAAAAACCAGTCAGCTTCTGTTTCAATTTGGAAGATGGTGAATGATAACCTAACAAACAGCAGCAATTACTTTGATCGCTGAAAAATCAAAATATTAATAAAATATACATATCTTTATACAAAACTTACATATAGTTGGATTAAAACTTGGAATAGTAAAGTTAACATCATGAACAAGCCAATTAGTGATCATTAACTTGGCTCAGAATGGTACTGTCAGTCATCGGTATTAATGTGACCAATAACCCTAATCTTCAGCACTTACAAGTTCTTAATACAAATCCAGAATCAAAGACAGAAGTTGCTGGAAAAGCTCAGCAAGTTTGGCAGCATCTGTGAAGACAAAATCAGAGTTAATGTTTCGGGTCCGGTGACCCTCCCTCAGAACTTGAGGAAGGATCACCTGACTCAAAACATGAACTCTGATTTTTGTCTTCACAGATGCTGCCATAACCTGCTGAGCTTTTCCAGCAACTTCTGTTTTTGTTCCTGATTTACAGCATCTGCAGTTCTTTCAATTTTTACAAATCCAGAATATCTGGTCCCAAAGTAAAATGACTGTATCGTATCACTAAGTTTAAAATTTCAATGTACACACAAATAAGATCAGATGTGAGCTTCCTCAGAACTTGTTTCCTCATTGCAGAAGCTTTAAAGAACTCCTTTCTGTATTTCTTTTCATTTGATTCCCAAAGCAGAAAAAGTGATTTGCAAAATTAGAGGACACTGGGGGTGGAAAAGCATATATAAATTGGAATTATGCCCGGGCTATTTTTTCTAAACTTTGGCTTATTTTATATAACTAGGAGGTATGAATTCTTCAAAACACATCTCACAAGAAGCAAACATTTTCCAAACTCCCTAGTAACGCCTTCAAGAAAATGAACAACAGCAGATTATTGCAAAAATTTATTAAATAAATTTAGCAAAAATGAATTAATTGATACAAGATGTTTGACATAGCCCAGCTGTGTTTATCCAATTGAAAAGTTATACTTTTTGGCCTATAGAATACATGTATCCTCTCCATCAAATGAAAAATGTTCTGAGAACAACTTAGTTGTTGTCAGCTAACTAAAAAAGGATCTGTATAAATTTGAAATTTATTACTTAACAACTCTCACTCAACAAACTTTCCAGAGAATATGCAAAACCTTTAGAAGTTATTAAATAAAAACCAAAAGAACTGCGGATGCTGTAAATCAGGAACAAAAACAAAGTTGCTGGAAAAGCTCAGCAGGCCTGGCAGCATCTGTGGAGGAGAAAACAGAGTTAACGTTTCGGGTCCGGTGAGTTCTGAGGAAGGGTCACTGGATTCGAAACGTTAACTCTGTTTTCTCCTCCACAGATGCTGCCAGACCTGC
>NC_063341.1:5843892-5870027 GCF_021869965.1 Rhincodon typus
TGCTCTAATGCTGCTTGGCCTGCTGTGTTCATCCAGCTCTACACCTTGTTATCTCAGATTCTCCAGCATCTGCAGTTCCTACTACCTCAGAATTACATTTTTCAGCTTATACCCAGTAACCACAGCTGAAAGTTGTGCTTGTGCATATCTTATCTCAGACTAAGATTAAAGTCATCTGTGTCATGAGGTAAATTGAGCACATCTCAGGCCTTGAGCCATTTGCTCATTGTGTAAGCTCTGTGTCAAGATAGCGCTTATTACAGCTATCCTGCAGATAATGGCTACCAATTGCTTCCAGTATATTACATCCATGAATGGACCTAGTTTTAATCCTGAAAAGTGCCCAGTTTACGATCTCAGATTACCCTCAAAAGGTGAGATGTCAAAACTATGAGCAACAAGTGAAACTAGCCATTTCACATTGCTACTGTGCAGTGTGCAGCAGCAAAATGTGTTTTCCACGATGTTATGGACCATACCAATCCACCTTCAAATATTTCAAGGAGATAACCTAGACGCTAACTTCTTTCTTATTTAAATGCAAGCATAAGGTGCTGTGTTCCAGATGTAATTCGACTGGTCAGACTACTCAGTTTTAAGCAAAGCACACTTTATTCTTACCCTACAGTTATAACACAAACAAAAGCAAGAGGAATTGGTATAATTTTAACTCTACTGGAATACTTACCAGAAAAATTTAACTATTAAACAGCAAACATTACAGGAACATCCCATAAATACAGCCTTGGCAAAGGCAAAGTCAGTAAAACTGATTGTCTCACATGATTCTGGCAGGAGACAAGAGAACCCAAGCTTTTAGCTGTAGCAGAGAGAGTGAGAGAGCGAGAGTGAGAGTGAGAGAACGAGAGTGAGAGTGAGATGTAGCAGCTTCCACAACCAGCTTCAAATCCCTAACAAGTGAAAGCTAAACTAAAACCCTGGTTCTGTGGGAGCCTGACTCCACCCTTTCACAGTGCTTCTACTGTTCCAACTTTTAAAAAATCCCAAAACCTCACAAGTTGTTTATTTTAGTGGCTTGGAATGGAAAGCCCATTACCTATGGCTCAAAATCTCTCTTCAAAAACAAAAGGCAAAATGCATCTCTTAAAGCCATTGTAATGTCACACCTCCCCCGCTTTAAAAAACATGAACCATCACCACACAACAATGGCTTCATTTTCAAAAAGCTTTCGCCTTACACTATTTGTACACTACAATACACATCATTACATTGTCTCTAAACATGCAAACATTTAATACTACAGTCCATTTCAGTGTTTTTTTCTGCCACCAAACACCTTTGTCTTCCTTCATCAAAGTCATGACAATGTGTTGGCAACTACATTCTCTCGTCCTGTCATCTGTACAATTTTCAAATTACATGGCTGCAATAATAAACTCCATTTAAACAGTCTGGTATTTTTATCTTAAAATTTTATCTCCAAACATGTTAAGGAGTTATGATCAGTATTTACAATTGCCTCAGACACATGACTGGCAACATAAATGTTGCTAAACTTTAGTACAAATTTTCAATTAAAAAAAAACTCAGTCCCAGGAATTGTTGTACTCCTCTCTTCATCAACAATATGGCAAACTCCCCAGGAACCTTTGTTTTCACATCCCGCGGGCCATCTGTCCACGTCAAAAGATATGGCCCAGGAACGTGACTTGGACTTACGCGAACTCACTTTTAGCCAGGTTTATTACCAGAGATGCCTTCTGAAGTCGATCGAACAATTCCGATGGATGCTCCAAATGTTCCTTCCCTGTGTGACTAAAAGTCACATGATCATCTATGTACAGCACACAATTGAGTAATCCGGAAATGACTTTATTGGTTACTCTTTGAAACGTAGCTGATGCCAATTGGTATGAAAAATGCACAACTTTAAACTAGTAAAGTCGATTCCATGTCATGAAAGCTGGAATCTCCTTTACTCTCTCAGAAAAAGGTACCTGCTAGTATCCTCTGAGAAAGTCCAGCTTCAAAATATAAATTGCTTGTCTCACCTTCTCAATACAGTCTTCCAGCCGTGGAATGGGATATGAATCAGATTTTGCAATTGCATCGAGTTTGCAGTAGTCAACACACTCATTGGGTGCCATTGGTTTTGGCACCATCACCATTTGCTGTGACTTACTTTTGATTATATCGCTTTTAAACTCTCTTTAAACAAGTGCCAAATTTAGAGGATTAAGTCTATAAGGGTATTGCTTAACTGGAACAGCATTTCCTATATTTACATCATGTATAATCATGTCAGTACTTCCCAGCATATTCATACATATCTCTCCAGGTGATTGTAATAATTATCTCAGGCCATTTCAATTTTCCTCTGGAAGGTAACTAAATAATTTATCCCAATTTTTGAGAACTTCGCCATTATCAAAATTATTTTCAGGAATATCAAATACAGATTTATCTGGATTTGTTTCTTCACTCCAAGTTGTAACAAATACCACATTCTCCTTTTGTTTTCCTTCCTTACCAATATACCGCTTAAGCATATGAATATGACACAGTTTTCCTTCTATCTGGCGTTCTTACCAAATAATTCACCTGACTCAATGTCCTTTCAATTTGATCGGGGACGGTAGCTCAGAGGTTAGCACTGTTGTCTCAGTGCCAGGGACCTGGGTTCAATTCCAGCCTTGGGCAACTGTCTGTGTCGAGTTTGCACGTTCTCCCCCCATCTTCGTGGGTTCCTGTAGGGTGCTCCAGTTTCTTTGCACAGACCAAAGATGTGCAAGTTAGGTCAATTGGCCATGCTAAATTACCCATAGCGTTCAGGGATATGTAGGTTAGGTGCGTTAGCCGTGGGAAATGCAGGGTTGCAGGGAACGAGGTGGGGGTGGTTCTGGGTGGGATGCTCTTCTGAAGACCGGTGTGGACTTGTTGGGCCGAATGGCCTGTTTCAACACTGTTGAACTTTAAACTTTGCTTTTAAAAGGTTTACCTACCACTGATAATAATGCTAATAGTTTCTCTAGACGAGATAAAGTAAGAATTTATGTCTTGCACAGCTTAAAAAATTAGCCAGCAGGGAATTATTAGCTAAAAATTACTGGCCAACCTAATCCTTAAAATACATTCATTTTGTTTGAAATTTTAAAGTTGCCAATTTCTCTAACAAATTAAAATGGTTTATGTTCTGCAGTGTATTTAAATATGCACCTTGGATAAGCTATACTGTGTATTAACTATAAATAATAAGGCATTCAATCCCACTGTCATATAGCACTAACTGTGCAAAAGCAGCAGTTTAGACCTGTGATGAATTTCCATGCTCTTGATTTAGGGAAGACAATGTAAAACAAACACAAATCAATCAATATGCCGTGACATGGTTCAGATGAACTGGAAAGTTGGAGAATTAATATTCAAAGGTATGAACTGGTAAAAACAAACAGAGAACACTTTTAGGAGAGGTTGAAGAATTTTGAGATATCATACGTTCACCAAAGAATCTGTCACCAAAAGCAGAGTGAAGTTGTAGATGCATACAGCAAATCAGAACATTAGAGATGCAACAGAAGGGGGGACAATACATGGGTGATGGCAATGGATATAACAGGCTTTGCCATTCTGCATTTATGTAGGAGAAATCAAGCCATATGGTAATGAATAGCTTTTACATCATGACATTTACAAAGAAAAATTCTTCAAAGATGTAATCAGAAGAGAAAATAATGCAAAAATAGCATGTTTGAGAGAAAGAGATGACATTGGAATAATTATTTTCAAAGATTTCTATTACTGTGCATTTGCTCTGCCTCATATTTTGACCTGTTGTCAAACCAACGATAGCAACGATCATATTAGTAAGCAACTCCGTTTTTGTATCACTTGACTATTAGGATGGCAGAAAGTGAACCAGCTGGACCTTGGCTTTTAGGCATCCACAATTTATATGAGCCTATGTAAAATGCCTAAAATTAAGACTGGAACTAACAACAACAATGATGTAAATGAGAACAGATAAAGATAGGTATCCCTAACCTGAAGTTTAGATATGACTCCAGAAGCTTTGTATACCCTCCTGTTTAGCTTACTGATGAACTCACGAAAACTATGGTATCAATTACCTGAGACATCAGGTTTCAGGCAGCAGCCCAAAGGTCTTTTATCTGACCTATGTTTAACTTTAAAAATATGTCTGCCTCACCAGCTTCAGAGTTGTGACTCAAATACAATATTAAGCATCTGTGGTGCACGTGTGTTGGGACAAATCAGAATGGAACTAAGATAGAATTGAAGAGAATGAAAGAGTTGTGTTGGAGGTAAATAAAGTAATCAATCATAATCAATATAAGCAGTTAAAACAAAGCATGGGTAAAAATACTGATGTCCAAAATTATCACTTTGCTTTTGCTAGAAACTATGAAGCAATCTGAAGGAACTTACTTCAGGCTGAATAGCTTTAAAAACAGGTGCATCCATTAGCGTTATCTGACTCTGAAAGAAACCAAACAGATCAAATTTTGCAATGAGCCAACCGTCACATTTTTTGAATACTGAAAAGTGAAAATAAATGTCCTAATTGCATTCTATTGTGAAAATATGAAGCCTTAAAGAAAGGCTGAAATATTGTGAACATGTATTTTCAGAATCAATGCAACTAATTAATATCTTAACCAACTCTAAATACAAACATGAACATGTTATACAATAAGTTCTAATATTTAAATTAATAGATATCACTTCCTGAGATGCTCCTTAAGGACTAGATTTTCACAATCAAAGTTCATTAATCATCCCAAATTACGACTTAAAATTTTTGTCCTCAACAGGAGGAACTATAGAAAACCCCAGTAATTTGATTTTAAGAAGTCAGTTTCTAAAGAATAACAATAGTTATACAATTCAGCTTGAGATAAACTGAAAATAATTACTTCCAGATTTTCAATTAAAACATCAGTACATTTGATGCACAAATTTAAAACTGCATACACAGGCACACACATTATAAAGAAGGTTTTAGGCAAAAAGTGAACGAATGAGGTGACTGAAGTGGAAAATATTTTTGTGATTAAAAAGGTACGGTCTCTGAAGAAAACAGCTGCTCGATGTATAGCCAAAGTAGCCAAAATAGAATGTTTTATTAACATTTACAGAGAATGGAAGCGGGGAGGGTAATTAGGAAACATTATTGGCATTGATGAATTTGATTCATTTTGCAACCAGAGTAACATACTGTGCATAAATGGCATAACAAATATAACTGCAACAGAACTTTTTTTTCTGTGCAACAAAGTAATTGCAGTTTAAGTCAGGAAAACAGTTTGTGCTGCATTTCAACCTGCAATGTAAAACTCATTGTTTTCCACTAAGGCCATTTTTTTTTTCAAGTTAACATTTAAGAGAAATTCCATTAGGACGCCAAACTGAACAACTGACGCTATATTTTGCATTAGATTCACAAAAGCAGCAAAATATGAACAACTCAATGTCATGTTGGTACCTTTTGACTGAAGATATTCCCCAAATTACATGCTTTGTCAAGAAATTATAGTCTGGGAGAGGATATTTGGGCTTATTTTGATCACTTGCCATGTGAAGAGAAACATGGGGCTGGATTAAATGCTAAATGTGAGCTCCCTGCACGCCAACATAAATGAGAGAGGCTGACTCATTCCAAATTAATTTATGTTGCCACTGACCTTTAATGGCTCAGGGTAAATAATTCCACGGAGGCCTGTATCCTGTCACCTTTAATTTACACATGCAGTGTGTGGACTCTGACCAGCTGGCTCAGAGCCAATCTCTAGAGTGGCCAGAAGCCTTATCATCCTGTTCATATCTGTCAGCCATGGCTTCCAATTAGGCCCAGGTTAACAGCCCCAATCAGGGATATCATAGTCAGAAGTCACACATCACCAGGTTACAGTTCAACAGATTTATTTCAGATCACAAGCTTTCATAATGCTGCTCCTTCATCAGATGAAGTCGGGGTGGGGGTGTGCTTTTGTTTTCTTCCAGCTTCTCCAGAGATGTTTTCTCACCAGGTCCGGTTCCTCCAACTCCGACTCAGACAGACACAGTCAACATGTACCCAACCGCAGCCCATCTCTTGCGCCCAGAGCATCTCTGAAGAAATTACTCCGCTTCTTCAGGTGGGGCTTGGGTATTTTCTGCTGTGGTCCAGTTTGTGAGATAGTAGCTTTCATGTGATCCATGTTTTTGTTCAGACCGCCTCACCTACCTCGCGTCAACCATACCTCATACCCATGCAGGGCTATTTCTGTGTTTACTTCAACCCTTGAAGTAAACTGTCTCTCTTGCTTGGAGGAAGTATGTGGCCAGCATTGGCATTTCTGCTGCCGTTTCACAACACCCAACCTACCCCACCAACCCAAAGTCCACGAATATCATGTTTAAGCTGGCGCAGAGTCTTCTTCCCATTAGCAACTCTGCTGGGGCTATCCCTACTGTTGTGTGACTAGGTGACCTAGTTGTGTGACTAGGTGGTCCTACAATCAAAGAGGAACCAGGACAGTTTGATATATAGTAAAGCTGTAGGCTGTTTCTTTGAGCCTGCCTTCAACATTTGGACTGCTCTTTCCACCAGACCATTGGACAATGGATGGTATAGAGCTGTCCAAACATGCCAAGTGCCATTCAACTTTGGAAAATATTCGAAATCCTTGCTGGTACCTGACGTCCCATTGGCCATGGCCAATACTTTCAGAAGTCCATGCCTTGCAAACAATGCTCGCGACTTTTCAACTTCCAACTTCGAGTTTGGCGAATGAACTCTATGCACGTCCAACAACTTTGAATGGGCATCCATAATGACCAAAAACATTGAGCCTTTGAAAGGACCGGCATCACTGTGTGTAACCAAATCAAGGGTTTACCTGGCGATTCCCATGAATGTAGGGGAGCTGCTGCGGGTAATTTTTGTCCCTATTGATACTCTGGGCACAGCCCCACTAACACAGCTATGTCAGCATCCAACCCTGGACACCAGACATAACGACATAACTTCTTGCCAACATCTTCATTTTAGAAAGCCTTGGATGGCGCTGGAGGAGTTCAGTCAGTATCTGGTGGCAATCTTTATTTGGGACAATCACTCTTGCTCCCCATAATTATATGCCATCCTCTATGGTGATGTGGCCTCATCAGGTCCAGAACGATTTCACTTTTAGTTGTGCTGTCCCTTCTGTTTCCTCCATCACCACCAGCTGTTTTGGTTTTGCCAGGATAGGGTCTTTTTGCGTCCACAGTTTTATATTGTCAGCAGTGACCAGAACAGTGTCCAGAAAGTTTAATATCAGAACAGATTCTTCCAGGGGAGACACCATTGGTGATATATCTGCCAGAGGGAAGCGGTTCAAGGTATCCACATTTGCCACTTCGAGTCTCAGACGGTGCTCCAACTTGTAATTGGACACGCTGAGAATAAAAGCCTACTGCTGAATTCATCCAGAAGTTATGAGCAGAACAGCCTTGCGTTCTTCAGGTATCCCTAGCAGGGGTTTGTGGTCAGCTACTATTACTAATTGCGGTCCATAAAGATAATGGTGGAACTTGCCCACACCCAAGATGACAGCGAAACCTTCCTCTTCTATATGGGCACAATCCTGGAAGCATACACTATCAGGCATTCCTCTCTATTGGGCCACCGGTGAGCCAATACTACTCCGATACCAGACAGGGAGGCATCACACGTCAGCACCACCTCTCACTTCAGATCATAGTGGGCCGACACTTTTGTCGACGATAGCAGCTTCTTCACTTCTCTAAAGACTATTTCTTCACTATGCAACCATTTTCAAGACTGACCTTTTCTCAACAGCGGGTGTAAGGGTGCCAAGATGGAAGCCAGGTTATGTATCACCAACCCAAGGAAAGACTTAAGCTCTAGTATAGATGTGATCGTCCTCACTTTATCTTCCAACAGGTGTGACCCAATCTTGTCGACTCTGCAGCCCAAGTATGTCACTTGGGGTGCCTGGAACACACGTTTTTCCCTTCTAAGGCATATGCGTACCTGGGAGAACCATTTAAGCACAACGTCTAAGTTCTCCAAGTGCTCTTTATTGGTCTTCCCAGTTATTAGCACATCATCCAGATAAACGGCAACCTGGGGTAGACCTTGTAAAATCTTCTACTGGAAAAGCTGAAAAAGGGCGCAAGCTGATGATACCCCAAATGCAGTCTTGTATACTGGTACAAACCCTTATAGCTATTAATTGTGGCATACTTCTGCAACTCTTCATCTAGTCACAATTGCAGATACACATGTCTCATGACCAGCTTCGTGAAGAACAGCTCCCCCAAACTTTTGCATGCAAGTCCTCTATGCAAGGGACTGGGTACTCATCCAGTTGCAAGAAGCGATTTACTATTTGCTTGAACTCCTCACAAAAACAAACCGATCCATCAGGCTTCACCATTGTTACGACCGGTGCTGCCCATTCCAAAAACTGTACCAGTTCAATGGTTCCTTCGCTTTCCAGCCTCCTGATTTCTGCCTCTACTTTTGCACCCAAGGCAAACGGCACTTGGCAGGCCATGCAGAACAGCGGAATTGCTTCCTGGTCAACATGCAAGGTGATCCTGCTTCCTTTGATACTCCCTCGACCTTCCTGAAAACATCTGGATATTTAATTACGACTTCACTCGGATAGCTACATTCTAATTGAAAAATGCTGAGCTAATCTAGGTGAATCTTTCTCAACTAATTCCACCGCATCAAGCTTGGGCCCAAGCCTTTTACTACAATCAGCAATAACTGCACCAACTGCTTCTTAGACGAGGCCAGAACCGAAGTTGTACCCCGAATCCGTAATGGTTTCTTCAACGTAAGTTTGCTTAAGACCTTGGCTGGACTGAGAAACCAAGGGTTGGAGTCCAGAGTGAATCTTGTTAAAGACTGGTATCCATTAGAATGGTGTGTCCATTTGACAAGACATTTATTTTGATTGAAATAACAAGGTGTCGAGTTGGATGAGCACAGCAGGCCAAGCAGCATCTGAGGAGCAGGAAAGCTGACGTTTCGGGCCTAGACCCTTCTTCAGAAATGCTGAAATGAACTACCCTGGGCTCGCTGGCCCGGACCCTGAAGATCATTTTAGCCATTTGGCCGAGGCTTGGCTTTGTTTTGGGGTTTTGCTATTGGCTGACGTAGGGTCCCTCTGCTCAGGATATGTCCTGCGTGAGGGTATGTGATTACCTGCAGTCAAGCGATGTTCCCCAAGCTCAGTCAAATAGGTGAGGGTGTCTCTGTAGGGATACTCTGTAGCTCATGTGTTCCACTTGCCACATTTTCTAATGACAAAGCCAGTCGTAGTGCCTGTTTGAAATCCAGGTGGGCTTCAGCTAATAGGTGCTTCTGCATGGTTATGTCATTAATCCCACAGACCAAACGGTTTCTCAGCATCTTATTCAGGGTTAACCCAAAATTACAAGCCTCTGCCAGTTGTCTTAACTTAGTCAAAAATCCCGATACAGAGCCCCCTGGTTCTTGAACTGGCGAATAAAATTGATAGTGTCTTAGAATTAGGGGAGGCCTGTGGTCAAAATATTCCTTAACTAAATTCATCAACTCTTGAAAAGTTTTTGTATCTGGTGCCTCAGGGAACGTTAGGCTCCTAATAACCAAAACCGCTGTGGGTCCTCAAGCAGTGAGAAGAATTACTCGTCGCTTTTTGCCTGCCTCAATGTGATTTGCTGGGAAAAAGTAACAGAAAAACAGAACCGGAAGTGATGTCAACCATCCCAGCAAACCAAGGCGTATAAATAACAAGCAGGACAGAATGCCAACGCTTCACCGGAGGCACACTGACGATGTTACCTAGCAGGGTGACGAAACGTCTACAATCAAACACACCGACTCGGAGAGCAAGTCTACAACCTCATCCACAACCCAAGTTATAAATCTTCTCAAAAACTTTAAACTGCCATTACTGCTGAGACACAGGTGGAAGAGGAGCCACACATGCTGCAAAACCCAAGCAGTCAAGTCTCAGCAGTATCCAATTGCCACTACAGACTCAGAAAGGAGACATCACACCCCTAGAGATAGTAGGAACTGCCGATGCTGGAGTCTGAGATAACAAGGTGTGTAGCTGGATGAACACAGCAGGCTAGGGAGCAGAGGAGCAGGAAGGCTGACGTTTCGGGTCTGGACCCTTCTTCAGAAACGGGGGAGGGGAAGGGGGCTCAGAAATAAATAGAGAGGCGGGGAGGCGGAGACAGAAGGTGGATAATAGTGCAGATAGGTGGAGAAAACACGGACAGGTCAGGGAGGTGGGGATAAAGCTAGTAAAGGTAAGTTTAGGTAGGGAGTTGGGTTGGGGGTTGGTCAATGAAGAGGGAGGAGCGGTTAGGTGGGAGGGAAGACGGACAGGTCAAGGAGGCGAGATGAAGCTAGTAGCCGAGTGTAGGTAGGAAGTGGAGGTTGGTCAGTGAGGTGGGAGGTACAGATAGGTGGAAGAGAAGACGGACAGGTCAAGGAGGCGGGGACGAGAGGGGGTGCTGGTCTTGGGATGAGGTTGTGGGTGGGGAGAGTTTGAAGCTCGTAAAGTTCACATTGAGACCATTCGGTTGTAGGGTTCCAAGGCAGAATGTGAGGTGCTGTTCCTCCAGTTTTCGGGTGGCATCGTTGTGACACTGGAGGAGGCCCAGGATGGACATGTCATCCAGGGAGTGGGAGGGGGAGTTGAAGTGTTTCGCGAGCCACCCAAAAACTGGAGGAACAGCACCTCATATTCCGCCTTGGAACTCTACAACCCAATGGTCTCAATGTTGACTTTACGAGCTTCAAACTCTCCCCACCCACGACCTCATCCCAAGACCAGCACCCCCCTCATCCCCGCCTCCTTGACCTGTCCGTCTTCTCTCCCACCTATCTGCTTCCCCACCTCACTGACTAACCCCCACTTCCTACCTACACTCACCTACTAGCTTCATCTCCACCTCCCTGACCTGTCCGTCTTCTCTCCACCTATCTGCTCTACTATCCACCTTCTATTACCGCCTCCCCGTCTTTCTATAAATTTCCGAGCCCCCTTCCCCTCCCCCATTTCTGAAGAAGGGTCCAGACCCGAAACGTCAGCTTTGCTGCTCCGCTGATGCTGCCTGGCCTGCTATGTTCATCCAGCTCCACACCTTGTTATCTCGACATCACACCCCTCACTGTCCAACAATCCACAGGGACAAATCTGCTGGGCTGTATGTTTGACAAAGAGCTTTTTTTAAACCACCGATTAAATTGTCATGCTGTAGGGATGAGGCCTTAAGCAGGTGCCAATTGTGAGCAGCCCAAAAGTACAGGTTCCTAATTTTAACAGGTTCATTCATCTGCCTTCCCAAGATAAACTTTATGCATTTTTCTAATGTTTAGACATTAAATTAACCCATCTCCAATCAAGCAAGACATTTATTTCAAAAATATCTGGAAAGAAGAGTCTAAGGGTGGTGCTAGGTTAGGAGTTGTCAACTGGGGAAACAGTTGACACCAACAATGTAATTCTGCTGCTCAGCTACTGATGGAAATATTAGTCAAGGTTCCCACTTTCAGTTGCTATCCAAGCAATCTTGTTTCAAAACAAGATTGTGGCTGAACTTGAGGTCAGAACACATGAAATTCCATGGTTAAGGTGCCTGCTAACATTCACTTTTCCAGATATACAAATGCAGTATCACCACAGAGCAAGGTAATAGAGCATTTAAAGACAACAGAATAGAATAAAATTTTACACCTCACAAAAAGAATCGAAAACTTCACTGCATGAAACTAGCCCGATCTGAGTTTGCACTTGAGAATGAAATACGAAGAAAAATTCCAATGACCACCAGGCTGTCTTCAAGGCTTAAATGAGACAATAGAAAAAGCACTGGAAAGGCACTGTGATTGCACATGAAACCAACTTTTGCATCTGAGTTAAATTACAAAAGTTTCACCTTCAAAGAGAACATAACACTACACAGGACCTCAAATCTTTCTCAATCAACTTCTCAAGGAATGGATAATAAACGCTGGCCTAGGCAGGCAGCACCTGCAGCTCATGAATGAAGTTTAAAAAATGTCAGCAGAATTTAGATTTCCAAAGACTCTAAAATGATGAGAAAATGAACAAGAAAAGTCCCTGGGAACAGTGTCACTGAAGTCTGCAATGCCTCTTACAACTGTAGAAGAATTTCAATTGCAATATGCTAATTAAGGCCTTAGTGCATGTATGGAATGAACTGCCAGAGGAAGTGGAGGAGGCCGGTACAATTACAAGATTTAAAAGGTATCTTGATGGGTACACGAATTGGAAGGGTTTAGAGGGATATGGGCCAAATGCTGGTAAATGGGACTAAATTTATTTAGGGTATCGAGTCGGCATGGACAAGTTGGACCAAAGGGTCTGTTTCCGTGCTGTAATACAAAAGCTCTGTACTCGTTATAGTTCATTATTTCTCAAATCAACTTCTATAATTCTATGTTTTGAAAATGATTAATAATTGTTCAAAACAAAAAAGGGGTACACTGCAAGTTTTCTCCTGAACAGGAAAGAGAGGAACTGTCAACAGAATAGCTGCTGCTGTAAACACCACAGAAAACCAATTTCTCTCTCGCGCACATGGATTCGCATGTGCATAACATATGCCCTGAGACTCAAAAATATTCCAAATTTATTTACTTTTATAAAAAGATTGCCACTTAAGATGCCCTCTCTTCCAGGGCATTTCAATTTTGTCACTGAAGAGGTTAAGTTATTTAAGGATTAAAGCTTCAGACACATAGTCAGTAATAAGCAAAGCTATCAAAGCATGTGGGAACTATAGATGGGCAGAGAAACAAATACCAACCTAGACATTCAAATGTCAAGGCTAGTAGCATAGAAGTCTTACAATCAAAGGCCTTGGGTAAAAATAACTAACAATTCCTATGAAAGGTGGAGGGTAAATAAAGATCATGTGGGGCATATTGATACTGAAGTGAGGGAATTGTAACATGTATTCTCTAATCTGTACAAAGCTTGAAGGTGTTCTGTGACCCAACACAGTCAGCTTAACAATTCAGCGTTAAGGCTTTATTTCTGTACGTATGTTCTTCTGAAGTTCTCCATCAATTTGTCAAGTTGACCTATAAAAGTTACTGACAAGAAATAATCATTTGTATTCATTTTCAAGGGAGGGCATGTTTACAAGAGCTGCTTTGAAACCGATACCCCAGAAAAGACCACCCTTCATTTCTTGCTTATTTGTCAACCATCCACCTAACCCTAGAATCAAGTTTCTCCAGGTCAGCCATCAGGGTGGTCTCAAATTGCCTCAACTGAAATAACTGAAGTTGTCAAATTAACATATAAGATGCAGGCACCTCTTTTGATTTAATGATATCTCCAAGAAGAATACCCAAAACAGGATAATTTTGACAATTTAATTTTCAAAGAAACAGAATGTATTTTAAAGTACAATCATTAAAAGCTCTGCGTGTATTTTCCTTCCTGTTACATAAAAATTACCCCAATGTATGTAACCAAACTCCAAAATGACATTGATAATGATCGACGATATTACATTTGTTGAATTTCTCTTGTTCTTTTCACTATTTCACACACAATCCACAGATTTGCCGCAAAGACCTTAATCACCAACTATACTCACAGCAAACTCTTCTGGTGTCACCTTCAGGACATCAAAGACCACTGCATCAAAACTTTTCTTAGGGTCATTAGAAGCTTTCTCACTCAGAGATTCAGAGCTGCTACTCCGCTGCAGGAATGAAAGACATTCATGAGTTGAGGACATCAGACCTTCATCAAATAATATAATCAGGAGTCATTTGGAGGATAGCATAACAGCAAAAACAGAAAACAATAGGGTACAGACAGGAAATATTAAGTTTGGAAATGGTTCCAGAAGTTGGAAATAAATTAAGATCAAAGGAATCTATAGATAGAGTGAGAATTTGAAATACAAAGTACTGAAAAGCAAGTACAATATAACTAAGCAAAGACATTGTTGTGGATGTTAAGCGTCAGCAATATTTAATGCTGAATAGATTCAGATAGCAAAGTTTTTTAACTTTGGAGTTTATAGATGGCAGAAATTACAAGACCACCAAAAAATATGGTTATTCTGGCAATTTTCCTTTTCCTCCCTCGGATAGACATTGAAATAGTGTGGTTGAGCTACAACTTTCCAAATACATATATTCTGCTCAACTATATGATGTGGTGATTCTATACATGTTTCTCAGAATGTGGGCAACACTAGCAAAACTCTTTCTTATTGTGTATTCCTTGTAGGATTTCAATTAAATTGCTGCAGTCCTTTTGGTGATGACGCTCCGAGAAGAATGATAGGTTGAAAATTTCAACCTGCAACCAAATAATTATAATGAACCATCAGTAAATCCTCAAACCCAAACCGCTTGCTACCTCAAAGGGTAGCTTACAGGTAACAATATTCTCATGATCCTGCTGTTCTTCGTTGATGGTAGAAGGCATGAGGCTGGAACGTGCCACCAAAAGAGAATTTGATGATTTGATGATTTGCTGCAGTGCTCATTTTATAATCCCTCCACAAAGTACTGATGTTGGAGTTATTAGGTAATGAGGCAAACTGTCGGTACATTATTGACTACAGCTCCGCCTTCAACATCATAATTCCAAACAAACTCTGGGTCCTGGGTCTCTGCTCCCCTCTCTGTAACTGGATTCTCAACTTCCTGACTAACAGACCACAGTCAGTAAGGATAGGCGACAATACATCCTCCATGATAATCCTCAACATCAGTGCACCACAAGATTGCATACTCATTCCCCTGCTATCTACCTTATACACACAAGACTGTGTGGTCAAATTCCACATCAACTCTATTTACAAGTTTATTAACAACACCACTATTGTAAGTTGGATCTCAAACAACGATGAGACAACATACTGGAAAGACAGCGTGCTTAACAGCACGGTGTAAAGACAACAGTCTCTCCATCAATGTCAGCAAAACGAAGGAGCTGGTCATTGACTTCGGGAAGCAGAGTGGAGGGCACGCCCCTGTCTGCATCAATGGTTCTGAGGTGGAGATGGTTGACAGTGTCAAGTTCGTAGGAGTGACAATCACCAACAATCTGTCCTGGTGCACCCACTTTGATACTATGGTCAAGAAAGCATAGCATTGTTTCTACTTCCTCAAGAGCTTAAGAAGATTCAGCATGTCCACAAAGACTCTTAATTTTTATAGATGTATCATAGAAGCATCCTACCTAAATGCATCACAGTGTGGTACAGTAACTGCTCTTCCCAAGATTGAAAGAAACTACAGAGTTGTGAACACAGCCCAGTCAATCACGCAAACCAGACTTCCATCCACTGACTCCATTTATATTTCCTGTTGCATGAGGAATGCAACCAACATAATCAAAGACCCTTCCCACCCAGGTTATACTCTTTTCCACCCTCTTGCATCGGGCCGAAGATATAAACGTTTGTATACATTCTTCCCTGTTTTTATCAGACTTTTGAATGGACCTCTTTAATGTTAATGTTGATCTCTCTCTGCACCTTCTCGGCAGCTGTAACATTGTATCCTGCACTCTACTGTTACCCTGCTGCACTTGTATAATAAAGCATGAAACAGCATTTTTCACTGTACCTCAGTACACTTGACAATAATAAATCAAATCAAACAAAATCTATATTAAGTGAAACAGACTCTAGATTGAGCTCCCTAAATGGTGTTGCAGCTCTATCAAAATTTCATTCTCTAATAACTTCATAAAATTTTAGGAAATGCAATAGATACTACAGAACTAGCTCTTCTTTCTCTTCTGAAGAAAGCTTCCATCATAGCCTGCTAGGCTGATAAGCAAAAGACAGCTTAGGCCTGTTGATGGGGAGGGGTGTGCGGCAGTCATTAGTGCTGTGAAATAGAATGAGGGATTTGCAGTGAGTGAGCATCGTTGTAAAGCTGACCAGGAATTGGTATAAATCAGTGAATAAGGGAAGCAGTGAACTCAGTATAGAGCAGCACTGAAAGCTGATGGTGAACTTAATATTAAGCAGCGCAATAGGAGAGCAGCGAACATCATGCAATAGCGCTGGTAGCGAGTTGAAACAGACTAAGGACTTTGTACTGTAGTGGGAGTGTTGGGGGTGGAAAAGGGTCCCTAGTGTAATTAGCATTCTTTAAAAAGGAGTAACTAACCAACTTAACCTAAAAAGAAGTCATGGCACAGATCTTGCACCAGCGATTTACACAACCTGCTGCGTTTGGAAAGTGATGGACACTTCAAATGTCCCTCGTAGCCTGGTGTCTAGAAACTCTGCCCAGCTGCAGCAACTAGCTATATGTCTTTCAGAGCTGGAGCTGCAGGTGGTCTTGCTGTGGGGCACTGGTGATACTGAATTATCATGGACAGCACATTCAGAGAGGCAGTCACAATGCAAGTAAAGACTGAACAGACAGAAAGGTGATGGGTAATCACCGGGCAGATTAGAGGAAGGACTAGAGGCAGGAGACGTCTACGACTCTCAGACTCTAACAGACATACTGTTTTGGATACTGTTGGGAAGAGACAAATACTCAGTGCACAACAGAAGGGAGCCAGTTCCATAAAATGACGGGTGGCTCTCCTGCACAAGAGTGGAGGAAGAAAAATGAAGAGCTATGGTGATGAGGGATTCATGAGTAAGGGGAACAGAAAGGTGTTTCTGCAGCTCCAAGACTCCAGGATAGTATGTCAGCTCCCTGGTACCAGGGACAAGGACATCTCGAGGATCCTGCAGGGTGGTCTGAAGGGAGGTGAACAGCGAGAGGCCGTGTTACATATCAGTACCAATGACATAAGTAAAAGAATGTTAGCGCACCACAAGCTGAGTATAGGGAGTTAGGACACAAACATTTTGTTACCCTGCCAAGTAACATCATCAGTGCGCCTCCAGTGAAGCGTTTGTGTTCTGTCCTGCTTGTTATTTATATGCCTCGGTTTGCTGGGTGGTTGGCATCACTTCCAGTTCTGTTTTTCGGTGGTTTGTATATTGGGTCCAATTCAATGTGTTTGGAGTTCTGGTTGGAATGCCAGGCCTCCAGGAATTCCTTGGCATGTCTCTGTTTGGCTTGTGCTATTATGGATGTGTTGTCCCAGTCGAATTTGCGTCCTTCTTTGTCCGTGTGTATTGAGACCAATGAGAATTAGTCATGTCTCTTGGTGGTTAATTGTGTTCACGTATCCTTATTATCAGTTTTTTTCCAGTGTGGCCTATGTAATGTTTCTCACAGTCCATGCATGGCATTTTGTATATTATGTTAATTTTATTGCTTGTGGGTATGGGATCCTTTACGTTTGTCAGTAGCTGTCGCAGGGTGATGATTTGTGGGCCACTCTGATACCGAGGGTCGGAGTAGTCTTGTGATCATCTCTGATATGTCTCTGACATATGGTAGGGTGACTGGTGTGTCTGGCTGTGTTATGTCTTCTTGTTGTGGTCTGTCACGGAGGTAGCGGCGGATTATGCTTTTTGGGTATTCATTCTTTTTAAAAACTCTAAGTGTTCCTATTCTGCTTTGCGCAATTCTGGGTTGCTGCAGTGTGTTGTGGCTCACTTGAATAACGTCCTGATGCAGCTCTGTTTGTGGTGTTGGGGTGGTTGCTGGTGTAATAAAGTATCTGGTCCATATACAGAAAGACCACACAGAGACATGCCAGGGAATTCCTGGAGGCCTGGCATTCCAGCCGGAACTCCATCAACAAACACATTGAATTGGACCCGACATACAAACCACTGAAAAACAGAACCAGAAGTAATGCCAAACACCCCAGCAAACCAAGGCATATAAATAAAAACACTTCACTGGAGACACACTGATGATATTATCTTGCAGGATGATGAAACGTCTGCAATCAAACACACTGACTCGGTGAGCAAGTCTAGAACCTCATCCACAACCCAAGCTAGGATGCAAACAAAGAAAGTAGAATCTTTAGGATAATAGGATTACTCTCAAGATTACTACCAGTGCCACATGCTAGCGAATGTAGAAATAACAGGATATATCAAACATAGCTGCACTAAGCATTTGAAGTTCGAGCAGCTTTACTCTGAGTTTATGAGCAGGAGGCTGAAATACAACACTGAGATGCATCAGGGCTGTGTAAAGTTATCTAAATTCAGTGTGCCAGGACTCAGTCACACCTCTTAGGATAGAGCGTTCTGATGTGGTTAGTGGTCAGGGACAGAAAGGCGTGACTGCAAGTGAGGCAGGTAAGGGGGTCCAGAGGACCAGAGTGCAGTAATCATCCATAAGGTTTGAGCAAAGGTTTGACTGAAGAAGGGTAATACCCGAAATGTTGACTGCTCTTTTCCCCCAGATGATGCCTGGCTTGCTGTGTTCTTCCAGCCTCCTGTTTACCTACATTAGTTAAATATGAATTGACAGGCAAATTGCAGCGGATTATAAACTATAAATTATATATTTTTTGGCAGATACAACTAATTCAGGTTTTAGGAATAGGCTCGGTGTCCTCAGCATATAGTTTATCAGAATCAGTCACAATGCCCTTCAAAACTGTGTCATTCATGGAGCATTTCATGGACCTTGTTGACGTCAAAGTGCTTGACTGGGGTTGTCAACCTCGGCTAATCAGGAAACCCTGGCTGACCAATATGAACAGGGGAATCCCCCTCCAACTCTATTTGATTTGATTTGATCCCTACCCTCCCCTTCACTTTTTTTTTCCCCACATAGGCTTTGCCCCTAGGGGCTCTGCTTGATACTGACTATTTGGTCACATGGGTGTTTTTCCTGGTGGTAGTACGCTCAGAAAGTTATTTGCATGCTTGGTGTTTTTTCTCCCCCCCAATTGTGTCTCTCACCTCCACATGCACAACAAGGGCACTGGGGAAAATAAACTGCTGTTGTATGGAATTATAAAGAAAAATATACATTTATATAAACAGGGGAATCCCCCTCCAACTTTATTTTCATTTGATCCCTGCCCTCCCCCTCACTTTTTCTTCACGTAAGCATTGCTCGTTACTGGTTCACTGGCCACAGGAGTGTTTTTTTCTGGTCATGAAAATGTTGAATAAAATTATCTTGCACATTGTGGTTTTACTGATGCCTGCATGTGCACGGGTGCTGTGGAGAAAAATAAGCACTACTGCTGTAAGGCAGAAGTGTAGCGGTACAGAAAAAAATATAACCAGGAGATTAGAATCTCCCAATTAAAAAAAATATAAACAGGGGGATTTAGAATTTCCTTAGTCCAGCCGACTGACTCCGAGCTGGCTGGCCACAGCCGGTGTACTGTGCACAAGTAAATAATGGGTAACTTGGTGAAGGATACTGTCTCTGGGCGGTTATTTCAGAGGTGACAGGAGAAAACAGTATGTGTCTGAAGAACATTTGCTTGCAACAATCATCTTGGATTGGGGTAAGCATTTCTGGCATCATGCCTTTATTTGGGAAGCTTGACTCATTTGATCCTGCTATTGAAGACTGGGCCCCATAGGTGGAAAGAAAGCAATATTTTTCCACGCGAATGACATTGGGGCATATGAAAAGCAATGAGTAATCCTTCTGACTGCTTGCATACCTACAGCATTTTTTGTTACTCAGGGCTTAACTTTCCCAGAGGCACCAGATACTAAAACCTTCCAAGAGTTGGTTCTCTAATAACCGAATAAAACCAACAGTGTCAATCCTGAGACACTATTGGTTTTATTCAGTTATTAGACACTGTTGGTTTTATTCGGTTATTAGAGAACCAGGGGAGACCATATTGGGATTTTTGATGTGGTTAAGATGACTGGCAGAGATATGTGATTTTGGTAAACCCTGAATGAAATGCCAGGAGACCATTTGGTACAAGGGATTAATGACATAACCATGCATACCTACTAGCTGAAGCCCAACTGGGCTTCAAACAGGCACTACAACTAGCTTTGTCATTCAGAAATGTGGTAAGTGGAGCATGGAAACTACAGGGCACAGACAATAAATGTTGCCTAGCCAGTGACGTCCTCATCCTATTAATGAATCAAGGATGAATAAAGGATCCCAATGGAAATGGACACTCTCACCTGTCCAACTAAGCTTAGGGAACATCACCTGAGTGTAGGCACTCACAGCCTCACACAGGGCATGTCCTGAGCCCACAGCAGAACCCCACAACAAAGCCAAGCCTCAGCCAAGTGCGAAAGGTTCTTCAGGATCTGGGCCAGCAAGCCATTGTAGTTGCTGCCAGTATGCAGACTCAAGACAGCGAAGGAGTCCAACAAGGCCTGACTTGAGTAAGAAAACCCGTGGGCCGGTACCCAGTAGATAGCACACACTGGAATGTCCATCTAAATGTGGGTTGGAACAATTAAATTGCTTAGCAACATCCAAATCAGAACTGATTAAAACTAATCTTTGGTTAAATGGTCACCCAGTTCCCATGGAGGTCAATACCAGCGCAGCTGAATCTATGGTTGCAGAACGTATGTTTAACAAGATTCGCTCGGGTCTCCAACTCTTAAGCTTGCGCAAGACCTCAGTAAGACGGAGAACATACACTGGGGAACCGCTGTCAATTAAGTGTACGAGTTTGGTTCCGGTCTCCTATTAGGAGCAGTTGGTACAGTTACTACTGATGGTAGTAAAAGGCTCGGGCTTAAGCCTATTGGGGTGGAATTGGTCGAGAAAGATTCACCTAAATTAGCTCAACTTTTTTCAATTAGAAATGGCTGTCTCAGTGACGTCCTAGTGAATTACCCATGAGCTTTTCCAGAAGTGCTTGGGTTTATCAAAGGGGCCAAAGCTTATTTACAAGTTGACCAGGAAGTAATTCCACGATTTTTTTTCCAGTGCCCTTTGCCTTACAGGCAGATACAGATGCAGAAATCAGGAGGTGGAGAGCGAAGGAATCATCAAACCAGTGCAGCTTACAGAATGGGTAACACCAGTCATATCGATTATGAAGCCTGATGGCTCAGTTCACTTTTGTGAGAATTTTAAGCAAATGGTAAACTGCTTCTCGCAGCTGGATAAACATCTAATCCCTTACATAGAGGACGTTTGCACAAGGTTGGCGGGGCAGGGGGCTGTCCTTTACAAAGCTGGACAGCAGCCAAGCCTACTGCAAATGTGACTAGACGAGAAGTCCCAAGAGTACGCCACAATTAACATTCATAAGGGTTCATACCAATATACGAGACTGCCATTTGGGCTTTCGTCGGCCTGCGCCCTTTTCCAGTGGGCCATGAAGAACATTTTACAAGGGCTACTCCAGCTCACCATATATCTGGATGATGTGCTAATAACCAAGAGCGCTTGGAGACCTCGGACATTGTGCTTAAATGCTTCTCCCAGGCAGGTTTAGAAGGGAAAAATGTGTGATCCAGGTGCCCAAGTGCCCAACCCTACTTGAGTTACAGAGTCGATAAAACTGGTTACACCCGTTGGAAGATAAAACGAGGGCAATCAAAGGACTCCCGACTCCCACATCTGTACCGAGGCTTAGGTCTTTCCTTGGGTTAGTGAATTATTACAGAAAATTCATACAAAACCTTGCCTCCGCCTTGGCACCCTTACACCTGCTACTGGAAAAGGGTCAACCTTGTAAATGGTGACATGGCCTAGAAGTAGCCTTTAGGGGAGTGAAAAAGCAGCTATCATCTAAGTTGTTGGCCCACTATGATCCGAAGTAAGAGGTAGTGCTGACATGCGATGCCTCCCCGTACGGTATCGGGGCAGTGTTGGCTCACCAGTGACCCAACAGAGAGGAACATCTGTATGCTCCCCAGACTTTGGCTGGTACTGAATGCAAATGTGCCCAGATGGAGAAAGAAGTTTTGGCGGTCATCTTTGGTGTGAGGAAGTTCCACCAGCATCTATACAGGCAAGAATTTGTCATTGTAACAGTCACAAACCCTGAAAGGCTATTGAAAGACAAGGTGGTGCCGCCCACAGCTTCCGGTAGAATTCAGAAGTGGGCCCCTATTCTCAATGCATACAAGTACAAGCTAGAACACCATCCAGGAAGTCAAGTGGCTAATGTGGATGCCCTGAGCCACCTCCCACAGGCAGATACTCCACTGATGGTGCCTCCCCGAGAAGGGTATGTTCTGGTTTTAAACCTCCTGGACACACTTCCAGTCACCACTGGCAGTATCTGACTGTGGACACAAAAAGATCCTGTCCTAGCAAAACTAAAACAGCGGGTGGTAATTGGGGAGATGACAGGGCCATCACAACCAGGATTGAAACCTTTCTGGACTTGGCGAGACCAGATCAGTGTAGAAGACGGCATGTTACTTTGGGAAGCAAGAGTGATCGTCCCAAGTCAAGGTCGCTGCCAGATACTGGCTGAACTCCACCAGGTTCATCCAGGAGTTTCCAAGATGAAGATATCTAGCAAAAAGCTATGTATGATGGCCAGAATTGAACGCTGGTATAGCTGCATTGGTGGGGCAGTGTCCAGAGTGCCAACAAGGGCAAAAATTGCCACTGGCGGCAGCCGCACATTCACAGGAATGGCCAGGTAAACTTTGGACTTGGTTACATGTCAACCATGCTGGTCCTTTCATGGGCTCAATGTTCCTGGTCAATGTGGATACCCATCCAACGGAGTTGGACGTGCATAAAGCCTGTTGAGCAAACTCAGGGATGACAATTGAGAAGCCGCACGCATCGTTTGCAATACGCAGACTCCCAGTAATAATGGTCAAGGACAATAGGACATCATTTACCAGCACGGAATTTGAGTATTTCCTGAAGTTGAATGGCACTTGGCACATAAGGACAGCTCTATAACATCCATCGTGCAATGGTCTAGTGGAAAGAGCAGTCCAAATGTTGAAGACAGGCTTAAAGAAGCAGCCTACAGCAGCACTCGATGCCAAACTATTCCAGTTCCTAATTGATTACAGGACCACTGCTCACTTAACAATGAGAACAAATCCAGCAGAGTTGCTGATGGGGAGCAGACTCCACACCAAGTTAAACCTGATATTCCCAGACCTTGTGGGGGATTGAAATGGCAGCAGAAACACCAATGCTGGCCAGATGCCTCCTTTAAGCAAGAGGGACAATTTAATTCAGGGCAAGGACAACCAGCCTCTGTGCAGTTATTTTGGAATGAAACTGCTAGCCTTACCTGGTCTGGCCCACATGTGACTGCAGACCCACAGCAATGTGGCTGATTCTTAACTGGTCTCTGGACAATTAGGGATGGGCAACCAAAGCTGGCCTAGCCAGTGACATACATATCCTGTGAATACATTTTTTAAAAGGCCTATGTTTTAAAGCGCCTCTTCTAATTTAAGGTTAAATGGAGCATTTTAGCTTCCACAAGTTCCACCCAGCAATAAGTCAATGTGACATCATCGTCATAGGAAGCAGCGGCCCAGCACAAGTCATCTTAAAATTCTACCGATAGACTTAAACACTGAAAACTGGCTTTTAAAAGAAATGTGGCGGTCCTGCTTTAGTGAAGCAGGGAGCAAAGAGCGTGCTGAAATACTGGGAAAGATTTGGGATCTTCCAAACAAGAATACAATTCTGCTGTGAGAGCAGCATGGTGTAATGTAACCACGGCAAGGGGATGTTTAAAGAAACTGAGAAGGAATACCTTTTCTGTACATGACAGCATTAGCCATCTATTAAGTAATGTTTCATCAACATTGATTTTGCTTTGTTTTGTCACAGAAAATGTCTTCAAACTTGGAATCTTGTTGCATAATGACACCACTGACTTTAACAGTTACTGTCTCCTCTCTATTTCCCATTTACATAGACCTAATAATTGCTATGTAACCAGGCCTTCCACACTTTAGTTGCCCATGTCCATTGACAAGCACCATTCAACTGCCACCTGGAGCCCAACAATTTCATTTGAACTGATTTTAAAAACTTATTTTCTAAAAACCTACTTCTTTCATCAAATCTGCCCAACTCTATCCCTTTCTCAATAAGTACAATTATGTAAAGCGCATTCCTTGCCTCCGAGCACAAAAAATTAACAAATAAGAAAACAAAAGATGGATGAAAGAGGTTTTGAGGAGTAAATAGAAGACTTACCTCAGAAGGAGTGGCTGTGAAATATATCATGCTCGACTGTCCGTTAGTCAGGTCCATACTTCCTATGTCACCCACCACAACAGCATTATGGAAAGCTCATAGTCATGGTGTGAGCTTCATCACTCCTATACAAAGAAACAGCAATCAGTTGCAAGGCTTCCAAAAGAATTTCAGTTTCTATTTGTCAAGCACGTTACTTTATTTTAGCAAGTGCATAAAAGTTGTCAGGCCATTTCAGAATGTTTAATTTTCTCTTTTGTGACAAGCTGATATGCTAAAAAGATAATTAGCACCCCAAATTAATACCTTCAAAACAATTGCCATAAATTGACAAAGCAGCTGATCACATTAAATTATTCAAATGACAGAAAGATTAACTCCCAAGAGTGGTACAGAAAAATTTCCAACAGGAATACATTTCTGAAAAGCAAACTATTAATTGCGTGTGCTTTAGCAACAAGAGTTTTACATTTAAATTGCAAAATGATGATGCAGTACAACATCTATGCAAATTAATTCCCAACATACTTACTATTCCAATCTAACAATTATTTAACTTATTTTTCTAATCAACCTGTTCAGAGATGTTCTTATACACCTCTTGAGCAGATGGGACTTGAACCATGGCCTCCCGATCCAGGGGTAGGGATGCTACCACTGCGCCACAAGAGGGCCCCCAAAATAGGGACTGCTTCATGAATTTGAGAGTCATCCTTGCACATGGGCCATGTTAATATTCTCTGTATCATTCCAATTTTAGTATATGCACCACCAATGTCAGTTTATTCAAAAGTATTTTCATCACAATTAATTTAAATTTCATTTGGTAAAGTATGTGAATTTTTCACATTATTATTTTCATTATTTTCCTTCATATAGCTGGGATATGCTCCTCGAACAGCAACCTGCATTTGATCTCATCCACATCTTCACTAATCTGTTCCACAGCCGGGCATAATCATGTTCATCCTTGATGTCTACACAATGACTCCTAGTTGATTGCCCTTTCTGGGCGATGGTAAGGAGGTCAATCACAGTAACCTAAACACTACACCGAATAACAATAGTTAGCCCAACATGAGCTTGGAATCAAACCCTGAATCTTCTGAATTTCTACTCCCATTTAACACATGGTTATAGGTAAACAATCAGAGAAATCATGTTTTACTGAATTCTATTTTTGTTGAACTACTATCATCTACCACACTTGTCTTGATTTCAAATTTCACAAGGAAATTTGAATTGTGCAGGTCCAAGTATGCATCTTTAACCCCAGGATGAAAGCTCCACAAAAATCAACAATTTTGTATCTCAGCATAGTGTGCACCGAAAACATCCCAAGGCTGAAACATACAGTTGCAATGCAAATTCTGATCACAGAGTTTATTATCTAAAATAGAAACAGAAAATGTCTAAGAAACTCAGCAGGCATGGCAGCGTTTATGGAGAGAGAGAAAGACTTGATGCTCCAAGTCCAAAGACTCTTCTTCAGATTTCCCAGTTGAACAAGGGGTAGTAGAATTAGTGGGAGGTGATGGCCTAATGGTATTATCACTGGACTGTTAATCCAGGTAATATTCTGTGGACACGGGTTTGAATCCGGCCACAGCAGATAAAATTCAATTTTGAAAAAAGGGAATAAGAGTCTCATGATGACCACGAATTGTTGGGGGAAACCCCATCTGGTTCACTGATATCTTCCAGGGAAGGAGTGTGCCATCTTTATCCTGGTCTGGCCTACATGTGACTTCAGACCCAAAGCAAAGCGGTTGACTCTCAACTGGCCTCTGGGTAATTAGAGATGGATAATAAACACTGACCAGAGATACACACATCCCTTGAATGAATTAAAAACTACAAAACTAATAAAAGCAAAAATGCTGCAGATGCTAGAAATCTAAAATAAAACAAGACAATGCTGGAGAAACTCAACAATTCTACTGAAACCCAGTAGACGAACCTGTGCTGCAAAACAACTTTTTCAGCCCATAACACAATTTGAACACTATGCATTTAGCCAAAGCTTTCAACACAGAAGAATGTCTTCAGTTGCTCTCTAAAGTCGTAAAAATAATTTAAGTCAACAAAGAAAATACTGGGGGGGGGGGGGGGGGGGGGGGG
>NC_063341.1:5870127-5885341 GCF_021869965.1 Rhincodon typus
TACAGGGTGTCAAGAACTGAAGGGTTTAGGATGGGTATTTCAAAAGACTAAGACTGATATTACTGAAAGTAGAGCACTCTATGGTGGGGTGAAAGAAGTGGTAGGCACAACAGGTCACAGACAGAAGGATAGAAAGGTCTGAGCAGGACACTTTTTGGATTGGGGGAGATTTCAGAGATAAGGCAGAATAATGCTATGAAGGTATTTAAGTATGAGCATGAAAAATTTAAATTTTGGGAACTCAATCAGAAGCCAATACAGTACAGATGAAGATGATGAACAAGCAGGACTTGCCTTGCGATAGGACGGAGCAGTAGAATTTTGGACGAGCCGAAGTTCAAGGAGAATGCTAGGTTAGCCAGGAGAGCGCTAAAGCAGTCAAATCAAGAGGCAATGAAGAGAGTGAGCGAGTGACTGTGTGTCTGTATTTGTATATGTGGGGGTGGGTGAGCTGGGTAATGAGATAAAATACAATAATTATTGGACAACATGAAGAACTTATTACTGAATGACTTTTCATCCTGGTATAAATTCTTCAGTGGTTTCCTATATCCACCAAGTATCTTTGCCAGTTCTGGGTGCTGAGTTTCTCTCGAATATTCTGCTTTTAATTTAGATATTGTACAATGTTAAATTCAGTGATCAGAATTTGTACTATGTCTCAGCCTTTGGAAATTTTCAGTGCACATCATGCTGTGAATGATCAGATGGAAAAATGATGGCAGAGATTTAAAGTTGAGGTTATAGATTTATGATCTATATTGTCACAGTTTTCACAAAAAAAGTGTGACGCAAAATATGCCAAAATTTACTCAGATGTGCTTAATCTGTGTAGCATTTCAATGTACATGAGTCATCACTGCTAGTTATTCAGAAACAGATACCTTGCAATAAACAATGAAATTCAACAAAAATGTTTGAGCCAGATGTTACTTCAAATGAAATTACAACTTGAAATGCTAAAAACAGTGCCCAGTTCATAAGGCGAAACAACATGACATTTTGTATGCCATTCACTGGTCTAATTGTATTTTTGTGGTACTGGTCTATCTTGAGTGGTCAGGAAATTCGAACAACAAATAATTGTTGGTATTGTTCCATCTGCATAAACATGCAACAAATGAAATCTATGTGGGATGAAATAACTTGGGACAAATGTTAAAAATTAAAATAATCGTAAGTTGCCAGTTTGATAGCCATTTCAGTAATGAATACCAAACCTACATGAAACCTGATGCGTTGTATTACAGGCACACAGGATAGCATCTCACTAGAATTCCAAAATCACCTGTCAATGCAAATAGCTTCCACAGACCTCTGGAGACTTTTCCTTGTTTCTTATAGCTTGGGGTTCTTTTCTCAGGACTTTCAGCAAGTTGATAACTGGAGAATAACTATATTGAGCAAAATCAGAAAAAAATCCTACAGCTTCCAAAGCAACACTGCCTCCTACCCAAAAGCCCAGTTGGTTTCTTTTTCTTTTACAACATTCTCTGTGGTTGGCTGGCCAGAACTTGTCCTCCTTTGTTTGACCAATTCAACATCTGACCAGCTTTCAGTCCGAGCTAATGGCATCTCACTGCCAGTTTGTCTATACTGTTCTAGCAACAGTATTTAACAATCATCTTTCCAGGTCAGTTCAATAGCAAACATCAGTCTTTTGTTTTCTCCTTTTTCCAAAAAAAAAGCTACGTTCAATTCTCAATGCAATTTACAGTTCCAAACCAAAATGGAGAAAAATGAAAGAAAAACAATGATCGTCTCAACCGGCTGAACTTCTATCTTTCTGTTTGTTCAACAATCAATGGCATTTACGAGCTCAACAACTGGGGGTTCTTTGTCCAGCTGAACCATGTCAGGAAACTGCAAGAAATAATCAACACCAATGGAGAAATGTCTGTCTCACATAAACATGATTTTTATTGTGTTCAACTCATTGGGACATCTGCTTACTTCTGTCAGGAGAATCAAATGTTCTCTCGACCCCATCATACATAACAGGGAGCTTTCTGCTGTCATAGTTTACAGACAAAAACAACATGATTTTTTATATTCTATCTGCACGTTTAATGGCATTTGTTTATCATGAGGCGTCAAGAGATGAAACCATCCATAATTAAGAAATTACTGCCACCTTGTGGAAATAGGTGCATAAATGCACTATATTAGCAATAATTAAGTGGAAAAGTATATCGAACATGAAAGAAAATTTGCAGCTGAAGATAAAAAGAATCAAAGAAAAACATACATTTATATGTACAAACTTGCTTTGGGACGTGCCATTTTGTTTGTTTTTAAAAAATTCATTGTAACTTTGTATACATCAATATTTTAAAGCGTATTTAGAATCCTGTGATTTTTAGAACCTGAAAACAGCCTGTCTACACTTTTCAGCCTACATCTTTATCACAATAAATTCATACAAAATGTATGCCCTAATGGTGCTATGAATCTACGGTAAGCTTATTTCTTAAATTTTTAATCAACTTTATAGTATATGCAAAATTGCTAGCACTTAATTCTTTGAGGTTGATTCATATTTAATAATGACTACTTGGACAGCCATGTAACTAAACTACAGGAGCCAATCACAAAACTCTGAATTTTAAAAAGGCAAGTTGTAAAGTACATCATTCAACTCTACATTACACTATGTAGGTTTCGCAGGTCTATACTGCATCTCAGGTCTTATGATCCCTGATAAAATCAGTACGTGTATTTTTTTGTTAAGAATCTAAAACTTCCAACATTTGTGAAAAGAACAAAGCCACAAGGTTCATGGATTATGGTTTAAATGAAATGAATTCTGCTACACAGAAAATAAAGCATATGAATATTCATGACTACACTATCTTAAATGATCAATTACATAAAACTCAAAAACCATAACATAGGAACATTAAAAAAAACTGGAGCAGAAGTAGGCCATTCAGCCCTTCAAGACGGCACTACCATTAAATATGATCATGGTTGATCATTCAACTCAGTACCCTATTCCCACTTTCTCGCCGTACATTTGATCCCTTTAGCCATAAGAACTACATCAACACCTTCTTGAAAACATTCCATGTTTTGACCTCAACCAATTTCTATGACAGAGAAGTCCACAAGCTCACCATTTGGAGTAAAGGAATTTCCCCTCATCTCAGCCTTGAATGGCCTATCCCATATCATTACACTGTGAACCTGGCTGTGGACTCCCCAGTCATTGGGAACATTCTTCCTGCATTTACCCTGAAGTCCTGTTAGAATTTTATAGGGTCGTATGAGATACCCCTCATTCTCCTAAACTCCACTGAATCTAGACCTAACTAATCCAGACTGTCTTCATTCGTCAGTCCTGCCATCTCAGGAATCAATCTGGAAAACCATTGTTGTACTCCCTCCATAGCCAGAAAATTGTTCCTCAGATAATAAGACTAAAACGGCACGCAATACTCAAGATGTCATCTCACCAAGACCGTAGACAACTGCAGTATGACTTCATTTATTCAGCGGCGGGAGTCGGGAGAGAGTGCGAGGGGACTGCTGGGAAGGTAAGCTTTTCAGTTTAGAAGACTTACCTCGTGAGTCTTCGGCCTCCATTTGTTCAGCAGTGGGAGTCAGGAGAGCGCGCGAGGGGACTGCTGGAAAGGTAAGCGGCGAGTACAATAACTTACCGTTAGTGCTCCAGGGCCTTCGTTTTTGACGGCGGAGGAGGAGGAGGAGACCAGGAGCGAGAGGACCCCTGGGAAATATAGTTTGGGTGGAATCTTTCAGGAAAGTTTAAATTTAGAGGGGATGGCAGTCAGGGCAGTGCAATATTCCTCCTGCAGGATCTGGAAGGTAAGAGTCAACAGCAGTGACTCTGCTGACTTCACCTGTGGGAAGTGCACCCAGCTCTAGCTCCTCAAAGGCCGCGTTAGGGAGCTGGAGCTGGAGCTGGATGAACACAGGATCATTCAGAACGCTGAGGTGGTGATAGAAACAAGCTACAGGGACATAGTTACCCCGAAGAACGAAGGCAGTTGGGTGACAGTTAGGAAAGGGAAGTGAAGGAAACATCAGTGCAGGGATCCCCTGTGGTCATTCCCCTCAACAATAAGTATACTGTTTTGGATACGTTGAGGGGGACGACCTACCAGGGGTAAACCACAGGGACTGGGTCTCTGGTACAGGGTCTGGCCCTGTGGCTCAGAAGGGAAGTGGGGAGAACAGGAGAGCAATTGTAGTGGGGGATTCAATAGTTAGAGGCACAGACAGGCGGTTCTGTGATCGCGAACAAGACAAACTGATAGTATGTTGCCTCCCGGGTGCCAGCGTCCGTGACATCTCAGATCGTGTCTTCAAGATCCTTAAGGGGGAGGGTGAGCAACCTGCAGTCATGGTACACATCGGTACCAATGACATAGGTAGAAAAAGGGCTGAGAATGTGAAAAATGAGTACAGGGAGTTAGGTTGGAAGCTGAAGTTCAGGACAAACAGGGTAGTTATCTCTGGATTACTACCAGTGCTACGTGATAACGATGTAAGAAATAGGGACAGAGTACAGCTAAACACGTGACTACAGGGCTGGTGTAGGAGGGAGGGCTTCCATTATGTGGATAATTAGAGCACATTCTGGGGAAGGTGGGACCTGTACAGGAAGGATGGGTTTCACCTGAACCGGAAGGGCACAAATTTCCCGGGAGGGAGGTTTGCTCAAGCTATACGGGATGGTTTAAACTAGATTGACAGGGGGTGGGGAACAGGATTTGTAATTCAGAGGATAAGGTATTCAGCCTTCCAACAGACACAACAGGGAGTGAGGTTGTTAATAAAGAAATGCGGTTGATGGAGCGTAATTGTAGACACAGGGATGGTTTGAAATGTGTATACTTCAATGCTAGAAGTATCAGAAATAAGGCGGATGAACTTAGAGCATGGGTCAGTACTAGGAACTACGATGTTGTGGCCATTACAGAAACTTGGGTAACTCAGGGACAGGAATGGTTGTTGGAAGTTCCGGGATTTAGATGCTTTAAAAGAAATAGGGAGGGTGGTAAAAGGGGCGGGGGAGTGGCATTGCTGGTCAGGGCTAGTACAGCAGCTACTGAAACGCAGTTCGAGAATGATATGTCTACAGACTCAATTTGGGTTGAGGTCAGGAACAAGAAAGGAGCAGTCACTTCGTTGGGGGGTTTTTACAGACCCCCTAACAGTTGCAGAGAAGTGGAGGAGCGAATTGGGAGGCAGATACTGGAAAGGTGCAGAAGTCACAGGGCTGTAGTCGTGGGTGGCTTCAACTTTCCAAATATTGATTGGAAAGTTTTTAGTTGTAATAGTTTAGACGGAGCAGATTTTGTCCAGTGCATTCAGGAAGGATTCCTGACACTGTGTAGATAGACCAACACGAGGCGAGGCCACTTTGGATTTGGTGCTTGGCAATGAACTGAGCCAAGTGTCAGACCTGTTGGTAGGAGACCATTTTGGCAGTAGCGATCATAACTCTGCTATTTTTATAATAGTCATGGAAAAGGATAGGTACATCCAGCAGGGGGAAGGGTAGTTATAATTCTGTTAGGCAAGAACTGGGTAACATAAAATGAGAACAGACGCTGTCCGGGAAGAGCACTACAATAATGTGGATATTGTTTAAGGAATGCATACTGCGTGTGCTCAATACGTTTGTCCCTAACAGGCAGGGAAGATGCAGTCGAGTGAGGGAGCCTTGGTTCTCAAGAGAGGTCGAACGACTAGTTAAGAGGAAGAAGGATGCTTATATAAGGTTTAGGAAACAAGGATTGGAAAAGGCTTTAGAGGGATACAAGTTAGCCAGGAAGGAGCTGAAGAAAGGGCTTAGAAGAGCTATAAGGGAGCATGAGAAAACCTTGGCAGGTAGGATCAAGGAAAACCCCAAGGCTTTTTACACATACGTGAACAATAAGAGACTGATCAGAGAAAGGGTGGGGCCGATCAAGGATTGTAAAGGGAATTTGTGTACGGAGCCTAAAGAGATAGGAGAGGTCCTTAATGAATACTTTTCTTCGGTATTCACAACTGAGAGGGACCTAGTTGTAGGGGAGGACTGTGTGAAACAGGCTGGTAGGCTAGAGGAGGTGGATGTCAGTAAGGAAGGTGTACTAGGAATGTTGAGGAACTTGAAAATAGGTAAGTCCCCCGGGCCTGATGGGATTTATCCAAGGATTCTATGGGAAGCGAGGGAAGAGATCGCAGGGCCTTTGGCGATGATCTTTTCGTCCTCACTGTCCACGGGTATAGTGCTGGAAGCTTGGAGAATGGCAAACATCATTCCCTTGTTCAAAAAAGGGAATAGGGATAACCCTGGAAATTACAGGCCAGTTAGTCTTACTTCAGTGGTGGGCAAATTATTGGAAAGGGCTCTGAGAGATAGCATTTATGATCACTTGGATAGGCACAGTTTGATTCATGATAGCATGGATTTGTGAGGGGTAGATCATGCCTCACAAACCTTATTGAATTCTTTGAAGAGGTGACCAAACACGTGGATGAAGGTAGAGCAGTGGATGTGGTATACATGGATTTAAGTAAGGCGTTTGATAAGGTTCCCCATAGTAGGCTCATGCAGAAAAGGAGACATGGGATAGGGGGAAATGTGGCAGATTGGATTCAGAATTGGCTGACCCTTAGAAGACAAAGGGTGGTGGTGGTGGACAGAAAATATTCAACATGGTGCTCAGTTACAAGTGGTGTACCACAAGGATCTGTTCTGGGTCCTCTTCTATTTGTGATTTTTGTAAATGATTTGGATGTACCAGTGGAAGGGTGGATTTGTAAGTTCGCGGACGACACGAAGGTGGGTCGAGTTGTGGACAGTGCGGAGGGCTGTTCTAGGTTACAAAAAGACATTGATAGGATGCAGAGCTGGGCTGAGAAGTGGCAGATGGAGTTTAACCCTGAAAAGTGTGGGGTGATTCATTTTGGAAGGACAAATTTGAAAGCAGAGTACAGGGTTAACGGAAAGATTCTTGGCAGTATGGAGGAGCAGAGGGATCTCGGGGTTCATGTCCACAGTTCCCTGAAAGCTGCCAACCAGGTGGATAGAATTGTTAAGGAGGCATATGGTGTGTTAGCTTTCATTAATAGAGGGATTGAGTTCAAGAGCCGTGAAGTTATGCTTCAGCTATACAAAACCCTGGTTCGGCCACATCTGGGGTATTGTGTCCAGTTCTGGTCGCCTCATTACAGGAAAGATGTGGAAGCGTTGGAAAAGGTGCAGAGGAGATTTACCAGAATGTTGCCTGGAATGAAGGGAAGGTGTTATGAGGAAAGGCTGAGACAGCTAGGTCTTTTCTCTTTAGGACGACGAAGGATGAGAGGTGACTTGATCGAGGTGTACAAAATGATCAGAGGTAAAGATAGAGTGGACAGCCAGAGACGTTTTCCTAGGGTGGAGGTAGCTATTACGAGGGGGCACAGTTTTAAAGTGAGTGGAGGTAGATATAGGGGAGACATCAGAGGTAGGTTCTTTATTCAGAGAGTGGTAGGGGTGTGGAATGCATTGCCGGAGAGGGTAGTGGAGTCGGCCTCATTAGAGGCATTTAAGCGGCTATTAGATCGGCATATGGATGATAGTATAAGGTAGGGATGGAGGTTAGGTAGACCTTAGGTTTAGGGTAAAAGTTTGGCACAACATCATGGGCCGAAGGGCCTGTACTGTGCTGTACAATTCTAAGTTCTATGTTCACTGCTCCTGTACTAGTATCCCCTCTCTATGAATACCAACTCCATCTGTCTTCTTCACAGGCATGCTTACTTTCAGCAACTGGCGTACAAGTTCTTCCAGATCTTGTTGCACCACCACCTTTCCAATCTATCACTACCTACCTTCTTATTTTCACTACCAAAGTGGATAACCTCATATCAATTCACATAATACCGAATCCAACATGCACTTGCCCAAAGCACATTGAAGCATCACTGCATTCTCCTCTCATGCAGCCTTGTGTTGGCTGCAAACTTGGGAGATATTACATTTAGTTCCCTCATCTGAATCATTAATACATATTGTAAGTAATTGGAGGAAAAGCATTGCTTCATGCTGTACCCCACCAGCCACTGCCTACCACTTGAACCAAGGCCCGTTTATTCTTCTCTTTGTTTCCTATCTGCCAACCTGTTCTCTCTCAGCAGATGCTGAACTGGAACAAAAACAGAAATTGCTGAAAAAACTCAGCAGGTCTGGCAGCATCTGTGAAGCTCTCTATTCTTGTCTGCACACTACCTCTAATCCCATGCTAACTTCTCACTGGTTTGCCGCCCTAGTTACATCCTAAAATTCCAGCAGAAAAACTCTTCTTTTTACTGATTTTCTTTTCATAAATCAATGCTGACTCTGTCCGATTCTACTACTGTTCTCCAAATGTTCTACTGTTAAGTCTTTTGTAATAGACCCTAGCATTTTCCCATGTCAGTACAACCCATCTATAATTTCCTGTTTTCTCTCTACTTCACTTTTTAAATAATGGGGTTACATAAGCTACTCTCCAAATATATAGCAACTGTTGCAGAATCTAGAATCTTTAAAGATGACCACCAATGCATCTACTATTTCTAGAGTCACTTCCTTAAGTACTCCAGGGTGTAGATTATTGGGCGCCAGGGATTTTTCAGCATTTAACCCCATCAATTTCCTCAGCACCATTTCCCTCCTAATACGGATTTCTTTCAGTACTAATATTTTACACAACAAATAGAGTGATTTATTTTCTAGACAAAGCCTCTTGATTCAAATGTCTTTTGAACACCAATTTGACTTACAGACCAAAAGACAAGACAAATACTTTCAAAATTTGGAAGATTAACCACTTAGTCAGAGTACCATTGTGAAGATTCTTTTATCGAGATGGAGATTTCTTGGGCCTTGTGCTTACTTCTGGTCAGGCGTTCCCTTCAGTTCTGCTCCAACTAACCCAGTTGTGGACTGCTAATTCAACACCTACTCCAGCTACTTTTTTTTTCTTTATTCATTCACAGGATGAGGTCGTCGCTGGCTAGGCAGCATTTATCATCCATCCCTAATTGCCCAGAGGGCGGTTAAGAGTCAACCACATTGCTGTGGGTCTGGAGTCTCATGTAGGCCAGACCAGGTAAGGATGATAGTTTCCTTCCCTAAAGGACATTAGTGAACCAGATGGGTTTTTCCAACAATCGACAATGGATTCATGGTCATCACTAGACTCTTAATTCCAGATATTTATTGAATTCAAATTCCACCATCTTCCATGGCAGGATTTGAACCTAGGTCTCCAGAACATTATCTGGGTTTCTGGATTAACAGTCCAGGGATAATACCACTAGGCCATCGCCTCCCCAATTAATAAGGTAAGAGCCCATGATGTTGAGGACAGGATATTACCATGGATAGAAGACTGATTAACTAATAGAAGACAGGGATTTGGGATAAAGGGAGCATTTTCAAGAAGGCAATCTGTAACTAGTGGAGTGTCATAGGGATCAGTGCTGGGTCCACAATTTATATAAATGGTTTAGATGGTATAAGTGAATGTGCTCTCAAACAAGTCAAAGGATGACACAAAAATAGGTGGTAGATAAGTGGCGAGGATGACACAAGAAGGCTACAGACGGATATAGATGTGTCAAGTAAGTCTGCAACACTTGACAGATTGTTTGAAATGTGGGAAAATGTAAGATTATGCACTTTAGCAGATGAATAGAGACTGCAGAAAAGTGCCTCAGAGGGATTTGTAGGTCCTCGTGCATGAATCACAAAAGATAGCATTTAGGTTCAGCAGGGAAGGCAAATGGATTGTCGCCCTTCATTTCAAAGGGAATGGAGTACAATAACAGGGAAGTCTTGCTAAAACTATACAAAGCACAAGTCAAACCATATCTAGAATAGTGTGAAATTTCTGGTCCCCTGGGCTAAGGAATGATACACTGACCTTAGAGGTAGTCCAGGAAAGGTTCACTAGCCTGTTTCCAATAATGGAGGGATTTTCTAATCAGGAGAGGTTGAGTAGATTGGCCTTGGACTTTTGGGGAGTTTAGAAGAATGAGAGGTGACCTTATTGAAACATTTAAGATTCTTACAGGACTTGACAGGGTAAATGCAGAAAGGATGTATCCCATCTCTAGGACCAGGGGCATAATCTCAGAGTGATGGGTTGCCCAGTTAATACGGTGACGAGCAGCAATTTTCATTCTTCTGGACGGTAGTAAATCTGTGGAATTCTTTACCAGAGAGCTGTCAAGGTTGCATTGTTAAGAATATTCAAGACTGAGATAGACAAATTTTTAATCAGTAAGGGAATCAATGGTTATGGGTGTACGTTCTTCATTACTTAGAAGTACTAGTACCTTTGAAAAGGATAGCAGGTTCAAGTGATTCAATCTGTAAAATAGCTAGAAGAAACACATACATTCCATACTTTAGTAACATGCATACGTGTCACTGGCCAAAACCTCAATCACCTTAAATACAGCTCAGCTTTGACAGAGTTAACATGGGCCATAAACATAACTGCCAGGCAAACATATCTCAAGTCTTGTTCAGTTGTTATGCAGTCTCTTTCCATGACTTCTAATTTATTTAATTCGGAATTACAAATCTTTCAGAACTTTTTGGAACATTTTAGAATTAAAACTTCCTTGCACAAGGTCCGTTTTGGGTGGGTGTGCATGTGTGTCTGAGCCTGTGCATGCGGTATAAATTGATAAATTAGTAAAGTAGTTATAACAGGCACCAGGAGCCTCAAAATTTGAAATATAAAATAACATTTTTAGAAGTAAGATGTGGTACCCATATTTCTGAGGTACAAAAGTTTGAACTAATCTTAACCTTAAACTTTTGAATCATGAACTACCAGAAGCAATAGCTTGTTTTCAGAGCTAAATATGTCAATAAATTTTCATGTCATCAAACTATTTTAGTATTTCTTTCAATTTTCCTATGTCTGGAAATGAAGAAGCATCAAACATATATATGATGAATATTGCATTAGTCCATTAGATGGCAACAGTTACATACTATTGTGTTTGCTTCACTCCAACAAACAGGAAGGTTAGAAAGTAGACCATTTTACAGACGGCAGCATGTTTTAAATCTATTCTTTCTTGATGGGAGTCACCAGCTAGGCCAATTGATATTGCTAATTCCTCATGGCCCTTGAAAGGGTGGTGGTAGGCTGTAGTTCATTCATATACTGTAAGGGAGGGTGTTTTGACACAGCAACAGAATATAAGTCCAGGAGAAGGAAGTAGCAAAAGAGTAGACTGGGGTCGGCAGAGGCCACAAATCGAAGGGTTGAAAGTGACTGGGAGGATCAGAAAGCAGGATCACCAGTAAGATGGTACCTGTACTGTAGGCAAGTTACATTTTTATTATTTTTAAACATAGTTTCTGTTTTTTTCACTTACCAATGCAAAATATTACAACTTAGATGGTATAATATGTAAATATTTGTTTTTTGCTGGTAAGGTCCTACAGAACCCAACAATTTTAACTTTGCTTTCTATGGGAACCAATGTATTATTGCAAGATGCAATTTTTCAAGAGAACAGCCATAACTTTAAGTGAGAACTTACTATTGCTTACAAATACAACTTTCAAAATATCAAAGAAAAAGATGGTTCATGAGAGAAAACCAAAATACCTTACTTTGTTGTTTTTAAAAGTGCCAAACCTCCTGTGTTCAGCTTCCAAAGACTTTCAAACAGTATTGCATGCAGACAAATAAGTTAATTCATCTTTTGAAATGTTCACTGAATAATATTCCAATTTTCATAATAACAGTTTGAAAAGCAGTTAGACCATCATATTAAATGTAAATAAGTCAATCATCTCAGTAATTACCCAATTTTCATTCAAACTGGATTATCTCAAGAAAAACCATTGAATGTTTATCAAGAAACACAACTGTAGGATCAGAAAATCAGCAAGGATAAATGAGAATTTGAAAGAGAAGAAAACCACTAATTAGATGACACCAAACTGGATTTTAATATCACACAAATTATGGGGATGGCAGATACAGTAAAGAATTTCACAGTTTGCACATATGTACTTTCCTGAGAAAGGATACTGGAAAGTAGCAAATACTTCAATACTGTGAGAAATGACAACAGAAAACCTGATTGCAACTCCTGGCTCTGCCTTAGATATCCTCCCAGATCCAATTAGAAGAATGCATGGCACTTGTGTTCAGATGTTTGCCCAAACTGTCTAATAATTAATATTATAGCATAGCACAGCCAGCAGTGGATCAGTGACCAAACAGAAATTGCTGGAAAAGCTCAGCCAGTCTGGCAGCATCTGTGATGGAAAAAACAGAGTTAACGTTTCGGATCAAGTGACCCTTCCTCAGAACAGCTGCGGGAGTCAGTGGGTTTGTAGTGGATATTAGTGGCAAGTCTATCCCCAGAAATGGAAACAGAAATGTCGAGGAAGGGAAAGGAGGAGTCAGAGATAGACCAGGTGAAAGTGAGGGCAGGGTGGAAATTGGAGGCAAAATTGATGACGTTTTCCAATTCCGGATGAGAGAGGGAAGCAGCACCAATGATAGCATCAATGTATCGGAGAAACAGTTGTGGGTGGGGGCCGCAATAGCACTGGAACAAGGAATGTTCCACGTGCCCCACAAAGAGACAGGCATAACTAGGGCCCATACGGGTACCATGGCCATTCCTCTTGCCTGAAGAAAGTGAGAGGAATTAAAAGAGAAGTTGTTGAGGGTGAGGATGAGCTCGGCCAGGCGGAGGAGGGTGGTGGTGGGTGGGGATGGTTCAGGTCTTTGCTCCTGGAGTTCTGAGGAAGGGTCACCGGACCCGAAATGTTAACTGTTTTTTCCTTCACAGCTGCTGCCAGACCTGCTGAGCTTTTCCAGCAATTTCTGTTTTGTTTTCTGATTTACAGCATCCGCATTTCTTTTGTTTTTTATTTAGTGGATCAGTGACCTTTATGAACTAGATATAAAAACATATTTTGTGGAAATGATAAGCTGCTAACCCATCAGAAAGCAAAGTGGTTTATTTGGAGAAGATGACATGAGAAGGTTAAATTGCTTTCACTTATACAGCAAGTGAATATACATTTGGTGTAACAAATTAGTGCTCACTCCAACTGTAGTTCAATTACTCCATCTCCAATAACTAAACAAAAACCATGCTGCACTGGCCTGGATTGCAAGTTGAATACTCTTGCTTTCAGTGGGAGTCATCTCTCATTCAGTTCAACATTGTTTCTGGCCTGACCCCCTTCTCAAGCTGTTTAGACCTCAACATTCTTTTTGGAACTCTCAATATTTTATTTTTCTTTTGTTGTTCTGAAATACAAGTGGAACCTGATTTACAAGACAAAACGGTTAAATATCCAAAATGTGATACCCCACATTTCCCTCAGTTTTTATTTCTATCACTTTCAATTTTTATCCAGCTATCTCAGCAGTAAGCAGTATCTTCCTAAACTCTAAGCTTAATAGTAATACATTAGAGTATGCATTAAAAAAGTAAAGAAACAGGAAACTGAAATATCTCAGGTTTTCTACACTGCGATAGTGATTGTATATTTCATAAGCTAATCCTAGTTCAGGTGAATTTTGGGAGATGCTGAAAATGCAATTAAAAAGGAGGTTTCCACAGGTGGCCCTGATTTCTGAATGTCCAACTTATTAATGCTCGTACTTATGAACGAGGTCCCATACAGGGGTGCATTAACATTCATTTTAAAGATCTGACTTGTGAAGTTTTGCTCATACTTATGAATTTTTTTTATATCATACTGTATTGCTTTCCAATTTGCAAATAAATCAACTTACAAACATACTCAAGAACAGAACCCATTCCTAACCCAGGACGTGCCTGTATTTCATTTTCATTCAGAACAGGGTTTCTGCTGCACTAAATTAACTAAATAATATGTGGCGCAAAAAGTAACTCTGTTAATTTTGACAATGTTACTAAAACAACTCAGTAGAAAATTTAGATGTCTCTTGCAAGGAACTGCATCCAGACTGATTTGGGTTGCTGTAAAAGTAATATTTACAGATAACTGTCAACTGTTTGCTATCTTTTGATCATCCTTTGCTTAGTTTACTGTCTGACTAAATCTTTCCAAACTTAAGTCTCTTTTTAAAAAAAACTCTCATTACCTCATTCAGATTTTCCCCTGGTTTTTATGCTGAAAATTAAAAAATACTTCAAAAGGTGCAGTCCTCTCTCACAAAAACAGAGAGACAAACAAACAGACAGTTAAGGGATAAATCAAAAGGAGTAAAAAAGTGAGATGTAACTGGCCAGTTCATTTTAACAGACTCCATGACACATAACATCACAGGCAAATGAGGTTGTATCTTGCTTAGTTTCTGAGGATAGCGAAGCATGCAGATAGATTCCAGCAGCCCCTGAGGATTATTCATTTAATTCTTATAACTAATTTTCTATTCTCAGAACTTTCAATAAGTGGATAATGAGGGCACAACCAGGGAGCATCATAGTTGTGGTCACCAAACTACTTCGAACCCAAACATGCTGTTTTCTCTTTGTTAGACTTGCTGTCCCCCTGTAAGGCAATGTTATCATTCATACAACTGCCATCTATTTGGGTATAATGCCTCTCTGGAGTCAAAAAGTTTACACAACACTTTCAACAAGAATCAACCTGCATTGAACTTCCACACCTGACTTAATAAACAAATATCAGTTGCTTCTCTTTTTCAAAAAAAAAACTGTTGCTGACAGTCCAAAGGTCACCTTCAATTCTCAGCTCAGAGCTCACAGCTTCAAACCAAAAATTATAAAAACAGAAATTAAAAAAACTCAATAAGCTGCACAAAATGTCTTTAATCACTCCTAATAGTAGTACAACAAATTCCTGCTCCCGGAAAAGTTAGTTTGATTTGAAAGGAAGATGAACTAGGACAAGAATAAACCAATATGCAAATAACCAGAAGTAATTTCAGTCTCAGTTAGTCGTACAACTAAGTTTGCCTTCATCTGTACACAAGATACTCTTCAAACCTTAAGCAGTGGCAGTAAGGTAACAAACAACACCAAGGAGATAAAAGTCAGAAAATTGAAACAAAATGTCTGCATGGTAGACATCAAAAAGTGTGATACTAAATATTATGGTTGACCAAATCATCCAAGTAAATCCACAGAAAGCAGCATTATATCTGAGATAGTAGGAACTGCAGATGCTGGAGAATCTGAGATAACAAGTGTAGAGCTGGATGAACACAGCAGGCCAAGCAGCATC
>NC_063341.1:5885741-5903709 GCF_021869965.1 Rhincodon typus
GCTCCTCTGATGCTGCTTGGCCTGCTGTGTTCATCCAGCTCTACACCATGTTATCTCAGCATTATATCTGAAGTAGAAATAAATCAAATTTAACTGAGCCAAATCAAAATTATTACATATAAATGAATATTAAAATGTTCTCACTCTATTAGAACTGACACAGATTATGTTCTGCCTCCTATATTGATTAACCTTTGACAGTCAGGCACAAACTACCTCAGTCAGCACTATACTTAACTATTCCTCAAAACATAATTCACATTTCTTTCTGTATTATGGCTGACAATAAATACAAACTATTCTCCTGCAATATTAGTACTTTAAACAGGAAAAGAGAAATCACAACAAAATTACTCACAGCTAGGAATATTCTCAGCTAATATATCTTAAAGGATAACAGAATTAATATGTGTGATAAAAATATGTGTGATAAAACTAAGATTTATATGTATACATATTCTGAAGGTGTGTGTTGTCAGTTTGATTTCTTGGAATTCTGGATTGGATTTGTGCGCCTGCCTGAGTTTGCTGACATTGGAGAAGAAAACTTCAATACCCATAGTTCCACATGAGAGGAGGTTACCCAGAATTCCCAGGCAACTACCCACAGGGCTTAGGAAGAGAACTTCCCAGATTCACTCATTCATTTCGTGATGATGTGGAGGTGTCATTGTTAGACTGGGTGGACAAAGTCAGAAATCACACGACACCAGGTTATAGTCCAACAGGTTTATTTTAAAACACAAACTTTCGGAGCCTCAGTCCTCCTTCAGTGAGAGAGGTAGTATCAGACACAGAATTTATAAATAGATCAAAGGTTCACACCATTGATGAGGATGTACTAAACAAACCTAAGATGCTGTTAAATGTTTATATCAGTCGGAAGTTTTAATTGATTAGTATGTATATGTAAATCACCGAATTCCTTTCAAGTCACTGCCCTGAGACAACTAAAGGTTTTATTAGTATTAAAAAAAGGTGATATTTTAGGTCAGGCAATGTCGCACTACAAAAGTGACCCCACCACACTGTACACACTCTCAGGAAAAGGAAACCTAATCAAGAGCATAATAATACAAAAGAGTTACCTACAGTTGTAGTAGTATTTTCATAAGATGAGTTGCAATTTGAAACTTCAAGCCCATCAAAGTAGTGAAACACAAAAATCTCTCGGAAATAAGCTGAGCTGAATTTTGCTTAAGGTGAACACTAAATGTTCCTGGAGTTCTAACAACGTTTGGAAACTATACCAGATGTTACTGATTCCATGTATTTCACTTCAACTATGAGTTTAAAAATCTTTCAATCATGTTGTAGTTGGTTGGCTCGCCGAGCTGGTTCGTTGTTTTTCCACACTCATCTGTATCCACATGGATAAGGAGAACCACCAATTTGACTGGGACAACAACCAGATCCTGGGACAAGCAAAGCTGAGACAAGCACGAGAATTCCTGAAACCCTGATACTCCACAAAGAAAACCATCAACAGACACATAGAGCTCGACCCCATATACGCTCCACTGCGAAGGAAAACTGGAAGTGAGGTAATCCAGCTCAACAGACTCCAGAGTTTAAATACCAGGCGGGAAAACACAACGGCACTTCATCGAAGGCTGCACTGATGATGTTACCCAGCAGGGTAATGAAATGTCTGTGGAAAAGCAATGAACCAGCTCAGCAAGCCAACCAACTACAACATCCACAACACGAGCTACAAATCTACTCTAAAACCTTAGAATCTTTCAAACAGTATTACAAGGAAATTTTTTTGGTCATTTATGAAAAGCTCAAGAATACATAATCTGCAAATCTCTGTGAGGCACTTTTTTGCATTAGTGAGGATTAGTATTTTTTCTATCTTTGTTGAATTAATAAGAAACATTTCAAAATATAAAACAAAATGCAAATGAATATTTTCTAAATGTCAACAATTCTCGTTTACAGAAAAACATTTTCAAAATCGGGAATACAGAATGCAAACCATCTAATAAAATATAGTCTCTGGCAGCTTTAAGAAAGTGTGTGCATTTCATCTTTTAAAAGATGGCTTTACATAAGAAAATCATGATTTTTCTGTTACCGAAGTTGAGAAGTCTCTGCTCAAGGGAGTCAGTAATAGAAAACCCAGGTGGAAAGATTCAAATTTTTGGAGCCTGAGAAAAAAAGTGTGCCTTTGGAATTACGTTCTTAATCTGAGTTTCAGCTGCGTGCATAACATTGGATTTATATCAATGGAACATCCATTGAAAGTCTCAAGACAGCAGTGCACATGAAATAGAACAAAAGTTGCTCAAAATAGTCAGCAGGTCAGTCAGCGGTGGAAAAAGACACTCACTCTCTGCAACACCCGTTAAGCTCCTCAGTCACCCCCAACACCTTTCCATGCAAGGACAGGAGTTGGAACAGTTGCCCTTTATCTCCATGTTTCTTAGATCCCTGGCCCTAAACACTTCTTCCAAATGAAACAGTGATTTGTTTGTACTTCTTTCAATTTAGTATACTTTATTCACTGATCGCGATGTGGTCTCCACTTCATCGGGACTTCAAACATAAGCTGGATGAATGCTTTGTGGAACACTTGTGTTCAGGCTGCAAGCTAACCCCAAGCTTCCCTTTCCTTATTTTTTAATTTGACACCTTGCTCCCTCTGACCTTTCTGTTTATAGTCTTAGTTTTCCAAAAGGAGCTGATTGTAAGCTCGAGGAAAAAATTTGATTTTGCACTTCTCTTGGCTCAACATTGAGATAGAGATCAACCTTGGGCAGCTGTAACAAATCATGGATAGAGTCAAGGCAACAGTGCAAAATAGTAACACGGGAAATGAAAGAGAATGGCAGGAGGGACAGAGAGTATAAACTTAAGAACACATCAGCAGTCAAGTTAAAATGTTATAAAGATAAAAAACACATTAAATGCCCAGAATCTGAATGCACTGAACAATCAAAGTGAACAAACTGACAGCCCACATTGAAGTAAATAAATATAATCTGTCAGCCATTACATGGCTACATGAAAATAAGAATTGGGCTCTGAATATTGAGGGGTATGTGACAGACAAGAAGAATAGGAAGCTAGGTAAAGGTGGAGGGGTAACACTGGTAATCAAGGATGGCACTGGTACAATAGTTGGAGATGACCTTGGTTCAGCAGAAAAGGATGTAAAATTGATTTGGGTGAAAATGAGGAATAATAGGAGAAAGAAGTAACTAGTGCAAGTGACCTACAGGTCCCCAAACAGTCAGCACACTGCAGGTTGTGCATTGAGTAGGAGAAATTGCACATTGTGAAACATAGGAGGAGAAATTCTTTCAAAGTTTTCATCTATGGAAATCTCTTGCTTAAACAACAATGGAGGTTGAGTCATTTAATTTATTCAAGGCCGAGTTACAATAGGTTTTTGACAGACAAGGCAGTCTAAGGGTATAGGTACAGACAAGAAAGTAGAGTTGAGACCACACCCAGATCAGCCACGATCTTACTGAATGGTGGAGCAGCCTTGAAGGACCAAATAGCCTCTTGCTTCTAACATGTACATTCATACATTCATATATGCAATTGTCCAGTCCTCTGGCACCACCTGAGTCCAAGGAAGACTGGACAATCATGGTTGGTACCTGTACAATTTTCACACAGTGTCCTTGGAAATATCTCCCAGGTCCTGGGATTTTATCAGCTTTCAGTAGAGATTATTTATGCAACACATCCTCATCAAATTTTAAACTCGTAAATGTTCGAACAATCTTCTCTTTGACCATACCACAGCATCTTTATATCTCCTCTTTGAGATCTTCCCTCGATAACCTCAGTTGCAATGCAAGACTGGAGAAGTTAGGGATCTTCTTTGGGCAATGAAAGCTTGATAGAGGTGTTTATAATCATTTAACGCTATGATAGAATTACTAAACAGAAGCTGCTTTCAATGGCTGATGGTTTGATACCCAAAGGACACAGATTTAAGGTAATTGGTGAGAGGACTCAAGGCAGCATGAGCAAAACCCTCTTAAGCAATAAACAGTTAGGATGTGGAATGCACCATTTGATAGGACGATACTGATTCGATCATAGTTATCCCATTTCATTTTGAAAGTTATCTGATATATATATAATTGTAGGGAAATGTTAAAAGATTGATGGAGTAGGCCTGACTGAATTGGTCAGATAAAGTTATCGCAAACTAGATGGGCTGAATGACTTACTTCATCCTGTGCTATACAATAGATACAAAGTATTTAATATGTATCGTTCTCTCAGTGAGTAAATCCCGATTTTTACTCCCGAATTGGCCCCATTCCTCCTTTTACCAGTTTTTTACTATCTTTATGCCTATGATTTTAAAATCCATTTTTCATTGGCTGCTGCTGTCTTTTCACACTCTGCTTTTATTTGTTTTTCATTCCCACTCTAAACTTTCCATATTCAGCCTGGATATCGCACATAAATTTACTATAAGCATACTTTCTCTTCTTCATCTTAATCTCTACTCTTTTATCACTTAGGATTTCTGGCATTGTTTGCTGTACTTTTCAGCTTAGCACGGGCACAGTCAAGCTATATTCCCACGATCTCCTCTTTAAAGGCAGCCCATTGTTCAGTTAATGTTTTGCCTGCCAACCTTTGATTCCAATTTATCTGGCCCATATTCATTCTTACCCCAGTCAAGTTGGTTTTCATCCAGTTCATTATTATTATGTTGAATTGTTCTTTGTTCTTTTTCATAACCAACCTAAACCTTATGTACAATAACACTGTTCCTTAAATATTCTATTACTAACACTTGATTCACTTGGCAAATCTCTTTCCCAAGGATAAGGTCTAGCACAAACATTTTGAATCAACAGTTTTGATTCAGCACTTGGCAATAACCTATGCAAGTGTAGTTTGTCATCATCTTTTAAAATTCCATTCATCTAGCATCTTCCAAAATTGTATTTAGTCCTGTTTGAAGACAACATAAAGAAAACCCACTGATCACATGAATTGTGCATTGTAATCATTAACATATAAGGTGCACACGATCCGGTCTTTCACCACTTGATGTTAATGAAGATATTCATTGTTGAACGCGACACGACTTCTTACAAAGTACTATCAGTAGTTAATTCTATTACTATTACAAGCTCTTGTTTGAAACTGTAAAACAGTTTCCATCAAATTCAAATGTGTACTAGCACAGTTACATCAGATTATCGTATTCAATGACATAATAATAGAAGGTTTCGCACACATTGTATAAGACCAAGTTGTCATCACAAGTTGATTTTAACCTTGGGAATCAGCTCTGTTTGGTTAAATTTGGTGGTCAAGTAAATCTATTTACTGAATTACAACAATCACTTAAAATACTTTTTGAAGTACAATCAGCAAAGCTCTATGTCATTTTAAAATGCTTTCATCTTATTCAATGTGTTTTATTCCAAGTTACTGCTAACTTGTGCTTCATATATTTTCTTTCCTGCAGCATTCATTGCAAGAAAGTTGCTCCAAAATTCATTTTAAACAGCTGCAATCCACTCAATGCTAACTGCGGCAAGCACAACCTATATTCAGTTGTCCAACTTTGGTACATCAGGTACGCAACCAGTTATGTTTTTACGAAGGTCAGCAAAGATACATCCCGGAGCTAACAGTACTTCATTGTCTGTGAAGCAGTTTGAAATACATCAGAAATATAATCAGGTACAACATGCCTGTCTCTGTTGATTAGCAGGTGCTACCGTAAAGAAAAACAAGTACACCATGATAAGGTTACATGCTACAGCCACTTTACAAAATGCAAAGAAAGCATTATATTGGCCAACAAACTATGAGTTGTTTGTTTAAAAATCTTTGCTTATCTCATCCTACAGAGGGCATCACATGGGACTAAATGGCAATTGCAAGTCACTTCTAGCATTAATTTTATGTTTTAAGTCAGAAACGTTCTTGTTACCTTTCACAAGTAAAATGCATTACTTAGTACATTAAACTATAATTATATTATTAACTATAATTAAACCTGGGGAGCATCAATTAAGGTATTTATGTTATATTTTACAGTGAACAATAGAAGATGTATGACAGTAAAACTGCAGTAACTATATTGACCCAATTACATTTTATATTGTTCAGGATTCACAATACTCAACTTATGTCAGACTTGCCATCAACACAATGATGTTGTCTTCCAGAGACAAAATTAAACTAATTTTAATGGCTGCCGCCATGATAATTAAGTCTTTTCAAAATAATCCACCACCTTTGTGTGCGGATGCAAGAAAATTATAAGTTTTCAAGCTTCTCCAAATTAATACAGGAACAGCAAATCGTTTTTGATTTTAAATCTCCTCAAGTAGCAATTCAGTTTTACTTGGTATTGAAAAATTAACGGTGCACACATAGATGTCCATATCTTCTTTGGTCTCTTTCCTCAACTCCAGATGAAACGTCATTATTTATGGTGTAAATACCAACAATATGTACAGTAAGGTGCAGGGCTGGATGAACACAGCAGGCCAAGCAGCATCATAGGAGCAGAGAGGCTATATGTACAGTAAGGTTGGATTTCAGAGGATCAGATATCAAATGCCCAGTGCCCTTCTTTATATGAAGATTAGGTACACTCTTGCCTCAATAAAAAATTCAGAACTTTGTTTTTACCTTTAGGACCGAAACAGCATTAAATCTAACTTAAATGCACAAGTATACAAAATTTCAATGGGCTTGTGGGCCACCGTGATTTCTAGTGGTCTTAGGAGTCTTGTTGTCAGTTCCGATATGTTCTTGATGTAGGCAGTGTGGCCAGTGTGTTAGGTCGTACTGTGTCCGCTTGTTGTCTGTTTTGTAGGCATCTGTGGATAAAGTTGCAAGGATATCCATTTAAAGCGAGGATCTGTATAAGTGTTCTTCCTCTTTCCTGCGTAGTTCTGGAGTGCTACAGTATGTCCTGGCCTGATTATAGAAACTATTTACATGGTGGCATCTCCTCCAACCTAGTCTACTGCATCTGGTGCTCCTGATGTGATTTTCTCTACATTGGTGAGACCAAACGTAGACTAGGTGACGGTTTCACCAAGCATCTTCGCCTGGCCTAACCACCCAGTCACCGACTCATTTCAACAAGTACCCTCGCTCCCCGCACCCCCCCCACCCCCACCACCACCACTCCTCCAACTTGTCAATCCTCAGCCTCCTCCAGTGTCCCAGTGAATCGGATCGCAAATTTGAGGAACAGTACCTTATCTTCTGCCTGGGCACCCTCCAGCTCAGAGGACTGAACATTGAGTTCTCTAATTTCAATTAACTTCCCACCTATTCCCCTGGCTCCCTTTCCAGCCCTACCTTCTCCCTTCCATTCCAGCTACTGACCGGACTCATCTCAAAACATTCTTAACACACTGACTGTGACTCAGGGATGGACTTCGGTGTAATTTCATTGAGATAAAACATGCTAGATTAATACAGGGCATAATTTGATGCTATGTTTTGTTGGGGGTGTCTTGAACCATTTTTTTCATACTGAACAAAGCAGGAGAATGGCACTAGGTGTCTTGGTCATTTGGGGAACCAGCACAGACATAATTTGCGAAATGGTCTCCTTCTGTGATTGAAGTTTCTTCTTACACAAGTTACCATGTCATAATCAGAAAATAGAATCTTGGCTGACTCTGTCCTTTTCAAAACTACAGTCGAATGTATATCCCCATCAATGCCCTGGCTAAATTCATTCAAGGCTATACATTCAAATTTCAAATGGCAGACTGACAGGAGCGTGGATCTTGCAGCTGCTCCTGAGATTGCAGGTTTATTTCTAGGTTTACTTCTGGCTTTCTTACAGTTATTATATTTCAGCAGATTTTTATTTTAATTAATTTTTAGTCAAAAACACAAAATTAAAAAAAAGCAAAAGAAATTGCGAATTTTTTTCAAATGGAGTTCTGTTAACAGACCTTTTGGAGAGGCCTACCAGTGAAAAGGCTCAGTTTCTTTTCCCTCTAAAACATTGCTGGAGCTTTTTTTTTAAAACCACAGAGGAGAGTTTTTTGTTTAAAAAACAGTGCTAAAGAAATTCTTTTTAAATCACAGAGGAAAGTTATTTTCAAACATAGTTGTGTCTACAGAGCTTTTGAGAGGGCTACACATAGATGACTCTTGAATGAGACTTCTTTTACATAGCAGAAGATTGAAAGCTGTCTACTGGATCACTTAAATTTAATTATTCAGCTAAGTGGTTGATTTTATTTAGGCTTCATACATTTGATGTTTTTTGTTTTATTTCTTATTTTCTACATGCTAAATATCAATTCTTTGGGTAAGGAAAGGTAGCTCATTTTATATATAGGGTGGTATTGTAAGCTGCTTCTTTTTAGGAATTGAGGGCATATAAGAGACACAGAGTTATATGGCTAGTAGATTTACAGAAGTTATTACACAGCAGGGTCAGTCAGGTTGGATCACATGGAACACATGGAGAACTAGGTACGTGGATACAGAACTGGCTCGAAGGAAAAAACAGAGTGGTGGTGTTGGAGGGTTGCTTTTTGGACTGAAGGCCAGATTAGTGCTGGGTCCACTGCTTTTTGTCATTTATATAAATTATTTGAATATGAACATTGGAGGTATGGTTAGTAAGTTTGCAGATGACACCAAAATTGGAGATGAAGTGGACAGTGAAGCAGGTTACCTCAGGGTACAATGGGATCTTGATCAGATGGGCCAATGGGCTGAGGAGCAGCAGATGGGAGTTCATTTAAATAAAGGTGAGGTGCTGCATTTTGGAAAGGCAAATCAGGGCAGGACTTACACAATTAATGGTAAGGTCCTTGGGTGGGGGGGGGTGGGGGGCGGGGGGTGGTGTTGCTGAACAAAGACCTTGGAGTGCAGCAACATAGTTCCTTGAAAGTGGAGTTGCAGGTAGATAGGATAGTGAAGATCACGTTTGCTATGCTTGCCTTTACTGGGCAGTGCATGGAGTACAGGAGTTGGGAGATCATGTTGCGGCTGTAAAGGACATTGGTTAGGCCACTTTTATAGTACTGCATGCAATTCTGGTCCCCCTGCTCCAAGAAGGATGTTATGCAACTTGAAAGGGTTTAGAAAAAATTTACAAGGATATTGCCAGGGTTGCAGGGTTTGAGTTATAGGGAGAGGCTGAATAGGCTGGTGCTATTTTCCCTGGAGCGTCACAGACTGAGGGGTGACCTTATAGAGGTTTATAAAATTATGAGGGGCATGGATAGTCAAGGTCTTTTCCCCGTGTAGGGGAGTCTAAAACTAGCGGGCATAGGTTTAAGGAGACAAGAGAAAGCTTTAAAAGGGACCTAAGGGGCAACTTTTTCACACAGATGGTGGTGTGTATATGGAACGAGCTGCCAGAGGGAATGGTGGAGGCATCTGGATGAGTACATGAATAGGAAGAGTTTAAGAGGGATATGGGCCAAATGCTGGCAAATGGGACTAGATTTGTACAGGATATCTGGTCAGCATGGACGAGTTGGACCATAGAGGAGAATCAGGAACCGTAAGTAATTGTACACATTAGTACGAATAACATAGTTAAGGAAAAGACTTTACAGATTGATTTTTTTTTTCCTCTATTCATTTGTGGGATGTGGGTGTCGCTAGCTGGCTAGCATTTCTTGCCCATCCCTAGTTGCCCTTGAAGGTGATGGTGAGCTGCCTTCTTGAACTGCTGCAGTCCTCCTGCTGTAGATTGACCCACAATGCCATTAGGGAGGGAATTCCAGGATTTGGACCCTGCGACAGTGACGGAACAGCAATATATTTCTAAGCCAGCATGGTGAGTGGCTTGAAGGGGAACTTGGAGGTGGTGGTGTTCCCATGTATCTGCTGCCCTCGTCCTTCTAGATGGAAGTGGTCGTGGGTTTGGAAGGTGCTGTCTCAGGATCTTTGATGAATTTCTGCAGTGCATCTTGCAAATAGTACTCACTGCTGCTGCTGAGTGTCAGTGGTGTACGGTGTGGATGCTTGTGGATGTAGTGCCAATCAAGCAGGCTACTTTGTCCTGGATGGTGTCAAGGTTCTTGAGAGTTGTTGGGGCTACACTCAGCCAGGGAAGTGGGGAGAATTCCATCACAATCCCGACTTGTGCCTTGTAGGTGGTGGACACGCTTTCAGGAGTCAGGAAGTGAGTTACTCACTGCAGTATTTCTAGCTTCTGGCCTGCTCTTGTGGCCACTGTGTTTATGTGGTGAGTCCAGTTGAGTTTCTGGTCAAAGAGTCACTAATGGTGCTGAACGTTGTGCAATCATTGGCGAACATCCCCACTTCTGACCTTATGATGGAGGGAAGGTATTTGATGAAGCAGCTGAAGATGGTTGGGCCTCGGACACTACCCTGAGGAACACCTGCAGAGATGTCCTGGAGCTGAGATGAATGACCTCCAACAACCACGACCATCTTCCTATGTATCAGGTATGACTTCAACCATATAGAAGAGGTTAGGCAGAAAATTAAAAAAACACAACCTCAAAGTAATAATTTTTGGTTTACACCCAGTGGTGCCAAGCTCAAAGGAGGGAAAGATTAAAAGATAAAGGAGATAAATCAATGGCTGAAGAGGCAGTGTAATGTTCAGCAATTCAGGTTCTTGGATCATTGGGATCTGTTCTGGGGCAGAAAAGTCCTATTCTAAAAGATGGGTTTCACCTGTACCAGAAAGGGATGAATAGCCTAGCGAAAAGATTTGCTAATTCTGTTAAGGGAGATTGTAAACTATTGGGTGGGGGGGATTCTAGTAGCAGAGTAAATAGAAACATAGATAACGATGGTTTTGAATCTGAAAAGAACAAGTTAGTCAGAAAAGACAGACGAGAGCAACTCAGAGAATGAAGTAACTCTGAAGAACTAAATTGCATTTATATCAATTCAAGGGATCTGACAGGTAAAGCTGATGAACTCAGGACATGTTTGGGAACATAGGATTAGGATGTCATAGCTATTACAGAAACTTGGCTGAGAGATGGACAAGACTGGCGGCTCAATGCTCTGGGTTTCAGATGCTATAGGAAGGATAGAAAGAGGCAAAAGCAGAGGGACAGTGGTGATTCTGATTAAGGAAAACATTCCTGCTGTAATTAAAGAAGATATTTTTGAAAACTCAACCAGTGTCAATATATGGGTTGAAATTAGAAATAAAAAAGGAATGAATGATCACCTTGATGGGATTGTATTATATATCCCCAAATAGGCAGAAGGAAATCAAGGGAAAAATATGTACAGAGATCTCAGATATATGCAAAATTAATAAGATTATAATAGTAGGTGATGTTAATTTTCCAAACACTGACTGGACCACCATGGTGTTAAATGTTTGGATGGTGAAGAAGTCTTCAAATGTGTTCAAGAAAATTTTCTTTACCAATATGTAAATACTCCTACTACAGAAAGAGCAAAACTTGATCTTCTCTTGGGTAATATGATAGGGCAAGTGACTGAAGTGATAGTAGGAAAACACTTTGGATCTAGTGATCATAACTCTACTTGTTTTAAAATAGTTATGGAAAAAGATAAATCTTCCATAAATATTAAACTTTTTAATTGGACTAAGGCAAATTTTAATGGTATGAGATAAGAACTTTCAAAAATTGATTGGAGTAGACCGTTCGCTGGTAAAGGGACATGTGATAAGTGGAAGGCTTCCAAAAAAGTGTGATAACGAGAGTTCAGAGGGATTATGTTAACAGGAAAGCAAACTTCTTCATGCAAGGGACAATGAAAGCCTTCTCTAAACACATAAGGGGACTAAAAGTATAATCAAAATAGGCCAATAAAAGGATAAAAACCTCAAGATTGCAGAGAAATAATTCACGCACTAAATGTGTTAGTCTGTTTCCAAAGGTTAAATTTGAGATTACAGAAACCCAATTGAAAGTTATTTAATCTGAAATAGACAAATAATCAGGATCTAACTATTTATATCGAGGGGAGCTAAAGATGATTGAGACGGTTCAGACATGAACTTTGAACACATCTGTGAAAGTAAATTAGCAACAGATGACTGAAGAATCACAAGTAAAAAGAAAATAGAGACCAGTTAGGAAATTTTAAGCTAATCTATTTTATTTCAGATATCAGTTCACTGTTATGGTCTATAATAAGGAATAAACTCACTTGACACATAGAGAAATGTTAATCAGAATCAATGAGCATATATTTCCTGAAGGTAGGCTGTGTTTAGCCAATATTATAGACTTCTGTGAAAAGAAAACAGACAGGCTAAATAAAGCAAATACAGTTAGTGTAGTTTATATGGAACTTCAAATACAACATGTTAAAGATTTAGGAAAGGGAGCAGCAGATGAAAATGACATAACTGGACTCAATTAACCCATTAGAAAGATAAAGTCAAACTATAGGGATAAAAGAGATGGAGCTAGCGATGTTGCAGAAGGTTGCATATTAAAGCAATTTTTATTTACTATATATATGATCCAGATAAAATAGTTGAGAAATTAATGTTGAAAATTATCAACCCCAAAATAGGAAGATTGATGAATTGGTCTGACACTTCACAAATGCTGCGAGGGGGTATAGGCTGATAAAATGGGCAGACAGGTGGTGAATGTAAAAATACCAGAAGTAATAGATGTTAAAACTGAGAAAAGGAAATGCACCCTAAATTTTCTTATCTTAAATAGTGGAGCAGGCGGATATGGGTGCACAGCTTGTATACCATCAAAGGTGGTGGCAGGTGTTTATATGTCCATACAAAGGGAAATGCATTCTTGGCACTGTATTTAGACATAAGAAGTAAAAAATAACGAAAGCTCATTCAGAATATTGCTAAGACTAATGAATGTATTTTTGCTATTGCATTATAGAAAAAATATCAAAGTTAGAGAAACGGAAGATGCAGGTGCGGCCAAGTGTGAGTCATAACTTGAAAGAAATGATCAAAATTAGGGTTTTTTCAGGTCCTTCAAGGTTACAAAATGGGCATTGAACAATTGTTTCTGGGAGGTCAGTCGTACAGTGAGAAAGCATAAATTTTACAGAAACAAATAATTGCAAAGAGGGAAAGAATATGGAATGATCTGTCAAAAACCAGATTGAGACACACAAAAAAAAAAGAAATATCAATACTGCAGCAGAGTGGGATGGGTTGGGCCTAGAATACTGCCTGAGGAACTCCAGCAGAGATGTCTCACCTTCAACAACCACAACCATCTTGTCATGTGCAAGCATGACTCCAAACAGCAGGAACTTTTCCAGATTCCCACTGACTCCAATTGTGTTGGTACTCCTGACAGCACATTTGGTCAAATATGGCCTTGATGTCAAGGTCTGTCAATCTTCTCACCTCTAGAAGTTGGCTCTTTCGTCCACGTTTGAACCAAGGCTGTAATGAGGTCAACAGCTGAGTAGTCCTGGTAGAACACAAACCAAGTGTCAGCAAGCAGGTTATTGTTAAGCAAGTGCTGCTTGATGATAGTGCTGACACCTTCCATTCCATTACTAACGATTGAGAGCAGGTTGACGGATCTGTAATTGGCTGGTGGATTTGTCCTGCTTTTTGTGTACAGGGCATGCCCAGGTAGGTTTCCACATTGCTGGGTAAACATGCCAGTGTTGTAGTTATGCATGAACAGCTTGGCTAAGGGAGCAACAAATTCTGGAGCACAAATTTTTTTTTGCCGGAATGCTGTCAGGGCCCATAGCCTTTGCAGTATCCAGTGCCTCCAGTGTTCAGTTTGTTGATACCACGTGGATTGAACTGAATTGGCTGAAGACCAGCATCCATGATTCTGGAGACCTCTGAAGGTGGCGGAGATAGATCATCCACTCAGCACTTCTGGCTGAGAATTGCTGCAAGTGATTCAACCTTAATTTTTGCACTGCTGTGCTGAGCTCCTACATTATTGAGGATGGGGATGATTTTGGAGATTCCTCCTCATGTGAGTTGTTTAAATATCCACCAGCATTCATTACTGGATATGGCAGAGATCAGATACAGGTTGTAGAATCACTTTGGATGGGTCTATCACTTGTTGCTTATGCTGTTTCGTACACAATTTGCCTGTTTCATATCTTCACCAGGTGTTGATACCTCATTTGTAGGTATGCACCGTACTACTCCTTGCTCTCACCTACCCAACTCCTAGAAATTCAACACATATCCAAGGACCATCGCCCTATGCGTAGGCTTTTTTTCTGTATATATGCATTACTTTGCTCACTCGTCATTATTTCAGGAGCACAGTCAGTGTGAGGGAGAATTCACCTGAGCCAGACAGAGTCTAAGTGACTATATCTGGAAATTTGGTTCAAAGTAGGAATACAGTACAGAGAGGGAAAGAGGTGTTTTATCAGAATCTCTCGGGCAAGAAGTGAACAGGAGAGGATAAAAGATTCAGATTGAGAGGCCCACCTGCAGTGAGACCAGTGGTGTGCCATCACAAACCACAACTGAATGCGAGTGTAAGGAAAGCAGCTGATTGCCAAGTAGAATTGGTGAATATTTCTGGTCTTTAAACTAAAAGTAAGCTCTTTATTGTATGTTCAATTCTCTCATCTTTTCTTCTCTCTTTTTGAGAAATAGCTTGTCATTTATAAAATTGAAATTGGTGCAAAAAATAATTACAATAAAGTGTAAAGAGCAGGGAGATCTTCAAGCAGAGATGCTAGAATAATTGATAATGTAAATAAAATACAGTGATGATGGCAGGACAGGTGATTTGTTGCTGCTGCAATATGTAAGCACTGTTTGACACCAAGTTGATTCAGCGCAAACACATCAACAGCAAGCTTAAAGAACTTCTGATCCGAATTGAAGCTCTACAGTCCAAACAGCTTCATGAAAGTGGTCACACCTTCCAGATTATACAATTCAAATTTGGTCTCGTCTCAGCAACTAGAGGATGTGAGGGAGGTACTAGAATGCAGGGGGTAGTGTTCAAGAAGCCTCAATCCTTACAACTGTCCAACAGTTACAAGTTTCTTGTAAGCTGTGTGGACAAGTCAGTACCGAAGGCACGATGAGTAAATTGATCAGAACACCGTGGAGCAGAGGGCCATTCAAGTTGGAAGAGGAAATACGATCATTGTTCGAGAGTTTACAATCAGGGCACAGACCATAATAATGTGATAAAACCATAAGAAATAAGGATAGGAGTAGGCTATTTAGCCCCACAAGCATATTCCACCATTCAACAGGATCATGGCTGATCCAACATTCCTACATCCACATTACTCCCATAATCCTCAATTTCCCTACTGATCAAGAATCTATCTCAGCCTTAAATATACACAAGGACTCTGCTCCCACAGCCCTCTATAGAAAGGTGTTCCAAAGACTCTAGATTCTATGATAGAAAAATTCATCATTACCTCAATCTTAAATTGGCATATCCTAATTCTGAGACGCTCCCATGAGGGAAAACATCGTCTGGCATTTAACCTGTCAAGCCCCTTAAGAATCCTATATGTTTCAATGATACCACCTCTCATTCTTCTAAATTCCAATGAGCAGAGTCCCAAACTGTTTAACCTTTGCTCCTAAGATAATCTGTCTCTCTCTCTCGCAAAAGCAAGGGTGGCAGGGGGGAAGTGGTGGGAAGGGATAGAGCGAGAGCGAGACAGACAGACAGAGTAGTTTAATTTGCATTGTGGAAGGAAAAGATTGATTTGTGGGGTTATCTTACTGTTCATACTAAAACCTGGTCTGAACAGCTGTCAGCTTCAAAAGAAGTCAGTCAAACAAATTAATTATTTTGATGGTTTAATTGGGCATTATACACTTGTGGCAGCTTGTGGGTAGTGGGGCTTGATTATCAGTGCATTCCTCCTAATTAGGTTGCAACACTCCATAATGGAACAAAATCTAGTGGCACCATGTGTATTTCAATAAAAAAAACATACAGAACTAAAAAGTGGTTTCGATTCAATCTTCAGTCTAGATGAGTTGTCTGGATAATAGCAGATCAAGGTACAACCTCCAAACATGGGAGGGAGTGGGGGGGGACTGGAGTGACTGGAGTGACTGGATAATTTGCAAAGCCAAAATCATATACCTGACATTAGCATGTAGCAGCATTCCTCTGACATATTTTATAGACATACTAGCACTAAGAAAATAAGTGAAGTAGCTGTACAACAACTAACGTGAACAAGGCAATCTTGTCAGACAATATCTGTCATTCCCTACGATACTACTTAGTTTGTCTCATTAATAACAATAAAAAGGCACATAAATACCTCATGCATCCCTCGCAAGTGATAAACTCTTAAATTATAATTCAACTTGTTTCATTAAAGTCATAATTTGGAAGGAGTTTACTTAGCACCTAGAGGAATAGAAGTTACCCAGGACCTGACAGCACAGATGTCTAAAGAACAAGTCAAAGGATTATATGATGTAATGAAAGAATACATAAGGGAAACATCATATATTCATTCCACTGGATTTTCAAAGTATAGACCTTGCTTATGAAACGATTGGTAAATAGACATGGATGATGTGGTCTAAGGCAGATTGAGGAATTCCAGCAATGCATCCACAGTCTGTCACCGGAGTGTGGAGGGAGACAATACTTACAATGTGTCAATACAGGATGTTCCAGATAGAACACAGATTGCTCCACCAAACTTTGAATAACATTAAATACTGCTTACACGTCTCTACAAAATCTGTGGATAACTGTAAGCATAAGAGATGGCAAATGTCTTCTGCTCCAGATGTAGTTAATTTACACAGTACAGCAGTCAAGTTTGGACCCTCTGAAGAAACAAACATCCAACAGTTTTAACTCAACCAAAAAGGAAATGACCAAATGAACACCAACCAAAATTTCCAAACGAAATAGCATGATTACAAGATTCTCTGCTTATTTATTGATGAATCAGCCAAATCTTGGTTTGTAATCACATTGATGTTTCATGCATAAAGGCAAATTGAGAATAATTCCTATACATCTTTGTTTCTTCTGTTCCATTTAAAATGTTCGCTAATAATGTAACAGCTTCGCCACATTAAGCTTAAATTACAGAAGTGATATCTGACAATCATAAATTTAGAGTTAGTATTTGAAATACTGAAATAAGCTGGTAGCTCCAAATCAGTGTGGCAAAGTGGTGGGGAAAAAAAGCAAGGCAATAGTCAGACCACCAAGATAAGCAGACGGTACATCAGAATTTCATTAAATTTGATATATATGGTTTGCTGAAATTATTCTGTCACTACTTGAGGACAGTACTATTCGCTTTTTAAACAAATTTTTATGTATCTAAACTAGTCCATCTGATATCTCTTCCCTAATGTCTCTAAAAACGTGGCAGTGTAATTTTTCCCAGATCATGGGTTTTAATTGACAGCAACATTAGAAAACAAACACTTTACACAGAACATCTTTGTAGTAAGAAATCCCAAATCATAGTTCAGAAGTACTTCTCAAAGGTGCATGTTGCTATAAAATAGGGAAATTAAAATGACTCAGTCAATTTCTCACAACCGTACAAGGAGACAAATAGCAATGCATGCTCCACATGAAGTAAGGCTTAGGATCTGCAGTAATTTGTCCTATTTTAGGAAGAAAATAACAGGGCAAGCCAAAAGGGATTAATTCAGAGACAATTTTGAACGTTAATTCTGATGATAAATTTGCAAAAACTTAGCTATTAACTGCTAGTTTATGATTGGACAGAGAAACTTAGGGAATTTAGGAAGCAAAAGTTGATTAGAGGTTGCTGTTGTGTCGCCAAGAAATTCAGAAGTGCTAAAAGCTCATTAATGCATTACAGCAATGATTACACTTCAAAAAAAAACACTTCATGGGAGATCTTGAAAGTATATAGACTCTGGGACAGTTCCTATGGATTACATGGTAGCTAATGTCATCATACAAGTTAAGAAAAGGTTGAAAGGAAAAACAGAATTATAGACTGGCTAAAGGAGATAGTAGGAACTGCAGATGCTGGAAAATCTGAGATAACAAGGTGTAGAGCTGGATGAACACAGCAGGCAAGCAGCATCATA
>NC_063341.1:5904109-5932147 GCF_021869965.1 Rhincodon typus
CCAAAACGTCAGCCTTCCTGCTCCTATGATGCTGCTTGGTCTGCTGTGTTCATCCAGCTCTACACCTTGTTATCTCTTATTATAGACCGGCTAGCCTGACATCGAGAGGGGAAATGCTGGAATCCAATTTCAAAGATTTAGTGACAGACTGCTTGGGATACAGCAACAAAATCGGACAGTCAGCGTAGATTTATGAAATGGAAATCATGGCTAGACAAATCTACTGGAATTTTGAGGTTGTAATCCGGAGAGTTGATGAGGGGGACCACCTTTAGTTGGACCTTCAGAAGGATTTCAATAAGGTCCCACGTAAAAAGTCAGCGTTTAAAACTGAAGTGCAAGGGATTGGGGGCAATTATACTGACATGGATAGAGAACTAGTTTTTTTAAAATTCAGTCACGGGATATGGGCATCGCTGGCTAGGCAGTATTTATTGCCCATCTCTAGTTGCCCAGAGGGAAACAAACAGCAGGAAGAAACAAGTCTTTGTCCAAGTGGCAGGCAGTGACGAGTGGGGTACTGCAGGGATCACAGCATGGATCCTAGCTTTTAATAATATATATTAATGCTTCAGATGAGGGAACAAAAAATAATATCTCCACACTTGCAGGTGATACAAAGCTCGTTGGAAGGGTGAACTGTGAGGAGGATGCAGAGATGCTTCAGTACGATTTGGACAAGTTGAAGGAGTGGGCAAATGGACAGCAGATGAAGTAGAATGTGGGTAAATGTGAGGTTATCCACTTTGGTGGCAAAAACAGGAAAGCAAATTAGTCGAATAGTGCTAAGTTTTCGAAAGTGGGAGGTGAAATGTGACCTGGGTGTCCTTGAACAGCAGTTGCTGAAAGTAAGCATGCAGGTGCAGCAAACAGTAAAGAAGATAAATGGTATGTAGGATTCAAGTACAAGAGCAGGAATGTCTCGCTGCAAATGTACAGAGAATTGGTGAGACCACACCTGGAGGACTGTGTGCAGTTTTGGTCTTGTTAACTGCGGATGGATGTTCTGGTGATGATGGGAGTACAACAAAGGTTTACCAACTCCTGGGTTGGCAGGACAGATGTACGAAGGGAGGCTGGATCAGTTTAGACTATATTCTATGGAATTTAGAAGAATGAGGGAGTAACCTCATTGAAACCTATAAAACTCTAACAGGGCTAGACAGAGTAAATGCAGGAAGGATGTCCCTGATGACCAGGGAGTCTAGAACCAGGGGTCACATTCCAAGGATATAGGGCAGGCCATTAGGAACTGAGATGAGGAGAAATTTCTTCACCAAAGAGTGGTCAGCCTATGGAATTCTCTCCTAAAGAAAATGGTTGAGGCTCAAACATTGAATGCTTTCAAGAAAGACTTAGATTGGTTGGTTGGATGTTAGAGCTAAAAGGGATCAAAACGTGAGAAAGCTGGACAGGATATTGAATTGGAATGATCATACTGAATCGCGCAACAGGCTCAAAAAGCCTCCTCCTGTTCCTATTTTCTATGCTTCTATGTTTGAAATCCTAGAAGAAGCTATTAGAATTGTTTGCAATCAAGATAGGACTCTAGCAGGGATATGACACTGCCCCCATCCTTTTCTCCATTGTCATTGCACCATTCTTCATCTTGTCAAGATGAAGTTTCTCAGTGGTGTGCACATTGTCTACAAGATGAACGGAAAATGTTTTAACCTCAACTGGTTGAAATTCAAGAGAAAAGCACACTGACAAAGCTTGTGGTACTTCAATATGCAGATGACAATGTCATCTCTGCACTCTCAGAAGAGAATCTTCAAGCTTTGCCTAATACCTTTGTGGAAGCCTACTGAAGATTTGTACTCAGCCTCAGTCCCAAGAAGACTCAAGAGCCTTACCACACCATCCCAAGGCAAGTTCTGGTCTATCCTTCCATTAAGATCAACGGAAAAATCCTCTCAAATGTGGAACATTTTCCCTACCTAGGGAGCCACCTCCCATCTAAGGCTGACATCAATGTAGAAGTCCAACACGGCATCCAATCCACAAGTATTGCCTTGGCACCTAAGAACGAACGTCAACAATGACCACACCATCCATTCTGACACCAAAACACTTGTGTATAGGGCAGCTATCCTTCCAACCTGAGCTATTTCTAAATGGCACCTCAAGGCCCTGGAGAAGTACCATAAATCCTGTTTGAGATGGATTCTCCGCAACAGCTGGGAGGACAGATGCACTAGCAAGTGTCCTTGAAGCAGCCAATAGCACTAGCATCAAGGCCATGATAATCCAAAACCAACTCCATTGGGCCAGCCACATGTTTATGATGCACGAGTTGCCAAAGCAAAACATTTTTGCCCAGCTCAAGATAGGTACTTGAATTACAGAACCACCAAGGAAATGCTTCAAAGACTTGCCACAGTCTTACCCTAAGAAATACAAGACAGATGTTAATGCCGACATGTAATCAATTTGGAGAAGCCTCCTATGTGAAGAGACACAATTCTTCAAGAACCCCCATCAGAAATGAAATACGGAAAAGATTCCCGAGAAAGGAAAGTCAGCAATCTAGAAACTAAGGAGCAATTCTACCTCCTGGAAACACCTGCCTAACATCTGGTTAAAGACACAGATCTACGATTGGGCTCATGAGCCATGCAAGGACCTGTAGAACCTACAACCAGTGACACGGAATTTCATTAGTGAGTAATTGCTGATGTAATCAAACATCACCTACAACCATCTTCTCAATAATTATTGAACGGAATAGCACAGGAACTGATCCTTCAGTCCATACAAACCAATAAAATTCTAGTAGAAATGGACAGGTACTTGCAAGAAAGATGTTCCCAATGGCAGGGCAGTCCAGAACCACAGGTCACAGTCCAAGAATAAGAGGTATACTATTTAGGATTGAGATGAGAAGAAATTTCTTCATCTAGCGAGTGGTGAGCCTGTGGAATTTGCTACCACAGAAACCAGTCAAAGCCAAAACATTGTATTATTTTAAGAAGGAGTGGCATATAATATTTGGGGCCAAAGGGGTCAAAGCATGGGAGGGTAAAGCAGATAAACTATTGAGTTGTATGATAAGCCATGTTCAGAATGAATAGTGGAGCAGGCTCAAAGAACCAAATGGCCTATTCCTGCCATAATGAGTAGTGGAGCATACTTAAGGGTCAAATGGCCTACTCTTGCTTCTATTTTCTATGTTTCTATGCACCAAAAACCAAACAAGCAGGTTGGGCAAGTTGAATTAGGTAGCTTTACTAAATCAACAACATCTTATATTCTAGAGAAGATGAACAACAGGATTCTTGTGGCACAGTTGCAGTGTCCATCCCTTCTGCAGCCAGGAGACTCAGGTTCCAGGAGATTCAGGTTCAAGTCCCACCTATTCTACGGGAATGTAATAACATCACTGAACAGGTTGTTTGGAAAATACTTTAAAAATCAGCAGGGGTTTGGTGATAATCATAATGTTTGACATTGTAATTCAGCAAGGTCAAAAATAACAAGAAGGTGTTCAGTCCATCTTTATAGCTCACAGAAAGGTTCCCAAGAAAATAAAGTTCAGGACAAACAAGAAAATGTAACAATACAGTATTTTTGCAATTTTTCTAGGTGGTATCGAAGTATATCCCAATAAACGAGAAACATACAAGACAATAATAAATGATCAATGTTTAAAAAAAAAAGCAGACAAGCAACTTTTTAATGCAACATACTGAGAATTGAATGTTATAACAATACAGTCTAAACTGATTTTCTCAAAAAAAAACACTGCAAGCATAGCAAATTAAATATTCAAACTTTTCTTTAAAACCAAAAACACTGCAGATTCTAGAAATGTGAACTGAAAACTGAAAATGCTACAAAATACTCAGGGGATCAGGGAACATCTATGTAGAGAGAAACAGAGTTAAAGCTGGTCGATGACGATCATTAGAGCTTTCATTAATCTTAAATATCAATACTAAAATAGCTTAACTAAAGCTCAGTTAAATAGTGTAAAAATATTAGGGAATCAAGAAATGACAAAGTTGTTTAACTGTCACTTGAGTGAACACAGCTTGGATATTGTTGAAGTCTGTTGCCAGAGCCTTTTGTCTTGCACTCCAGGATAACCATAGAATGCCAGTTTTCAAACAATCACCACAGATTATTCAATAGACAACGTCACAGCCAACCAAAGTCAACTTGTCAAACTGGAATCCAAACAAATTTTACCCTAGCAGGACAAAAAAAGTGTTTCATAAATCAAGAAACAAAATATTAATGCAAAAAATTTTGCATTGCTCCTGCACAATGGCTATACAAGTGGTAATTTCACTGATAAAGATAATGCTAGCAGTCCAAAATGACATTCCACCCAACACACAACAAGCAGCGTTATGCATGAATTTCAGTGCCAAAATAATGCCAGGTAAGCAGGGCCATACATCTCAGCAATCGGAAACATCATGTTCCTTTGGTCATTCATGATTAGCAGAATACACGCAGCATTCAGTCAGTCCACACTTTGAAATCCAAATCAAGGGTCCACTGCTCGATGTGATTCTGCAATGGGGCAGCACTTGCTGTACAATCACATGCGCACCAATCGCTATATTAACAGTGAATTTACCGGAACCAGTTCAGCTTGTAACCAAGCGCATTTACACTTGCTGTAAGGATATATACATAGCAGGGAATAGTTCTTTGCAGGGTACTGTGGAAGGGGATGCAGCCAGTGCCAATCAGCAGGAGCCCATGCCCCTAGGGGTCCTGGACTCATCGGCCAAATAACCTACCAGTTCTGAAGAAAGGTCACTAGACCCGAAACATTAATTCTGACTTTTATCCACAGATGCTGCCAAACCTGCTGAGCTTTTCCAGCAATTTCTGTTTTTAAGCCTGCCAATCGGAATGGTCACTGTACAGGGCAACCAATCTGGCATGTTAACCATTCCAAACGACAGGCTAAAATCAGCCAACAATTGCTGTTATTCTCAGCAACATTTGGTGAATTAGGTTCAGGAGTTTCACACAAATCTGAACATTCACAGCAATAATCTCAAAAATCAAAAAACATTCAGGAATTTAGAAATTACAAGTTGAAATATCAGAAGTTGGAAGATCAGTCAAAAAGTCGCTGCTAAAATATTATTCATAGTCCTCTAACCATGATAGTCAACACAGAATTTATAACACATTACATTCAACAAATCCTCTTGAATCTTTTAAAAAAGTAATTAAATTACAGAGGTAGTGATTATAATTGGTCTGGGCTTTCTGAAGGCATTTAACAAAGATACACAAGAAAGCCTTAATAAAATGACTAATGTACACCGTACGTGTCAAATTAGCTGATGTGGTTAAAACCCACTTGATATTTGTTACATAAATACGATCATCAAAATTTACAACAGGAAGGGAGTCAATGGATTTCCACTGCATTCTCTTTTGGAATCTTGTTGTCTACATTAATAGGTAGAAAGATACTTACACAAAAAAAAATGGCAGATAACATCAAGGTCTATTCAGGTGATCAGGTCCAAAAACAACAGCATTCACAATGATCTGAAATAATTAAATAGTTTGTAATGAGAAAAAGGTTGATGGATTTTAACACAAACATGAAATCATCTAAAATAAAGTGAAAAGTTAGGTACAATGGAACAGGAAACAGAAAATATATCAACAATTTAATGTTCTTTAACAAAGATTGAAAGAAGGAAAATAACATCTTGATTCAAATTATTAACCTTTCATAATGCTGTCTGCTCAATGTGACTCTGCTAATGAAAAAAGTAACAATGAAATGCATCTAGGAAATACAAACCAATTCAAGTAAACCTCTAAAATTTATAACCGGAGTCACATGTACAGAATTATCTAAGGTGTTAGGCATCCACCTTCAGAATAACTTCACTGCTTTAGGAAAAAGTAGATATAGTCTCAAGATTCAAAACTATGTTTCCAGGATTCAGTTGAGTGTTCTCACTGCCCTCAGATACTGAAGCTAGGTATCTAAATCGTAAGAACCTGGAGAAGATAATGTCAATAACAGATGGTTATTTCAAAGATGACAATCTCAGATTTAGAACAGTAGCGTGTAGTGGTAATATCACTGGACTAGTACCCCAGAGGAATGCTCTGGGAGCATGGGTTTGAATTCCACAATGGCAGATGAAGAAATCAGAATTAGTAAAATCTGAAATAAAAAGCAATTCTAACAGTAATCATGTAGCCATTGTTGATTGCTGTAAAAATCCATTTGGTTCACTAACGCTCTTTACAAAAGGAAATCTGCTGTCCTTACCTGGTCTGGCGTATATGTGACTCCAGATCCACAGCTAACTGCCCTCTGGTTAATTAGGTATGGACAATAAATGTTGACCTAAGCAGTGATGCTCATATCCCATATATGAAAAAAATACTTTGGGCCACATGAAAAATGAACATGCCTTAAGCAAGTCAAGGTAAAGAGTTCACTTCCTCCCAATTAAAAGAAGGAATGAAACAAATGGTCTTGTATTTACAACTTGGATATCCCTCAGAAGTAAATCACCAAGTGTTTCACATGGCGACCTGCTTTGAAACACAATGCCAGTTTATAGGATGCCAATCCAGTGTTCTTGGCCAGAATGGAGAAACGAGGGGAGCCTTCCCTCAACTACTTTAAGTGACCAGAATTAATTCTATGGAGATAATTGGTATGCAACTATATCCCACTAGCTGTTGAAATCACAGTTTTATCATGTTGCTTTCATTTTAGTCATGCATGAGCTCCGTTGACTTTTTTTTTTTAAAAACAGACCCTCTTTAAAAGATACTGTGAACAGACATTGTTTACTAAAAATACACTTGCTCAGCCATAAATTCCACCATGTCTCCATTTCATTGGCTGATCCAATGAATAAATTCACACTGCACTAATGGTAATGGAAATACAGCAGCCATTTTGCACAAATCAAGAAGCCACAAATGTGATAAATCCAAGAATGGTCAACAACATAAGAAGCCACTCAGCCCATCATGTCACTGCCAACATTCTCTAAAAGCAATTCTGCGACTCCAAGATGCTCACTCCACACCTCTCCCTTTTCCTCGTAGTCTTGCAAAGTACTTATATTGAGATAATATCAAATTTCTTCTGGAAAGCAATCACCGAATCTGTTTCCACCACACCCCCTGGTAGTTCGGTATTTTATCCAAGTCTGAAAGAGGCATGACAGCATCTGTCTAGACATCACTTAATATACTTAAAATTGAATTCAGAATCACTGCTTGAAACTTTCTCCCAGCACAGCTACAGACTGAAACAAAGGTACATAATTTATCAAAAGAAAATATATTGCTGACAGTGGTACTTTTCTCAAGAGACATGCTGCAATATTTATCCCATTGTCTTGTGAGGCATTAATATCTATGTGGAGCTCAATTGAATTACTCAACTTTGTTATATTTTTATGCAATCAAACACCATAACTATTCAAATTAGACATGGCAAAAGTCATTTCATCTAGAAGCGGGAATTGACTTGAATATCACATCAGTATTATCAAAGGCAAACATTAACATCTGTATTGATGTTTGCACTCATCATTGGACATAACCATATATCATCCAAATCTGAATTAAATGTATCATAAATCATACCTATGAAATTAGGATAATTCATCTCTTTTGTAACCAAACAGTTAAACACTAATTGTACAAATGATGAAATATTTGAACACTCCACCTGTTGGTTAAACAAATCAAATGCTGAACTCAGAAGTTAAAGCATGCTGTGGACTTTAGAATATGCATATGAGCAATGTGATATGCAGCACTTCAAAGCACTTTGAATAACTGGCATGTGAATTCAAGAAACAGAACTTGAGAACGGCTAAGTGTTAGGAGGCAGAGGTTGACCACACCCCCTCCGAGAACTAAAACCAATCACCCAAAAGGAACACCTCGCCCTATAATCAGTAAAAAGGAGTGTGAAAAGTGGTATAACCTGTTTTTCAACAACTTCTAGTGGTTAAATAAAATAAAGCCCTGACACTCATTTTAAAAATCAAACAGTGATCAAATTAACTAAACTATTAACAAACTGAATAAATCCCTAACTCCTAACTATTCTCAAATAAAACAAGATTCTAATGGTATGCTGTTCCAATAAATTCAAGTCCCACTTGTATATAAAAAAGAATTTAGTCTCTCAAAATTACAGCAAGGTTACACGTCTTCCACAATGTTCTGTGCCTTCTCCATCGATTCTTCTGTCAGGAATATCAACTAGTTGTGCCATTGGTTTTTAGATGGTGCTCTCTCCAAGACAGAAAGGAGGCTGTAAGAGCCAGCCATTCTCTTGAGAGCTGAGGGCTGAGAGCTGTTAGCTGCTATCCGCCAAAGCTATCTCTGCGGTTTTGTCCAACTCGCCTCTTCTTTTTATACCATGGATGACATATCAATATTTCTTACAATAGGATTGGTGCTATGTTGTCAAAACCATCAGATTTAAATTTAATAGGTTTTTGATATTTGAGTGACTTCTTCACATGGATTGGCTAAATTCAAAAGCTTGCTGTCTTGGTAAAAACTGCTGCTTGACCTGCTAATTGTGCAGCCTTTTGATACAATTGTTTCAATTCGGGCACTCTATTTACTTGCAAACTTTGAAACTGCTGCTCACAGACATCCATTTTACATCTTTAAGTGCAGAAAAGGCACATGATCTTTTATAAACATCAAAATCTAACTTCTTGCCTCCCAATCCACAAGTATTGTACCCAACTTTGCAATAAAAGGCAGTGGAAGGGCATTTTTTGATGCATGGTATAACATTGCTCACATAATGATCTAATGATCTGATGTAATGAGTCTTGCTTGACTGATTTCATTATGATCCCCAATCATCACTCTTTCATGGTCACATTCCCATCCTAACATTCCTTTTTTTCAGATAACAAGGTGTAGAGCTGGATGAACACAGCAGGCCAAGCAGCATCAGAGGAGCAGGAAGGCTGACGTTTCAGGCCTAGACCCTTCTTCAGAAATGGGGGAGGGGAAGGGGGTTCTGAAATAAATACGGAGAGAGAGGGGGAGGCGGATAGAAGATGGATAGAGGAGAAGATAGGTGGAGAGGAGACAGGCAGGTCAAAGAGGTGGGGATGGAGCCAGGTGAGTGTAGGTGGGGAGTTAGGGAGGAGATAGGTCAGTCCAGGGAGGACAGACAGGTCAAGGGGGTGGGATGAGGTTAGTAGGTAGGAGATGGGAGTGGGGCTTGAGGTGGGAGGAGGGGATAGGTGGGAGGAAGGACCGGTTAGGGAGGCGGGGACAAGCTGGGCTGGTTTTGGAATGCGGTAGGGGGACGGGAGATTTTGAAGCTTGTGAAGTCCACATTGATACCATTGGGCTGCAGGGTTCCCAAGTGGAATATGAGTTGCTGTTCCTGCAACCTTTGGGTGGCATCGTTGTGGCACTGCAGGAGGCCCAGGATGGATATGTCATCTGAGGAATGGGAGGGGGAGTTGAAATGGTTCGTGACTGGGAGGTGCAGTTGTTTAGTGCGAATTGAGCACAGGTGTTCTGGGTCTGAGGAATGGCAGGGGGAGTTGAAATGGTTCGTGACTGGGAGGTGCAGTCCAGAACACCTACGCTCGGTTCGCACTAAACAACTGCACCTCCCAGTCGCGAACCATTTCAACTCCCCCTCCCATTCCTCAGACGACATGTCCATCCTGGGCCTCCTGCAGTGCCACAACGATGCCACCCGAAGGTTGCAGGAACAGCAACTCATATTCTATCTCCTCCCTAACTTCCCACCAACACTCACCTTTACTGGCTCCATCCCCGCCTCTTTTACCTGTCTGTCTCCTCTCCGCCTATCTTCTCCTCTATCCATCTTCTGTCCGCCTCCCCCTCTCTCCCTATTTATTTCGGAACCCCCTTCCCCTCCCCCATTTCTGAAGAAGAGTCTAGGCCCGAAACGTCAGCTTTCCTGCTCCTCCGATGCTGCTTGGCCTGCTGTGTTCATCCAGCTCTACACCTTGTTATCTCAGATTCTCCAGCATCTGCAGTTCCTACTATCTCTGATTCCTTTTTTTCATTTGTTCATGTGCCTGTAGAATATTTTCACGATGTTTTATAAGAACTCGGAGCAAGAGTAGGTAATTTAGCCTCAAGTCGGCTCTGCCATTTGATGTCATCACAACTGCTCTCATCTCAGCCTCAACTTCACTTCAACCATTACGAATTAAAAATCTGTCTATCTCCTCCGTATATTTATTCAATGTCGCAGCATCCATTGCACTCTGGGGTACCGAATTCCAAAGATTCGTGACCCTTTAAAAGTAATTTCTCCTCATCGCTGTTTTAAAATCTGTAATCCCTTCTCCAAGAACTATGGCCTCTCGTTTTAAGTTTACCCCACATGAAGCATCCTTTCCACATGTACTTGGATAAATCCCCTTGAGCATCTTATATACCTCAATTAGATCTCCTTTCGTTCTTCTAAACTCCAGTCAGTACAGGCCTAAACTGCTCAATTTCTCTTCATAGGACAAACCTATTACCTTTGGAATCAATCTAGTGAACTTCCTCTGAACTGCCTCCAAAACAACTACATCTCTCCTCAAGGAAGGGAACCAAAATTGTACGTAATCCTCCAGGTGCAGTCTAATTAATGCCTTGTACAGTTGCAGCAACACCTGCTTGCTTTTATATCTACTCCTTTCGCAATAAATGCCAAATTTCCATTTGCCTTCCTTATTACCTGTTGTATCTGTGTACTCGTCATCTACAGTTCATAGATGAAGACATCCAAATCCTTCTGCACTGAAGCACTCTGAAGTTTCTCTCCATTTAGACAATAAGTTGCCTTTCTATTCCTCTGATCAAAGTAGATAATCTCACACTTACCATGTTAAACTTCATCCGCCAAATTTTGGCCCATTCATTATCCATTTCTTATTTTTTCATTGTAACTTACTTTCCTATCCATTTTACTGTCATCTGTAAATTTGGTTACAATACTTCATTGCCTGACATCCAAGTCATTAATTCATGACATGGTATCAGCCATTTCTAGGAAATAAAAATGAACCAATCCTTTACCAACAAACCACTTCAGATGAGAAAAATAAACCACACTATTTGCTATCCATTTCATGTTAAGGACAAAAATTGACACTAGCAAGTCAGTAAAGCCACAAAGACTTTTGATACACCATCTCTGTTTCTCGCTTATTAGTTCAAATAAAACAGAACTATTCTCATGTCTTCCCACATATGCATGCATCCACCCTCAGTAATGCTGGTGACCATCGCAAAACTAATAAGTTGCCATTTTATACCAAAAACCATGCCCAAATCTGCTACTGTTTCCAAGTCTTGTCAAAATACATATATCCAACCCTAAACCAAACATATAGTCAAATAGGTGAACAACAAACTCACAAACAGGAAACATTACGGTTAATACTGACGTAGGTTTCTCAATAGGATTACATAACCATTATCCAACTTAGGTTAAAGTTATCTTTTTAATACATGGGTTGCTTCTTTGCTTTCAAATACATAATTAACCATATCTCAGGCATGGGTCACAAAGATGACGGCAGAGGAGCAGCGCTGTATTTGCGTTCCTGAGCTCATTCACTTCCCTCTGCTTTTGCTTTTTCTTTCTTTTCCCCTTTTCTTTAAAGTCTTTTGTTTCAGCAAGGCATTGGTGAAGGGCCCGCTCAAGCATATTACAAAACTGGCAATCGAAGGCTGCGAGTGGGCCCTGCCCAAGCACGCTCCAAGATTGCACGATCGAAAGGCTGCGAGCAGGCCCTGCCCAAGTAGGTTCCGGGATCCAGTTGTTGCACCCGTAGTTATAAATAGAGGCAGCAGAATCAGCAGTAGCACGCACTCAGCTCCTCCTGAGACTCCAGGCTGTGGCTTGGCCCAGGTGCCTGCATGGAGAGAAGACTTAAATAATACTTTAATACCTGAACGTTTCTCATTCCTTTTGGCTTTGTTTCTGCTGTTTTTTTATTCTGGTATTCTAATCAAGTGTGTAACCAAGGTGGTCCAGTTACGTCAGTGGAGGCGGGATGATGCAAGAGTGGCAACTTTCGTTCCAGGATGGCAGCGCAGCAAAGGGGACTCGTGCCTGGTTACCAGGCCCAAGGCCCATGATAGACCACTTGACAAGGACTGTAAAAGTGGACACTTTATTTATTTCTGAAGAAGGGTCCCGACCCAAAACGGTCAACTTTCCTGCTCCTCTGATGCTGCCTGGCCTGCTGTGTTCCTCCAGCTCCACACTATTATCTCTGACTCCAGCATCTGCAGTTCTTGCTATCTCTGACTTTCTTTATTTCTTCATTCTTCTGCCTTTATACTTGTGTTCTGGTTTATTTTTGAGGTTTAAGATGGCGCTACACAAGTGGTGATACTGTACAAAACTAATCACTGTATTTTCTAACAAGATACACGTGACAATACATAAATGAAATCAGATATGTGTGAAATGTGAGAATCTCTCAGACTGTTGTCCCTAGCGTCCAAAGGTTACTGACAAACGAACCTACAGTCAAATTCAGAGTGTCTCATTCATACACTTTGCAGACAGGCATAACTCTTGCACATCTTTTGATTTTCAATTGCATGGCTTGGTATTATTTGGCAGGTGTAAGCCCGTCCCTTAGTTGCTAAAACAGCATGATGATTTCAAAGCTGGCAAACTCAAATAACCAGTAAATTTTGTGCTATGAGAATCCAAACTAATTTCAGAGCCATCCACAGAGCTGGAGCCAGGTTTGAATTGCACCAAAATGTCAAAATTAAGAAAAGATTATGCAGTCAATATTACATTATTACAAAACAATAGCTATATGCATTAATCACTGAAAAGCTGTATAATAATTGTTGAGAACCATTAAACCAAGACCTTCAAATTTAGATATCAAACTTACCTTACATACTAAGAAATGAGAGATAGTAGGAGCTGCTGATGCTGGAGTCTGAGATAACAAGGTGTGGAGCTGGATGAACACAGCAAGCCAGGCAGCATCAGAGAAGCAGGAAGGCTGACATTTCTGATCTGGACCCTTCTTCTGTAAATTTCTGAAGAAGGGTCCAGACCCGAAACGTCAGCTTTCCTGCTATACTAAGAAATGAATTAGGTCACTTGGCTCCTTGAGCGTGCTCTGCCAATCAATACTTAGGACTGATCCGATAGCTCCACATTTCTACCTATCCCTTGCTTACCAAGATTACATCTGTTCCTGTGTAAAAATATCAAGGAATCTGTTTCAATCACATAATGAAGAACAGAATTCGAAAGGCCCAAATCTGAGAATAAAAATTAACTTTCTCTGTTAAATGGGTAGTCCGTTACTTTCACACACAGTGACCCCTTGTTCTAGATTCTCCTACAAGATGAAGCATCCTTTCCATATTCACCCTGTCAAGATGCCGCAGACACTTCAAGCTAGTCTTGACCAAACCAAGCCTAGACTGACTAAACTTTTGTCATAAGGCAACCCACACATTCAAGTCTAAAATATTCTCTGAACCAATGCCAACTGTGTTCCCTGTTACCTGGTCAATATTCTAACTAACTAATGTTACCCCTTAAACTATAAGCTTTATTTTTTGCAATGACCTCCGACGTGAAACTTAGCAAATGCCTTTTGTAAATCTTAGTACAATACATCCACCTTAAACCCCCTTTAAACACAGCACATCACTTCAAAGACCTCTAATAAATTGATTAAACAAAATCATGTTGGCTCTTCAGGATAATCAGGAAGGTTTCTTTTCCTGTAATAACAGCTCAACATTTTGACTATGACAGATGTTAAGCTAACTGGCCTATAGTTTTTTTGCTTTGTCTGTCTTCACCTTTAATAAAGGAATTAAACTGGCTATTTCCCAATCTAAAGGGCATTTCCCTGAAGAGGAAATTTTGGAAATAGAAGAAAAAAAAATCAACAATCTTACCAACCACTCCTTTTAAGACTCTTGATGTAATTAAATGCTCTACAAAGTAACAGTGAGTTATAAAATTGATTCTAAATGACTTTTCCATTGGCAAATCAAGCAATAGTCATGATCAAAAAGATTCCTCCAGGTTCAGTGCTGGGACGTTTGTGTTTTCTAATATATATACAGCATTTGACAAAGTTCCACATGGTAGACTAATTAGTAAAGTTAGATCACATGGGATTCAATGAGTTTCCCAATTGGATACAAAATTGGCTTAATGGCAGGAGACAGAGTGTCGTGGTGGAGGGTTGTTTTACGGACTGGAGGCCTGTTACCAGTGGTGCTCCACACGAATGCATGCTGGGTCCGCTTTTGTTTATCATTTATGTAAATAGTTTAGGTGAGAATATAGAAGGCATGGTTAGTTTGCAGATGACATCAAAATTGGTGGCTAGGCAAAGTGAAGAAGGGACCTGCACAGTGGCTAAATGGTTCGAACTGCTGCCACACCGCGTCAGGGACCTGGGTTTGATTCCAGCCTTGGGCGACAGTCTGTGTGGAGTTCGCACATTCTCCCTATATCTGCATGAGTTTCCTCCGGTGCTCTGGTTTCCTCCCACAGTCCAAAGATGTGCAGGCCAGGTGGACTGGCCATGCTAAATTGCCTGTAATGACAAGGGATGTGCAGGGTAGGTGGATTAGCCATGGGAAATGCAGGGTTACAGGGACAGGGTGGGATGCTCTTCAGAGGGGTGCTGTGGACTCTATGGGCTGAATGGCCTGATCTCACACTGTAGAGCTTCTATGTAGGTTATCTAAGATTACAAGGAGACTTGGGTCAATGGGCTGAGGAGTGGCAGGTGAAGTTTAATTTGGGTAAATGCGAGGTATTGCATTTTGGTAAAACAAACAAGGGTTTGACTTATACAATTAAAAGTAAGGACCTGGGTGGTGTTGTAGAACAAAGAGACCTAGGGACTCAGGTTCATAATTCTTTGAAGTTTGCATCACATGTAGACAGGATAGTTAGGAAGGCATTTAGTATGCTTGCCTTCATTGCTCCGACCTTTGAGTGTAGGAGTTGAGACATCATGTTGAGGTTGTACAGGACATTGGTGAAGCCGCTTCTGGAATACTGTGCCCAATTCTGGTCACCCTGTTTTGAAAGATTGCTGTTAAATTTGAAAGGATTCAGAAGAAATTTACCAAGATGTTGCCAGGAATGGAGGGTTTGAGTTATAAAGGAGAGGCTGGGAGTGTTTCCAGTGGGGTGTAGGAGGTTGAAGGGTGACATCATAGAGGTTTATAAAATCATGACAGGTATAGATAAGGTGAATGGCAGATGTCTTTGCCCTAGAGTGGGGAATTTCAAGACTAGGGGACATATTTTTAAGGTGAGAGGAGAAAGATTTAAAAAAGACGAGAGGCAACCTTTCTGCACAGAGAGTAGTTTGTCTGTGGAATGAAATTCCTGAGAAAGTGGTGGATGCGGGTACAGTCACAACGTTTGAAAGATATTTGAATAAGTACATGAATAAGAAATGTCTGGAAGCGCAAGTAGGTGGGACTAATTTAATTTGGGATTATGGTCAGCATGGATGGTTGAACCAGAGGGTCTGTTTCCGTGCTGTATGACTCTATAAATGAGTTCGATGAAAATGTAGGTGGTCTGATTAGTAAGTTTTCAGACAGCACAAGAAGAAGTGCGACAGATGTGAGGAAGACTGTCAAAGGTTACAGCAGGTTATCTATCAGATGGGTGGAGAAATGGCAGGCAGAGTTTAATCTGGATAAGTGTGAGGTGGTGAATTTTGGGAGGTCAAATGCAAGATGAAAGTATTAGTAAATAGTGTAACCCTTAGGAGTGTTGATATACAGAGGGACCTGGGGGTTCAAATCCATAACTCCTTGAAGGTGTCAACACAATTGGGTAAGGTGGTAAAGATGATGCACGGTAATGCTTGCCTTCCATCAGTTGGGGCATTGAGTATAGAAGTTGGCAAGTCATGTTGCAGCTGTATAAAACTTCAGTTAAGCCACATTTAAAATATTGTGCACAGTCCTGGTCACCACAATATAGAAAGGATGTGGAGGCTTTGAAGAGAGTGCAATAGAGGTTTACCAGGATGCTGCCTGGATTGGAATGCATTAGTTACAAGGTTCAGGTTGGACAAATTTGAATTTTTGTTCACTACAGTATCAGAGGCCAAGGGCTGACCTGACTGATAGAAGTATACATTATGAAAAACATGGATAGGGTGGATAGTTAGAGTCTTGTTTCCAGAGTTACAAGGTTTAAGGTGATGGGGGATGTTTAAAGGAGATATGAAAGGCATATATTTTGCATAGAGGGCAGTAGGTGCATGGAGCGTACTGCCAGAGAAGATGGTAGATATGAATGCAATGTTTAAAAGGCATTTAGACAGACATATTATCAGGCAGGGAATAGAGGGATACAAACCATGTGCAGGCAGATGGAATTAGTTCCGATTAACATCATGGTCAGTGCAAACATGGTGGGCCAACCTGCCTGCTCCTGTGCTATTCTTTGTTACTATCAATGTGCTACAAATCCCATACTCTGCAAAAAAAAACCATAACAAATTCAGCAGTCTGGATAGAAGAATTAAATTGAGTCAGTGTGAAACTCAAAATGACTTAGCAGGAGGTCCAACTGTGCGCGCAGCTGGTCCAATGTGCTACGCAAACGTAAGGAACATACAGCAAAAGGATACAAGTGCAGAAACAGACCATTCAGCCCTTCTGGCCTGCCCTGTTATTCGGTAAGATCATTGATCTAGTTTTGGTCTCAATTTCATTTTCCTGATTTGTTTGTCGAGCAGATGAAATTTAAATACAGTAAAATCTGCAATTAAAAAAAAAACCTAGTAGTGTAGCAACGGTCAATTGTTGTAAAAGCCCATCTAATTCACTGATGTCCTTTATGGAATCTGCCATCCTTACCTTATCTGGCTTCCATATGACTGCAGGGCCCACAGCAATATGGCAGTTCCTAACTGCTCTCTGAAATAGGCTTTCAAGCCTATCAGTCCCCTGGCAATTCAGGACAGGTAATAAATATTTGGGTAGCCAGGGACACCAACATTTCATGAGCAAATGAAGCAAGCCTTGAATAAATTTAATGACCGAGCCTCCACTGCTTTCTGGGAAAGAGAACTCCCTGAACGAATATCCCTCAGAAGAAGAAAAAAAAACAATATTTTCCCAAAGCTGAGAAGAGGAGACCTCTTACTTTTAAACTGTGGCTCCATATTCTCCCAATATCTTATAAATCAAGTCCCCTCGTGGTCATATAAATTTCATTAAGATCATCTCTTATTCTTCTAAACTCCAATGGGTGTAGAACATAGAACAGTACAACACAGTACAGGCCCTTCGGCCCATGAGGTTGTGCTGACCTATTATCCTACTCTAAGATCAAACTAACCTGCTTACCATTCATTTTACTATCATCCATGTGCCTATCCAAGAGTCGCCTAAATGTACCTAATTTATCTGACCCTACCACCACCCCTGGCAGTGCATTCCACACCCACCATTCTCTGCGCAAAGAACCTACCTCTGATATCTCCCCTATACCTTCCTCCAATCACCTTAAAATTATGCCCCCTCATGATAGCCATTTCCGTCCTGGGAAAAAGTCTCTGGCTATCCACTTTATCTATGGCTCTCATCATCTTGTACACCTCTATCAAGTCACCTCTCATCCTTCTTCGCTCCAATGAAAAGAGCCCTAGCTCCCTCAATCTTTCCTCATAAGACCTGCCCTCCAGTCCAGGCAGCATCTTGGTAAATCTCCTCTGCACCCACATCCTTTCTATAATGAGGGACCAGAACTGAACACAATATTCCAAGTGTGATGTAACCAGTGTTTCATAGACCTGCAGCATAACCTCGTGGCTCTTAAACTCAATCCCCCTGCCATTGAAAGCCAACACACCATACACCTTCTTAACAATCCTATCAACTTGGGTGGCAACTTTGAGGGATCCATGGATGTGGACCCCAAGATCCTTTTGTTCCTTCACACTGCCAAGAATCCTGCCATTAACCCTGTATTCTGCATTCAAATTTGACCTTCCAAAATGAATCACTTCACACTTTTCCAGGTTGAATTCCATCTGCCATTTCTTTGCCCAGCTCTGCATCCTGTCAATGTCCTGTTGCAACCTACAACAGCCCTCCACGCTTTCCACAACTCCACCAACCTTCGTGTCATCGGCAAACTTACTAACCCACCCTTCCACTTCCTTATTAAAGTCATTTATAAAGCTCACAAACAGTTGAGGCCCCAGAACAGATCCCGACAGAACACCACTGGCCACCGAACTCCAGGCTGAATACTTTCCATCTACTCCCACCCTCTGTCTTCTGTTGGACAGCCAATTCTATATCCAGACAGCCACATTTCCCTGAATCGCATTCCTCCCTACTTTATGAATGAGCCTTCCATGGGTAACCTTATCAAACCTTGCTAAAATCCATATACACCACATCCACTGCTCTACCTTCAACAATGTGTTCTGTCACATCCTCAAAGAATTTAATAAGGCTTGTGAGGCATGACCTGCCCCTCACAAAGCCATGCTGACTAACCCTAATCAAACTGTGCATTTAATAATCATAAATACTGTCTCTCAGAATCCTCTCCAATAATTTGCCCACCACAGAAACAAGACTGACTGGTCTGTAATTCCCAGGATTATCCCTATTCCCTTTCTTGAACAAGAGAATAACATTTACCACCCTCCACCATCTGGTACGACTCCAATGGACAGTGAGGACAGAAAGATCATCGCCAAAGGCACAGCAATCTCTTCTCTCGCTTGGACATATCCCATCTGGCCCAGGGGGCTTACCTATCCTCATGTTTTTCAAAATTTCCAGCACATCCTCCTTCCTAACATCAACCTGTTTGAGCAGATCAGCCTGTTTCATGCTGTCCTCATAAACATCAAAGTTCCTCTCACTACTGAATACTGAAGCAAAGTATTCATTAAGGACCTCCCCTACCTCCGACTCCAGGCACAAGTTCCCTCCACGATCACTGATCGGCCCTACCCTCACTCTGGCCATCGTCTTGTTCCTCACACAAGTATTGAATGCCTTGGGGTTTTCCTTAATTCTACCTACCAAGGCTTTTTCATCCCCACTTCTAGTTCTCCAAAGTCCATTCTTCAGTTCCTTCCTGGCTACCTTGTTGCCCTTTACAGCCCTGTCTGATCCTTGCTTCCTCAACCTTAAGCTTCTTTCTTCCTCTTGACTAATGGTCCACATGTCTTGTCATCCAGTATAGGCCTACTGTTCAGCCTTCCTCAATAAGATAGTAACTATCACAGAAATAAGTTGAATGAATCCTCTCGAAACTACCTCCACAGTATCTGTATCTTTTCTCAAATAAGGAGATCAAAGATGCACACTCCAAATATGTTCTCAAAAAGGCCCTGTGCAACTGCAATGAAACACACTTATTTCTGTGTTCCATTCCCCTTGAAATACATGTCAATTTTCCATTTGCCTTTCTAGTTACTTGCTGTACCTGCAAAGTAACTTTATGTGATTCATATACCAGGACACAGATTCTTCTGCAAGTTCTGCAATCTCTGCATAATTTACAAAGAATTGATTCAATGGAAGGTAGCGGAATTCAAACTGCCTCAAGTGGCCAATGGCAGGGCAACTGAAGTAGCAGTCATAACATCAAGCTTTCAAAAGCCGCACCAGGAGAGGATGTGTGCAAGAGAAAAAAAATAGCAGTTTCAGCAAATAGTATTAATAAAAAAAAAACTCATCAGAGCAGCCCTGCTTGAGCGTCAAGTCCATCAACAGAACACAACACCAAACACTATTCAAATAGCCACTTTTGCACTGAAGCCTCCATTTATCTTGATTTTTGGAGCTTTTGCAATCCACTCATTCGCACAGTAGAGGCCATTCCACAGAACAAGTGATAATAGTTATCAATTATCCTAGAGTTTAATGATTTAAAAGAAGGTAAATCAGCAGTAGAAAACCAAGTCAAAGCTTGTTTTTACATAAAATTTGAAAAACACCAGTTTTCAGTGATATTTTTATTCACTGGCATTACAGAATGAAATAGTTTATCAAGAAAAACAGTTCAGAATGATCTAATTGTACATCAAGAAATAATATTAATGACAGGCTGTCTTTCTCTCCACCACTTTTCAAGGTCAATGAAGTATCATTCGTCTCAACAGCAGTCTCATTTCTGACTCATAAATCTGTAGTACTGAAGAACAGCTGCATTATTGGAAGTCTACTCTTTCAGATGAGCCATTAAAACAGATGTCCTGCATACCCTCTCAGAAAAGTTATAAAATACACCAGAGCACTATTCAAAATGAATTAAGGCCTTTTTTTCTAGTATCCTGGCTAACAATTATCCTTAACCAGATGATTAAAATCAATGACCTACAATCAATCAGTTACTTACTTCATTATTGCTGTCAGAATTTGCCGTGTGTATATTTCTGTCCTTGCGGTCACATTCCCTGCATTGCAACAATACTTCAAAACAAAAAAAAAAAAAAAATTACAAAGGGGTGTCTGATTTACAAAACATCCATTTATGAATGCTCGAACTTGTGGACACAATCCCACATGGAGCGTGATTTGAAAGATCTGACATACAAACATTTTCTTTACTTACGAGCGGCTATTTTAGCACAGACTCATCCATGGCGGTGGCAAGTTAAGTCCCTACTTACTTGATCCCAGGTGAGAATAGGACCTGGCATCGAAATCGATGCTACTAAATCAGTGGAGGCGACATCAACAAGGTAGGCCCAGTGGCGAAAGATGGTGTCTGAGGATCGGCAACTTGGTTGGATCCGGTGCAGACAGTGGCAAGGCAATGGAGGAGGAATAGTGGCAGAGGTGTCATTGATGATCAGCTGACTCAGGACTGATGGTCTCTCTTTAAGCTATATCTTCCTACATTCTTTTTCTTACTTAAAACTATTCAAAACGGCACCAGATTGTGGTAACAATGGAAAAGGGTTTCACTGTATTTTACTATTCTTCTCACTGTAAACTACATGTGACAATGAACTCATTAATTCCTTAATATATATTGTCCTGCATTGTATTGTGACAAGTCAATTTATACACCAGTCAATGGACTCAAGAACAGAACTGCCTATAATTGACCCTGAAGCATTTTGTAACATTGATTTTACATTACGCTTTCCACAACTTCGAAGTCTTTGTTCCTTCCTTTTATATCTTATTTGCTGCACAAATTCCACCGAAGACACTTAACGATTCACTACTTTTCATACACATTTTATATTCGTGTTTTGTAGTCATAAAGGTTACACTCGTACACAAAATCAGCACTAATTTCTAAATGCAAACAAGCAACAAGAATATATATTGGTAGCAAATCAGCAAGTACTTTCAAACGTTTCCTTCAGGAAATATTGAATTATATCTATTTCTTGTGCTAAATGCACCTCGATTTTAAGTCAACACAGAAGAAATTCAACCTAATTTGTGATGGAATCTATTACTGATTGCCAATCCTTGGAAAATCCAGTTCAATGTCATGCCTCTACATTTCTTTTTAAACAAAATGAGAGATCCATACTTCTACAGAGATTTTCATCAGGACTCCTTCAGAAACGTGAAGATGTACCCCTATTCTGACAGTTCTTTCGTAGTGCAGAACTATCAGAGGAAGATAAATGTCTCCTTTTCACAGCAGTTAGTTGTCATATTCTGAAATTTAAAGGTCCAGAATCACAGACAGTTGCTGGAAGTGGCTAAATATATGTGTTTTTACAGTACTGGAAGAGTAGGGTGCCAGGTAAGTAGGTTGGGTATAGGAATAGGGTGATAATGGAGTATAGGGTAGGGTATGTATGGTGCCAGAGTGCATGATGCCAGATGGAGGAGGGTAGAATGTCAGTTGGACAGGGTTCCAGACATGTGAGATGCCAAGAGGGAAAGGAGTATGGTGCCATTTTGTAAAGTCGTAAGGGGACCACAGTGCAAGGTGGCAAAGAGATTAGGTCGGCAATGCTGTATTTAGGGCCGGATGATGGTCAGATGCAGAGTAGGGGAGGGGATTCTGGATCAGGATGTGGGTGGTGTAAGTGGTCTGGAGAGGTGTAGTTGAGGGTGTGTGAACTAAGTATGAGGTCCATTAAATAGTTACTCAGGAGTTAGACCAAGTGTTTAATTTACTTAATTTCTTCAGAACTCCAATTTAAATGGAGAATTCCAGACACACGAGAATTGCGCAGTGGAATCTTCAACTTCCCAGGCAATTTCTTTGGAGTTGCTGTGATGGGGATTCTGCAGGGTCCCCAGGCATGAATCCCATACACTCTGGAATAAGAACAGTCTGGTCAACGGAAAATCCAGCCATTGGGAAATCCAGACCATTGTATGCAATTTGTGCTGAAAGCCAACATTATCTAAGAACTTGACATTCTGACAAACTTAGTTCCAAGGATGCTACAGTTGACTACTCCAAAATATTAGTTGCATGCAATTCAGAATAAGGAAGAGGTTTATTGCAAAGTTTTCAGTAGATCACTCCAGACATTTCAAGATCACTGAAAGGGAGTTCAAAAACACAGGCAATTGAGACCATCAGAAATGAGAATGTGAAAGAGCAAAGTACATTCTATGTTCGGCGTGCTACAGATAGCTGCACAGCCGGGATCCATGAAGGGTCAAAGCGCAGCTGATGGCTCTGTGCTGACAGCTCAGAAAAATGATCTAGGAATTAGAAGGCAGCTGAGTATTGGAGTCACATCTCAAACGTTAGTCCCAGGGAGCCGAGTAATTGGGAAAGTCACTGGCTGTGTTGGACAAAAGCAATAATGAGCTCTGGCAAAGCATTTAAACTTCAGTCAGTTCTAATAATAAAAGCTCACAAGTAATACATCATGGCATGCTAGTTTGTATAGTGAGCACGTGCATATGCGTGGTGCGTGTGCACAATGCATATGCATAGTGTGAGTTCTGCGCAGGTACACGCCCTCGCGGGTGCAGGGCCCAGGTTGCAATTGGTGAAAAATCCTAGGTTTCTGCCTCAGGTCCCATCAAGTCTATAATCCAAATTTACCATGTTAATTCTGGATGCTAAAATATAGATTGCACGTTTTGTCACTGTTGCAGTGTTGCATTGTAAAGTTGTAGAAAAGTTCTTGAAGAATTTGTTAACGCGAATATGAGTGCTGGAATTTGCTGCAGTTAAATGCTGGTTACGATTTTCACCATGAATTTTAATAAACATATTGAAAAATAATACAAAAGGCAAAGAACTGTGGCTGCTGGGAATCCAAAACCAAAATAGAATTACTGGAAAAACTCAACAGATCTGGCAGCATTTGTAAAGAGAAAGCACAGTTCATGTTGAGTCCAGTGACTTCCCTCAGAACCCATAGTAACTAAAAGTGGTATATATGCTGAAGACAGGAGGGGGAAGCAGAAAAGAGTAAGCCCATAAGCAGAGATGGAGTCCAGAGAGACAACAATAGTAAAGCAGACAAAGGGACAAATGACAGTATGCCAGGGAGAAAGAAAAGCAGACAATCGGCACCGTAAGTTGGTGAAAATAGCTGTGCTGAAAGCAGCCCATGTTGTGACAGGGCTTTGGACATGGGGATGGGTATAGGACATTAGCTGATGTTCAGGTTCTAAAATTATTGAACTTGACATTGAGTCCTGAAGGTTGCAGGGTCCCAAGCACAAAAGGGGCTATTGTTCTTCTAGCTTGCACTGAGCCTCGCTGGAAACTGCAGCAGTTCCAAGACAAAAATGTTGGGCAGGCTACACAGTGGCAGAGAGGCTTGGGATCATTTTTGCAGACAGGCTATGGGTGTTTCATCTTCCCACTGTAGAGAAGACCACATTGTGAGCAGCAAGCACAGTCAGCTGGATTGAGTAAAGTGCAGGTAAATGACTGCTTCACCTGGAAGGCATATCTTGAACTTTGGGTAGTGAGGAAGAAGACAGTAAACAGGCAAGTTTTTTTTTTCCTTTATTCATTGGCTAGCTGCTCGGCAGCATTTATTGCCTGTCCCTAACTGCCCAGAGTCAACCACATTGCTGTGGGTCTGGAGTCACATGTAGGCCAGACCAGGTAAGGATGGCAGTTTCCTTCCCTAAAGGACATTAGTGAACCAGATGGGTTTTTCCAACAATCGACAATGGATTCAGATCATCATTAGACTCTTAATTCCAGATATTTATGGAGTTCAAATTCCACCATCTGCTGTGGTGGGATTCGAACCCGGGTCCCCAGAACATTATCTAGGTCTCTGGATTAACAGTCCAGTGATAATGCCACTAGGCCATCACCTCCCGCGATTGCCAGAGAAGGTGCCATGGTGGAGCAGGGAGGTGTTGGGAATGGATGAGGAATGGTCCTTGCAAAATGCTGACAAGGGAAGGGATGGGACACACATCCTGTGGTGGCATCCTGCTGGAGGTGGCAGAAATGGTGCTAACAATCCTTTAATGCTGGTGGAGTGGAAAGTGAGAACCACTGGAATCCCAAATGGTGTTGTGGGAGCTATGAGAAGGGGTGAGGGCAGAAATGCGGGGGAATGGGTCAGACACAGTTGAAGGTGCTGTCAACCATGGTGGTGGGGAATTCATGGTTGAGGAAAAATGGTGGATATTTCAGAGGCTCCCTTGCAGAAAGTGGCAACAGAACAGGTGTGACACAGACCCAGAGAAACTGGGAGAATGGAATGGAGTCTTTACAGGAAGCAGCGTGTAAAGATGAATAGCCCAGGTAACTGCAAGAGTGGTGGGTTTGTAGCAGATGTCAGTAGCCAGCCTATCCACAAAAACGGAAACAGGTTACAAGGGAAGGGAGGAGTCAGAGATGGACCAGGTGGAGGTGAGAACAGGGTGGAAAACAGAAGCGAAATTGATAAATTTTCTCAGTTCCAAAACGAGAGTGGGAAACATGTCATTAATATGCTGAACAAAGTTGTGGCAAGGAGCCACAGCAGGATTGGTTCAAGCAATGTTCCACGTATCACACAAACAGGCATAACTGGGACCCATGCAGGTACCCATGGCCACACCTTTGATCTGAAGAAAGGGATAAAGTTTTAAATCTGAGGATGAGCTCAGCCAGGCAGAGGAAGGTGTTGGTGGATGGAACAGTTCAGGTCTTCTTTCCAGAAAGAAGCTGAGAGTCCTAAGACCTTTCTGGGTTTTTTTTGGTTCACTCACAGAATGTGGGTGTCTCTGGCTAGGCCATTTAGTGCCCATCCCTAATTGCCCAGAGGGTGGTTAAGAGTCAACCATATTGCTGTGGGTCTGCAGTCACCTGCAGGAAGGCAGATTTCCTTACCTGAACGACATTTGTGAACCAGATGGGCTTTTCCCAACAAACAACAATCATTTCACGGTCATCATTACTTTATTGAATTCAAATTCCTCCGTCTGCCATGGCAGGATTTGAACCCAGTTTCCCAGAAGGTTAGCTAAATTCCTGGATTAATAGTCTAGCAATAATACCACCAGGTCACTCCTTCCCCTTCCTGATGAGGGATGAAAGTTTAAACAATTGCATGTCCATGATGAAGAGGAGGCAGCTGGTGCCCATGAACTGGAAATGCTGAAACTGACATAAAGCTGACATAATACAGTTTGGCAGTTGTTAATTCTTTTCTGGGAAGGGAAGATTACACTCCCAAGTAATTTCGAAGAATTAACCACGGCTATGCATATTTAGACAGTGAACAAAAAAGTTGCAAATTTGATTTTATAAACCTTGCTTTTAATTCTAAAATAGTTATAACAATAATACAGCATCTTGGATGGATAGGTAGAAACAGTCTAACCTAGACAGAACACGCTTGAGTTTGGTAGAATTCTGTTACAGATGAAGAAGCTTAAATAGAACAAGGGAAAATAAATGAGAAAAGTTGAACTTGAATACAAAATGCAAATATTTAAACTTGAACTCCAAGGAGAGAGGTTAGCAAGGAAGGAAAGACAGAAAGGAAGAAAAGAACACCAAAAAGAGGAAGAAATCAGAAAACATGAAGTTGCAAAAGAAACATTTAAGCGGTTTAAGGGAAACTGGCCCAGGCAACATGTGATAATGATGTCAGAAGACCAGTAAAACTTCACTGCCATAACACATGGCATATTAAAGCAAATTGTTGAATGTGGAACAGTAAAACAGTGGCCATATTAAGAATGTTTTGAGAGTCTTTAGAAAAGACAGTAGCAGTAAATGAAATAAATGTTAAACCAGTGGCACTGGTGCATGTGACAGGAATTTCCACATGGCAAGTTGCATCAGAAAGTAAAGCCCAAAAGAAACCCTTTACATCTAATGTTTTACAATGGGAATAAATTAGAAAGCCAAGGATTATAGGTGTTTTAAGTATAAGGTGAAGGCATTTCATTTCTGTCCAAGAAAGAGTCGAAAAAGATTGTTATCCTGAGACACACTAATTTGGCTCACAGCCTGTAACAAAGGATTCAGGCCCTTCTTCAGAAAATTCACTGAATCAAAGCACATTAATACAGTGTTGAGCGAAATTGTGTAGTTTTCCCATTGCATTAAGTAAATATAAGTTGTGGTCTGGTAAAGAGGTCATGTCTGGTTAGAATTGTTCCTAAATTGCCTATTAAAAATATAAATTTTATATTGATAAATAATATAGCAGGCATGGTTTACCACCATCTAGGAAGGGGTATCCCAATGTGCAAGATGTTTCTCAAGTATAAACTTCATGTGTGATCCAGGTAAGCAAAGAACTGGTTCCAAGCAGAAGTACTGATGTATCCATGTCAATAATGTACAGTACACAGGCCAAAAAAGGCCTGTAGAATCATCCAACAAGGACTTCAAATGGAAAGGACTGAGGCCACAAAGTGAACTGGAGAGGTAAACTTGACACAAAGTGGAAGACACTTCTGGTTTCAACAGCAGGAATTCAAGAAAGTCAAGTTTCCAAAAGACAGCTTAAAACCCCAAAAGGATTGGATGGTGTGGATTGTGAATTGAATTTGAGACTATAACTGTGGGAAATAAAAATCGAATTCCAGGGTGAAGAAGCAATGGACATTACTCAAAGTACTAAATAAGACATGTTTGGAATGGGAACAGGACAAAGCAAAAATCTCAACATATGCACAGATTAAATCAGGAAAGATGAATAAAGTATCTCAATAATTTCTCGAATTTGATCAGGAAAGAGATGACACTTTATCATAGTAAAAAGGTGATTTCGACCCTGTGGTCTCAAACTTAGAAGTTATCCAATCGAGTTCAGAAAATGAATTTAGAGGTGGGATTATATCTCCAGCTGGCATAAAGAACAACACTTGATCCAAAGAGTTATAGAGTAACAAAGTTAAACAGCACGAAAACAGACCCTTTGATCCAACTTGTCTGCGCCAATCATATTCCCAAACTGAAATAGTCCCACTTCCCTGGGTTTGGTCCAAATCCCTCCAAACCTTGGCTTTCATGTACTTATCCAAACATCTTTTAAATGTTGTAACTACACCTGCATCTAACACTTACTTAGGAAATTCATTCCACACACAAATACTCTGTAAAAAATGTTGGCCCATGTCCTTTTCAAAACTTGCCCCTCTCACCCTAAATATATGCCTGCTAGTTTTGTCCTCCCTCACCCAAATGAAAAGACCTTTGCTATTCACCTTATCTATGCTCCTTATGATTTTATAAACCTCTATAAAAGGTCACCCCTCAACCTCCTACATTTCAGTGAAAAATGTCCCAGCCTATCCAGCCTCTCCTTTTAACTCAAATCCTCCATTCCCGGCAACATCCTGGTAAATCTTTTCTGAACAGTCTCCAATTTAACAATATCCTTCATACAGCAGGGTGACCAGAACTGCACACAGTACTCCAGAAGAGGCCTCACCAGGTCCAGTACAATCTCGACATGATGCCCCAACTCTTGTACTCAAAGACAAAAACAAAAATAGAAGTTGCTGGAAAAGCTCAGCAGGTCTGGCAGCATCTGTGGCGAGAAATCAGAGTTAACGTTTCAGGTCGAGTGACCCTTCTTGATTCTGAAATGCTAACTCTGATTTCACTCCACAGATGCTGCCAGACCTGCT
>NC_063341.1:5932547-5933696 GCF_021869965.1 Rhincodon typus
GAACCAAAACGTTAACTCTGATTTCTCTCCACAGATGCTGCCAGACCTGCTGAGCTTTCCCAGCAACTTCTGTTTTTGTTTCTAATTTACATCATCTGCAGTTGTTTTGATTTTTATTTCCTACACTCAAAGGGTCTGAGCAATGAAGGCAAGTGTACTAAATGCCTTCTTAACCACCCTGCCTACCTGTGATGCTAATTTCAAAGAAATATGTACTTGAACCCCTAGGTCACTCCGTTCTACAACACTACCCAGGGTTCTACCATTAATTGTGCAAGTAAGTCCTACCTTTGTTTGTTTTACCAAAACGAAATACCTCACATTTATTTAAATTAAACTCGATCTGAAACTTTTCAGCCCATTGGCCCAACTGATCAAGAACTGTTTGTAATCTTAGATAACTCTTTTGGTGTCATCCGCAAACTTACTAACCACGCCTCTTATATTCTCATTCGAATCATTTGTTTAAGTGACAAACAAAAGTAGACCCGGTACCAATTCCTGTGGAACACTGGTGGTCACAGGCCTCCAGTCTGAAAAGCAACCTTCCACCACCACACTCTCTCTCAAACCATCACGCCAATTTTGTATCCAATTGACAAGTTCACCCCGAATCCCATGTGATCGAACTTTGCTCATTAGGCTATCATGCAGGACCTTGTCAAAGGCTTTAATGAAGTCCATGTAAATGACATTTACCACTCTGCCTTCAATCTGTCTGGTTACTTCCTCAAAACACTCAAACAAGTTTGTGAAACATTATTTCCCTTGCACAAAACCATGCTGACTATCCCTAATGAATCTTCTCCAAATGCATGTAAATCCTATGTTTCAGAATCACCGTCAACAACCAACCCACCACCAATGTCAGGCTCACAGGTCTATTAGTTGCCAGGCTTCTCCTTACAGCCTTTTCTAAATAAAAAGTACAACATTAGCCACTCTCCAGTCTTCCAGCACCTCACCTGTGGTTATAGATGAGACAAATATTTCTGCTAGGGGTCCCACAATTTCTTCCCTAACTTCCCACAAAGTCCTAGGACACACTTGATCAGGTCTGGAGATTTATTTGCCTTTGTGTTTTCTTAGCCCTCTAGCACTTCCTCTTCTATAATATGAACGGTTTTCAAAACATCAATATTTATTTCC
>NC_063341.1:5934196-5944686 GCF_021869965.1 Rhincodon typus
TCTGTTTTCATAAATGGGTACAACATGAAGGAGAACCCAAGATAGTAGGAACTGCAGATGCTGGAGAATCCGCGACAACAAGGTGCAGAGCTGGATGAACACAGCAGGCCAAGCAGCATCATAGGAGCAAAAAGGCTGACGTTTCGGGCCTAGACCCTTCATCAGATTTTTCTTAATGTTCAGCTGCCAGCTTAGAACCACGTTTGACTTACTGCGACCAGAATAAACGAGTGAAATGGTAGAGCAAAATCAAGAAGGACTAATGGTTTGAAAGGTGGGAACCTCAAGGTTGAGGGTATTCCAAAGAGGAGAGACCGTGTTTTTCCAGAATTATACATCTGGCAAAAAATGGATCCCAACAGAAATGGTGGTGAATCAAACAGGACCGTTGCCATATACAGTGCAGACCTGGGATGAACTGGTCTGGGGAAGACATGTGGACCAGCTGGTTGCTGAATGTCACCAACACGGGGATGTCCCTCAGAATACTGAGCCGGTCCAATTGGGACCAGTGGTGTCAACCGAATCCTGAGATATTTTATAAATGCACTAAAGGAAAAAGGATAACCATAGAAACAGCAATGCCCATTAAGGACCAAGGGGGCAGCCTGAACGTGAAGTTGAAAGATATTGGAAGGGTGTTGAATGAATGCTTCTTTTCGGTCTTCACTCTGGGAAAGGAGAACGTAGGTACAGAATTCAGGAAAAAGGACCGTGAGCAACTTGCACAGTTTGAAAAAGGAAATGGGGAGGTATTGGAGGTTCTATCTTGCTTAAAATCAGACAAATGCCCTGGCCTGGATGAATTGCATCCCAGGCTGCCGAGAGAGGTGGGGCAGGAAATTGCACGGGCTCTGACACAAATCTTGAATTCCTCTGTGGTCCTAGGAGAAGTGCCAGAGGACTGGAGATTGGCTAGTGTAGTTCCACTTTTTAAGTGGGGTGGTAGAGATGAATCAGGAAATTACAGACGAGTGAGTCTTATGTCAGTGGTAGGCGTGGGTTGATTAGGAATAGTCAACATGGCTTTGTCAGAGGGAGGTCATGCCTAACAAATTTGTTCGAATTTTTCAAAAATGTATTTTTTGGATGCGTGGATGTCGGACGTTCAGTTGATGTAGTTTATATGGATTTTAGCAAAACTTTTAATAAGGTCCCATGTAGGAGATCAATTGAGATTGTTAAAACATATGGAATTGACAGAAACTTGTCGAGATGGATCAGAAATTGGCTCAGTAATAGGACATAAAGGGTAGTGGTAGAAGGCTGTTTGAGTGACTGGAGGCCGGTGCCCAACAGTGTACCACAAGGATCGGTACTCGGAGCCTAATTCTTTGTTACATACATAAATGATATAGATTAAAATGGGTGGGGAATGTTAAGCAAATTTGCAGATGACACCAAGATTGGTAGAGTGGTTAATAGCGAAGAAGATGGTTGTAGGTTACAGGAAGATATAGATAAGTCAGTCAGATGGGTAGACCAGTGGCAGATGGTATTTAACCCTGGTAAGTGTGAGGGGATGCACTTTGGAAGAAGAAACAAGAATGGGGAGTATTTAACAAATGGCAGGATACTGGGTAGCTTAGAGGGACAGAGGGAGCTTGGGGTGATTATTCATAGATGCCCCATGCCCTCAAAGAGTGAGGAAGGTGCCATTGTGCACTGACATGGGGGACAGAAACAGACAGGCATCCAGGAATTGTTACAGCTGTACAAGATATTGGTAAGGCCACATTTGGACGACTGCATACAATTCTGGTTGCCCTGCTATAGGAGGGATGTAATTAACCTGGAAAAGGTATAGAAAGGATTTACAAGGACATTACTGAAACTGGAAGGTTTGAGTTATAAGGAGAGGCGGAATAGGCTGAGTTTTTTTCTACCTGAGCATTGGAAGCTGAGCGCTGACCTTATAGAGGTTTATGAAATCATGAAGGGCTCAGATAAGACGAATTGCCAATGTCTTTTTCCTAGGGTGGGAGAGTCCAAAACTTGATGGCATACATTTAAGAGGGGAAAAATTTAAAATGTTCCTGAGTAACACAGTGTGGAGCTGGAGGAACACAGCAGGCCAGGCAGCATCAGAGGAGCAGGGAAGTTGACGTTTCAAGTTGGGACCCTTCTTCAGAAATGGGGGAGGGGGAAGGGAGCTCGGAAATAAGTAGAGAGAGGAGGGGTGGAGCTGGGGAAGGTAGGTGGGATGGTGATAGGTGAGTGCAGGTACAGAGTGGTGGGGATTGGTCAGTGAGGTGGGAGGAGCAGATAGATGGGAGAGAAGTTGGACAGGTTGTATCAAGTCAAGGCGACAGGGATGAGAGGGAGGGTTAGTCATGGGATGAGGCCAGGGGTGGGGAGATCTTGAAACTGGTAAAGTCCACATTTAGGCCATTGGGCTGTAGGCTCCCAAGGCAGAAAATAAGGTGCTGCTCCTCCAGTTTCAGGGTGGCGTCATTGTGATACTGGAGGAGGCCCAGGATGGACAGATCTCCTAGGGAGTGGGAGGGGCAGTTGAAGTGGTTCGCAACCGGAGTGCAGGTGCTCTACAAAGTGATCTCCGAACCTCCGCTTGGTCTCACTGATGTAGAGGTAGCCACATCAGGAGCAGCGGATGCAATAGACCACATTGATGGATGTGCAGGTGAACCTCTGTTTGATGTTAAAGGTTTGTTTGGTGACTTGAATGGAGGTGTGGGGGTAAGTGTAGGAGCAGGTGTAGCACTTCCTGCGGTTGCGGGGAAAGATGCCGGGGTAGTGGGGCTAGTGGGGTGTGTGGAGTGGAGAGGGAGTCACGGAGAGATCGGTCCCTATGAAAAGCAGATAGGGGTGGGGAGGGAAATATATCTTTGGTTGTGGGGTCAGATTGTAGGTGGTGGAAGTGGCGGAGAATTATACGTTGGATTTGGAGGTTAGCGGGGTGATATGGGAGTACAAGGGGGATTCTGTCTTTGTTTTTATTGTGGGGAGGGGATGTGAGGACAGAGATGTGGGAAACACAAGAGAGCGGTCGAGAGCATTTTCGACCACCGAAGTAGGGGGGAATATTGTTATCTCTGAATGTTCCTGAGGGGAAACTTTTTCCACAAAGAGGGTGGTGTGTACATGGAACTAGCTGCCAGAGGAAGTGGTAGAGTTGGGTACAATTACAATATTGAAAAGACATTCGGACAGATACATGGATAGAAAAGGTTTAAAGTGATATGGGCTAAACGTGGGCAAATGGGACTAGTTCAGTTTAGGAAATCTGGTGGGCATGGACAAGTTGGGCAGAAGGGCCTGTTTCCATTAGGTCAACAAGTTTGCACCTGCAACTGTGCAGGAGACTGCCAGCAAGCTGAAGTCCTTTAGGTCCAGGCCGCTAAAGTAATCTGAGGCAAGGCAGCAAAGAGAAAGATTAAACAACAATGAAATCATTTGGGTGCAGGGACGTCGACTTTCTGTACAACATTACACTTGAACCAAACACAATCTGTGAAGACTTCTGGAGTGTTCTTCTTTTCTTTGAGGAACAACGATCATCTTCAGTGCTCACATGCAAAACATTCAGTGCAAACAGTGCTGGGCTCTCATTTAGTGTGGTAAAGTGAATAAACTGTATCACCTTCTTTGGTGAACTCCCAAGTGTACTTTTACGGTGCCAATTGGGAGGCACCACTCATACCCCAGTTCAGGTTTGGAAGGAGCCGGTGGCGAGGAGGTTCAATGCAACTGGCACAGTACTTCCTCCCAAGTGGAGCGGCCGCAAGTCTGTCTGCAGGAGGTGACAGGTGTAGATGGCAGCTTCCCTAGTCATGAGAGGATGCCTCCCGCATTGCCTTTCACTCATCTATAGATCGCTGAAATGCCTTCTTTACAGCCTTTCTTGGCACACTTTTCAACAGCACTGAAGACTCTGGTTCTCTTCTTTATGCACTGCTTGTACATCCACTGTTGCAGCCTCCTGACCTTTGAGTCTCTGATCCTGTTGTTCTTGGTCTTCCCTTCTCCTATTTCTCCTTCTCCTCAGTCTTAGCAAATCTAAAAAAAGATGCTGCATTAAACTGATCAAACATGTGGCACGAGTAACTGATGTGAAAAATTACCAGGAATGAGACGTACGGATTCCATTTGAGATATTGACACAGTCAATGTAACCTTTGGGCCCTTATCAGGCTGCTCATGTTTGAATTAAAGCCTGCCTTAAACCACTTCTACATGGTGAGGTGCATGACCAGCGACTGGTGTTCCCTTTCCTGATGCAGCCATGTGTAAGATAATTGAGTTCTGCAACTGTTTATGGCCTCCTTCTTTCATTTGGCAGTCCCTCTGTCCTTCTTCAATCTCCTCCTGTGACAATCAGCCCTATTACTATTTCCCAGGATTTTTCTGCTATTCTCCCTGATCCCACTCTCATTTGAGATCCCTGTGCCCAGCTTCATCCATAAATGTCACTCCTTTTTTCGGCCCCACTGCTTTTTCTTCCTCCCCAGGACATCTAATTATCCCACTGTTATCTCCACCTTTAATTTGCAGCTCCACTCTTCCAACTCCCTGTTGCCCCTATCATTGCCACTCTGCCCTCTGCATCCCAGTTTGCTTCCTTCATTCCCCAGGATCATTCCAGTGATCCAACAAGCTCAACTTTTAAATTACGGTTCCTACCTTTTCTTTCTAATTGTCCAACATTTACAACTGCCTTTACAGTTAAATCCACCATTTACATTGATACTTCTTTAGTTTTAGTTAAGCCCCAGTTTCCTTTCCCAATCTTCCTAATAATGCAAGCATTTAACTACAAGAAGGCAGACTACATGTGGCTGAGACTTCTATTAAGCTGTTGAACATGGAGAGGCTTCACCCCTTACACTATAGGTGTTTATCTGCATGAAGACACACTGCGTATATGATTGAAATTTCTCCTGAGCTGGTTAATCATGTCAGGGGTCACCTCTTACACTGTAAACCTTGGCACAAAGAAACAGTTTGTTTACGAAGGAGTTAGCAAAGAAGTCTGCACTCACTGGAGCTTGGAGGAAGCAATCTGGTCTGCCAGAGTTGGGAATATGAACACACTCGTTTCCCATTTTTGGCTAAGAAGATTGTGCAAGTGAACATAATTCCAGCAGCCTGGGGTGCTGATGAGTATTTAGAACATGCTAATGAAGGCAACATAGGCTCCTGACCATGAAGATCAGGAAAGCCAGCCTGCCTGAGAGGTTCCGAAAGCTTAATAAAAAAATTTTAACTGCCATCAGGAAACTGATTCGTTGATTCTGTCCCCAGCCTTCTAAGAGTTCTAATATGGCCTGGAACATTCTTCCAGTTGTGGCAATAGAACAAAGAAGACCTGAAAATCAGGTGAGAAGAGGACTCACTGTGAGTCATACCATAGGAGATAACATAATCTATTTATTGCTGGCTGGGTCATGTGCAAATATTTTCTAAAATCCCTTTTAAGAAGAAAGGCAAACAATGATTCACAAACATATGAAAAGAGCACATGGATAAAGATCAGCTGGTTTATTGAGCATGTCCAATTCATTCAACGAAGTGACACAACATCCCAATGCTTCTTACTTACTAGCAGCCGCATGGTCTCCTGGGAGAGGTAAAGAAAACAGATTTTAAATATCCTCAGGGACAAAACAGTTCTGGAAAAATCCTCTCCAACTACCTCAGCTCAAAGATGTTCTGGGAGGTATTGAAAATCACAAGATGCATCAATCTATGTCCCACATTCCTTTCATTCAGTGACTTCAGCATCCTGTAGGTATAGAAGTGGCCTGAGCATGTAGGGAAGTTATGTGGTTGCCAAGGGTTAGAGTTAGGCTATTAAGGGATGCCAAATTCACGATTTTGAATACTGACCTAAATAAAGGGAATATTTCCTTCTAGACTTTTCTCTATATGAATGTGGGGAAAGGGGACGTGGTGGAGACAAAGTCATAGTTTGCCTAGCGCACCAAAGTCCTTGGGCCTGCTCTATCTAGGAATTCTCCTTTTGAATGTTTGCAGAAAGTTCAGACCCCTGCATGTGTCAGCAATCTATTTTAAGGTTGCTGACCCTCCCAGAGAAGGAACTCCCCCACTCGCACACACACACCCCCATTCACCTGACATTGCCCAGTTCTTTGTTTATGTAACTTTTCCTTCTTATACTCCTTAGCTTACCTAAATTCAAATGATCTCTCCACAGGGATACATTCTAATCTCTTCATCATTGTAACTACTTCTATCAAGTCTCCTAAATGTCTACGTGCTGAAGCCTAGGTAGATAATCAAGGAATTTTAAACTAAATTTAACCTTCCTCTGAACCTTTTCTAGGTCTTTATAGCTCCTACATGTGAGGGGGCAGAAATGGACACACCGTTTTTAATGGGGCCTAATTAAAGTTATGTGCAATCGCACTACGTTGCTCTTTACTTTAAATCGTCCTCCTAATATGGGGCGGCATGGTGGCTCAGTAGTTAGCACTACTGCCTCACAGTACCAGGGACCCAGGTTTGATTTCACCCTTCGGCGACTGTCTGTGTGGAGTTTGCAAGTTCTCCCCGTGTCTGCATGGGTTTCCTCCGAGTTGCTCCGGTTTCCTCCCACAGTCCGAAGACGGTGAATAGGTCTGATCAGTGGATGAAAGGATTGGCCATGCTAAATTGCCCATAGCGTTCAAGCATGTGTAGATTAGGTGGGTTATAGGGGGATGGATCTGGGGGGGATGCTCTGCAGGTCAGTGTGGACTTGTTGGGCTGAAGGGCCTGTTCCCACACTGTAGGGATTCTATGTCCTAATATTCTTTTTGCTTTTATTGTTGTCTCTCAGGTCTGGTGTGGACCTTCAGAGTTATGTACCACTAGAAAAGATCCTGATGACTATAAAACCATAAGATGGAAGAACAGAAATAGGCCAATTGGCCCATTGAATTGGTTCTGCCATTTAATGAGATCATGGCTAATCTGATTATCCTCAACTAGATTTTCCTAACTTTTTCCTAATACCTTTGATTTCCTTATGATCAAAAATCTGTCTATCTCAGCCTTGAATATACTTAAAACCCAGCCTCTACAGCCCTCTGTTGTAAGGAATTCTAGAGTCTCACCGTACTCTGAGAGGAAAAATACTAATTTCTGCCTAACAGGGTGATCTTCTACTCTAGGATTATGTCCTCTGGCCCTAGACTCTCCCACAAGGGGTAACAACCTCATCTACTCTGTCAAGTCCCCTAAGAATTTTATATGTTTCAATGAGGTTGCCTCTCATTCCTCTAAATTCCAATGTACACACGTTCAAGCTATTCAACCTCTCTTCGTAAGACAGTTTCAGAATCATATCCAGAATCATCTCAGTGAACCTTTTCTGGAATGTCTCCAGTGACAGTATATCTTTCCTTAGATAAGGAGACCTGTTCACAGAACTCCAGGTGTGGTCTGACTAGTGTCTTGTGTGGTTTTAGCAAGACCTCCCTATTTTTGTATTCCTTTCCCTTTGAAATAAAGGCCAACATTCCATTTGTCTTCCCTTTTGCCTGCTGAATTTGGGTGCTACGATTTTTGTGACTTTTGCTCCCAAATCCCTCTGTGCTACAGCTTTATGCAGTCTTTCTTTGTTTAGCTTCTCTATTCTTCCTACAAAGTCCATCACTTGAGATGAAACATGAGTCAGAATGATTGTCAAAGGATCTTACTTTAACATCAAAATTAAGTGTAACTCCCTATTTTGCAATGCCCTCCACCAGGAGGTGCAGTGAACAGTGACTTGGTTTGACAGCCATCTCTATGGCACATTCATCATCATCAAAACTTAGTGAATTTAACCACAATGATTTTTGGCTCTTGTTTTGGAACAATATATGAGCAGTTCAACTGATGTATAATTAAAATAACAGGAGGAACATTGGGCACTACTAACTGTGTAAAATCCTCCCAGTATGATATCTATCACCGCAGGTAATGGTTTACACTTTAGCTTGTGTTAGACAACGGCCAGAATCCACTGAGTGATTAAGCTACTCAGTATGGGTGGAGAAATTGAATGTGGGATTTTCCAAGGTTGTTTTTGCACTCTTTATGCAGGTTTCAAGGTAAATGCCTTCATCAGGAAAAATGGATTCATGTGGGATCAATTATTCAGAAGAAGATGCAAATCATAGTAAATAAAAATTGAAAGAACTACGGATGCTGTAAATTGGAAACAAAAAACAGAAATTGCTGGAAAAGCTCAATAGGTCTGGCAGCATCGGTGGAGAGCAATCAGAGTTAACATTTGGGGAGTTCTGAGGAAGGGTCACTCGACCCAAAACATGAACTCTGATTGCTCTCCACAGATGCTGCCAGACCTGCTGAGCTTTTCCAGCAACTTTGGTTTTCATTTATGAAAAATATAGTGTTGTCCATTGTAAGCTGCAGTTGCACCTCCTCACAGTGGTGCTGTAGTACCAACAAGAAGATGATTGTAGCAAAGAACTGCAGATGCTGGAGATCTGAAATAAAAATAGAAAAACAGAAAACTGTCCTTGGCTTAGCAGAACCTCTAACATGGTGAGAAGATATAATGTATATAAAGTGCTTGTTGTAAATGAAGAACTCTTATTTTAAAAGGTCATGAACTCGTGCATCATACTTTTGGGACAGAAAATTCCCAAACTCACCCACACAACAAAACATACTCCTTCTCCACCCCTCCCCAACATCCCTATCTTTGAGGTCAGATTGATTACATGAAAAATATCTGAATGTAAATCAAAACACAATGGTGCATTTTATGTTAATTAGATAGGTCAGAATCTGCAGAACTAAATCAATTCATTTGAAGGAAAAAAAGCAAAATAAAAATGCTGCAAATACATTCCAGAAAGTCACCAATCACAACTGGTGGAGAGATTAAGCACTTACAGCATCAAGCAAAGAGTGTTCTTCCAAAGATTATTTTCTGGCTCCGACATCAGTATTGATTAGTCAACAAGCCAGAGCAAGGTCAGTGTGACTGATCCATGATTAATATTGTTTTCATACCAAACTATTTTGCTCATAAAGATGCTGCAATGGTGAGCTAATATTTACAGGTGCATTGAGGTAGAGCATCTGGGATCTGAATGAATTGGACAAGCAACTTTATATCTCCTTAACAAATCAGATTAGAAGGTTATGAAATAAAGTGCACAAGAACTGAGAAGGAAATTTAAATTAAAATTGTTTAAATCAATATTAAATCAGACACATAAAAGTAAAAAGAAGCAAAGAACAATTGGATTAAAAAAGGAAACAAGAGAAAGGAGTTTTTAAAAGTAGATTTTTAAAATCACCAAGGATGAAATTACAATCTGAAAGAATGATATTCCAGAATTTTAATCATCAATTTTCAGTGCTAGGAATGCTGTTTGGCAATAAATAATAGATCAATTGTTAATGAGGTATTTAAACTTAAATTGACAAAACTCTACCTTCTTTTTCATTTATGGGGCAGCACAGTGGCTCAGTGGTTAGCACTGCTGCATCACAGCACCAGTAGCCCAGGTTCGATTCCACCCTCGGGTGACTGTTTGTGTGGAGTTTGCACATTCTCCCCGTGTCTGCGTGGGTTTTCCCTGGGTGCTCTGGTTTCCTCCCACAATCCAAAGATGTGCAGGCTCGGTGGATTGGCCATACTAAATTGCCCATAGTGTCCAGGGAGGTGTAGATTTGGTGGGTTACAGGGGGATGGGTGGGATGCTCTGAGAGTCAGTGTGGACTTGTTGGGCCAAAGGGCCTGTTTCCACACTGTACGGAGTCTAAGTCTAAGTCATTTGTATCTATGCACCAATACTACAACTTAATGCTATTTAATGCATTTAAATGATGGTTCAGACAATGAAAATGTATTTCACGAGGCTAAGGATGGAGTGGTACAAATCAGATAGCAACTTGACCCTTTGCCAGCAAATTCTGACTGAGTTTGAAGTACCCCCAATGCTAAATTCACAAAAAGCAATGAATGACAGCAGACAATTTTATGCTGGGAGCATCACCAACAGATTCCAGTCTTTTGTAGTCTTTTCAGTATAAGTAACTAGATTGGTAATCATCTGTAGGCACAAGATTTCTGTACCATTTCAGCCTTCTTTCTTAGAAGGTGTGGGCAGAGCTTGGAAGATCCAATCATTAGGCAGGTGTTGGAGGTGCAGAGTGTGTCGCATATTGAACAGAATCAGGAAGAACAATTTGAACAAAAGTAAAAATACTGTGGATACTAGAAATGCGGAATTAGAAACATAAATCTTTTCAAGCATTCACTGCTGAGAGAGCATTTGTTGCAGAGAGCAAAACAGAATTAGTGACTCAGGTCAATGACATTTTGTTGGAACTGAATTCAGCAAACATAAATGTTTTATAAGATATCAACGTTACAGCCCTCCTCACCTACCACATTATCAAAGACAACAAGGTGCAGGGCTGGATGAACACAGCAGGCCAAGCAGCATCATAGGAGCAGAGAGGCTGACGTTTCGGGCCTCGACCCTTCATCAGAAAAGGATGAA
>NC_063341.1:5945086-5963529 GCF_021869965.1 Rhincodon typus
GCATCTGCAGTTCCTACTATCTCTACCACATTATCAAGTTCATCCGATTGGATCTTATGGCTATGACATTGTGTGTGTCTGGCAGCATTTGGGAAACCCAGTAAAACCAGGAGCTTACAATGACTTTTCAGTCAAGTACCTGTATCACTACTTCATTTTTGTTTTTTCTGACCGAATAGTGCCAGTTTACGTGATGATGACAATTTTAACTCTAGTATTTAAAGGGACGCTCCAACATGCAATTTGATGGATTTTGGGCAGGGAGCACAACAAAACGAATGGGCAGAATGGATTCCAGATATTCAAAAGCTGTACATCATTTTAGGGATGCCTCCTTTGATCTGATGTCTGAAGCTGTAAGAGCCCACAGGAAGGTATGACAAGAGGAAGCAGCCTCCCTGAAACAAAAATAAGGATGGAGATTGCTCATGTGGCCATCAGCACAAGTGTGGTGTCACTCTCACTGGTTCATGCCAAAAGCAATGCCAAAAGAGTGGATCAAGCACGTCCATGAGGGTGAGAACAATGGCACAGCCACTTAAATCCTGATGTGTGTATTACCCCAACTTCCTCATACCTGCCATTTAAAGTCTGTTTGAGTACAAACCCAGAGGGAAAAAAATACTGCAAATCAACAGTAATACTGGACCTCCATTTTGAAATAGACAAGCTGAGCCAGACTCATATGTGTCATTCCCAGGTCTTGCTGGTTCTTCCTTCTTTCACTTCTCACTCTAATAGCTCCCTGCATTTCCTAATATTCCCACTGTTTATCCACTACTGAGGTGGAGAATTAGATGTGGCTCTTTAGCCAGCCTGCAACTAAAAGCTGCAGAGGTGGAGACAATGAATATTAGAGAAGTGTCAATGTGTTTGGGTGTCAGCGCCATGGCAAACAATACTCACTAATCCTGACTTGACATCAGTAAGAAGAGAAATATAACCATACGTGTAATGATCACTTGACACAGTGACAGATTCACTGTTTATACTTATGTCTTTAATCTTCTCCAGGATCATCATGCATGCTACAAAGGATGATAATGGTTTCTCAGATAAAGTCACACACTGAGTGCACTATCATGTGCAGATACTCACACTCAAAGGCACAGTTTGGAAAGTTCAGCATTCATCTGGTAACTCACACATCACAAGTGAACATGAGCAGATGGTGAAGATAGGGACAGCAGAGAGACTTTGTTGGAGATTTGGATAGCACTACCTGACAGTGTAGTAGAGGCAGTTTAAATTATGCTTTTAAAAAGTGAATTAGATGATTATCTGAAAAACTTGCAAGATTTTGGAGAAAAGCTGGGAAAGCGGGACAAGTTGAGTTGCTCAAGCAGAGATCCAGCAAGGACATCACATGCTGAATGGCATCCTTAGTGGGGTAGCCATTCTATGAGTCTATGAAACAAGTGCATGAAAGTGCTTACTGATGGCTTGCACTCTATGAATGTCACCTTAAGAATGATGTATGATATCCCGGTATTGTTTGCTAATTATACCATGAATCTGCAGCAAAATGTTCTCCAGGTCAGTATTAGCTCATAAGAGTGGGTGGGCCACAAGAGGGACAATTGTGAAAGGGGGACTGGAATTGAGGACTTGGTTCAAGATGCTTCCAGTTTTCACCTATTGACCATTTCTTTTTGTCCTCACACTCTCAGTCATTACCCTTCCAGACTACCACATGGCCCATGGTAGAACCTGCCCCTGCACACTTGCAGGCAGAGTCTTTGCCAGGAATGTCAGAAGGTGTCAGCTAAAAGCATCTCAGATGTTGGAGGAGGGTTCTGAACAGCCTGTCTCCACTCTAATGAAATCATAGCGGTCTACCACAGAGAAATGCAAAGAAGAGGAAGAGTGAAGATTTGTAGTTACTCGATGGTGTGGACACAAGTGTGTTACATGTTGTTAGGTTAGTAGATTTGTTTTATTTTTGAGACTGATTTCCATGATGATCTTGTGCTGTCTTTTTTGGATGCTGACTGGTATGTAGCCTTTTCACATGTGATGAATAGTAAATCATGAGTTCATACCAAGCATTGAGGGCCTGTTAAAGGGATCATTGGTTGTTTGCAACAGGGTCTTATGCTTGCGGCAGGAATCAGGAGAAAAGTGGCTATTACATATGGCTGCCCAATGGATGGCCTGGTTAAACTTCAATGAATCTCCCAATGATGAAGACATCCCCTGCAAAGCCAGGCAGTAATAAACCTTACTGCTGGTGCTTTGATCACACCATGTTTGCCTCTTCCTCCTTGGAATCATTTAAAAAGCCTCTGTGCCCTGTACCTTATTTCTCTTGCAGGTCTGAACTCGTTGTTGCAAAACTGTGTATGCAGCACTGCACATCACGGGCATTCTGGAGACCTTGGCTCCTCTAGATCTATGCTAACACCTGAAGACATCATCAGCTTGCCAATGAGTTGTTCAATTACACACTTGGTTAGCATAACATTCATCGTCTCATTCTGCATCTCATTGCTTGGGTTGCTTACACATATTTAATTGGGATTTTGTGGTCCCCAAACAGCCAGCCAGTCAGTCTGTTACAGAAAGTGAATTGCCAGAAGATAAAAGCATTGTGGCAGCTGCCTGGAAATCTTGTGCATACCCACATAAAGTTCTTGTTGTAGTTTCGCACTGTTGAAGTGGACGTCTTGCAACTGATAAATATTCTTGGGTGATTTATGGATGCCTTAATTTTAACATTATTGCATTCAATGATATCTGCAGGGAGGTTTGCTGGTGCTACTTGGGAGGGTTTAAACTAGAGTGGCATGGGGCTGGGAACCAGAGGAGCAGGTCAGCAAGTGGAGGGATTGAGGGGAAAGAGATGTTAGGGCCAGTCAGTCATAAATGAAGGACAGTCACAGACAGGTAAATGGGCACAATGGTACCAATGGGCTGAAGTGTGTTTATTTCAATGCAAGAAGTATTATAGGTAAGGCAGATGAGCTTAGAGCCTGCATCAGTGGATGGGACTATGATGTTGTCACCATTACAGAGACTTGGTTAAGAGAATGACAGGACTGCTAAACTGTCCAGGGTTTCATCGTTTTAGATGATAGAGGGGAACGAAAAAGAGGTGGAGTTGCATTACTAATCAGGGAGAATGCCACATCTGCATGCAGAGAGGACATATTGGAGGGTTCATCCACTGAGGTAATATGGGTAGAGCTCAAAAATAAGATGGGTGCAATCACTTTGATAGGATTATACTGTAAGCCCCCTAACAGCTACCGGGACATTAAGGAACAGATATGTATTCAGATTATGGAAAGATGCATTAACAACAGGGTTGTTCAAGTGGGTGACTTCAACTTCCCGAATATTGACTGTGACTCCCTTAGTCCAAGAAGCTTAGATGGGGCAGAATTTGTTGAGTGCATCCAAGTGCGTTTCTTGAAGCAGTATGTGTGGATAGTCCAACTAGAGGAGGGGCCATACTGGATCTTGTATTGGCTCATGAGCCTGGCCAGGTGACTGACCTTTTGGTGAGAGAGCATTTTGGAAACAGTGATCACAACGTCTTAGGTTTTAAGATAGCTATAAGTAAATAAGTCAAGACTTTTGGGGAAGGTACTAAATTGAGGGAGGGCAAATTATGTCAGTATTAGGTAGGAGACTGGGAGTATTAATTGGGAGGAGCTGTTATCAGCCAAGTCCACATTTGACACGTGGGAATTGTTTAAAGAGTTACTGATCAGAGTTCAGGATGAGCATGTTCCAGCAAGGAGGAAGGACAGAGATGGCAAGGAAGTTGTGAATTTAGTCAAAATGGAAATGGAAGTATAAATAAGGTTTAGGAAGTTAAAATCAGACAGGGCCTTTGAGGAATATAAAGAAAGCAGGAAAGAACTCAAGCAGGGAAATAGAAGAGCAAGAAGGGGTCATGAAATGACCTTGACATATAGGGTGAAGGAGAATCCCAAGGCATTCTATACATACATTAAAAACAAGGGGATAGCTAGGGAGAAGGTAGGACAATTATAACAAATTAAAACAATCTTTTATGTCTATCTGAGATATGATAGGATCTGGAAAGGAGCTCAGTTTACTGTCCCATCCAAAAGACAACACCTCCAACACTGCAGCACTGCCTCACAGTGGCACTGGAGTGCCAGCCAAGATTTCATATTGGAATCGCTGGCGTGAGGCCTTGACAGAGGGGATAGGAAAGAAACTATTCCCATTGGAGGAAGGGTCAAAAACAATTTAAGGTGCTTGGTAAACAACCAGAGGTGGCATAGGGAATTCTTTTTATGTCGTTAGTGGTTAGAATCAGGAATGTACTACCCAAGAGTCTAGTAGAGGCAGATTCAATTATGCTGGCATGAGGTTTAAATTCACAACTGTTTTGTCTTTTCTTCTTAGGAAGTCCCTCATGGTCAAGGATGACTTCCATACTAAAAATGAGTTCTCAGATGTCTGAGGAATCCAATGCACAACCCACTGTAATGTAAACTGTGGATTTATATCTCTATTTTTTAATGCTAGTTGGCTGCAAAATTGGATTTCTAGGGCTGATCTAGTAACTGGTGGGTTTTTTCTGTCTGAAGTTAAGAATTAACTTGTATGTATTTCTGACATCTTTAAAAACAACTTTTGAAGCCTGGCTATCGAGTGAATAGTGTTTTGATGCACTGAATGGACTTTTGTTACTTTAGATTGCTTGCAACGCTTAATGGTAAATAATGGGGCCTCAAAGGTTTGTTACAGTGTTCTGGAATTTTTTTTTAATCTTGTGGGAGATGCCTTGGATAAGAGAGAGAGAGAGAAAAAAACTGTAAGTTTCACTTTTAGCTTTTAGTCCTGTGAAGACCTTGGAACAGTATTGCTATATATAGCTCATGAGAAGGATATAGTGCGTTAGCTCCTTAGAACGGAAAATTAGTGTTGGTTCCAGACTAGGTAAAAACCTGGAAGTGGTTATTTAAGTTGGGTGCAACGAAATTCTAATCTATGATAGCTCCAGGAATAAACTGTTATGGTTTCAGTTTAAAAGCTGAATCCTGTGACTTAAACCTACTGAGATATTAGGTACAGCGATTTTGCTGTACTATATGAGTGGCATTTGAAAAAATGCACCACAGGTGTTTTAGGTACCATGCTAAATCTGTTTTCTTTCTTTTCAATTTATAAAGGAGGTTTTTAGAATTAATGTGATTATTCTTTTATTATCACGTTTACATTTTTTGCATTTGTATTATAGTTAGATTGTTTGGAATATTTTATTTTATCTACATTCTTATTGTAAAATAAAACTTCTGTTTTGTTGATAAAACAAAAGCTGCAGCATTGTGTGCTTATTTTTCAATGTGCGGCCACTTTGTTAAAACCAAAACAAAATACAAATTATCACGCCAGCCCTCTGACTGGGATTTGACTTGTCTGGTAATACCATCTGCTGGGATTGTAATGCTACAGTCTCTCTCACAGTGGTTTAGGGAATGTGAGGGAGCAATGTCCAGGTTGCCGTGTATTTCTTTCTATGTCGATGTCTGACTTTAGGTTGCTGTCAGCAATGAGACTCAAGGCACACAGATTCTTCCCAAATGCTTTCACTCCACTTCAGGTGGTTTTGGGTCAGGTTTGCCCAGGTCTCCATGGGATTGCTGCACCTTTTCAAGGAGGCTTTGAGGTTGTTCTTGAAACATTTCCTTTGCCTTTCTGGGGCTTGTTTGCCATGTTGAAGCTCCAAGTGGAGCACTTGTTTACGGAGTCTTATGCCAGGCATATGGATGACATAGTTTGCCTGGTGGAGCAGATTGACAGTGATAAATACTTCAATACTGGGGAATGTTGGCTTAAGCAAGAACACTGACATTGGTGGGTCTATCCCGCCAATGAATTTGGAAGATTTTGCAGAGGCTGCACTACTGTTATTTCATCAGGGCTTTGAGATATCTGCTGTGCACAGTCCACTTCTAAACCATTTGGAAGGTGTGTATCACCTCAAAGTTTTGTCTCAGATATGAGAGTGCTACCCACTGAGCTACAGCTAACACCTTAACAGAGGCAGCAATTAACAAATTACTGTTCTGAAAAAGGAAAGGTAGCCATTTCTTTGAAAGGATAAACTAGTTGAGAAGGCAATCTCCAAAGCTGACTGCTAAATTAGTCCCTGCAACAAGGTCACATGCAAAGCAGCTAGGTAAAAGCAGAAAGATCATAGCAAAAATAGAATCAATCTACACATTAACTCATTTGGGTTAGGTTTGCTTTGATCCAAATTCATGCTGCTTATTGCCTGAGGCAGGTGTTGTATGTGTTAATTGGGGTAAATTGATTAATTAATGCAGCAGGAAGACCCCCTCCAACTCCCCTACTGCTCCCTCATCTTTGATGATCTGCATTATCATAAATGGGCTTTGCACGTATATTAATCAATGGGAAAACACGCAATTTACTGATAATAGTTAATTGATGGGGGAAAAAAGGGTGATTTCGTGATGGGGGAAGAAAACATTCAGTTGGGTGTAACAGCACTTCTGGATATTGAAAAAAAAATTCCTTCCAAGTCCATTTTGATTCAGCCAACTCCTTGTCTTCCTAGCTGTCCCTTACCTTTAATGATAGGCAAAGCCCTCAATGGGCTTTGCAAGTAAATTAATCAACTGGAAAACATGGGTGATTTACTGGTGGTAGTTAATAGATTTAAAAAAACCTTGGGCAATTTGATGATGGAAAAAAAAATGTTCAGTTGTAAAGGCACTTCTGGATATAGAAAGAAAGAAAAAAAAATGCACTGGATTAATATAAAGGGGCTATCTATGCTGCTCTCCACTGGGGACTTGGGGTGGAGGGTTTTACATGCAGTAGTCCCTTGCAATCACAGATTAAGGTAGTTCAGAATCTTCCAGTCCAATTGTTCATTCTGTGGTGTTGTGGAGTCTGAGGAACATGTATATATTGATTGTAGGAGAATGCACACCCCCTTTAGATATTTTAAAACCTTGTTATTGTTGTTTTGGTTGCACTAAGGCTTCACACTCCTGATCCTTGGGCACCCGGTGTGAGAGAACCTCCTCGTGGGTCTGGCTAAGGAAGCTATCAACAAGTCCAGGGACCAGGTTGTATTTTTGACTGCCTGCCTCTCTTCTGCTTCTACATTTGTGCCTGGGATCCTTGGAGAGGAAGCAGCCTCAAAGCCTTTAGACAAATGGGCACCATGGGACCAGGAGACCAATTTCGCATTGTTCAATGAGGCAATGTTCACTGTCTGTGAAAATCTTTGTGAGGAGAGCATCCACTTAACCACATGACACTGTTGATTCAATAATAGGAAACAAGCAAGGCAGCTTTGAAACAATCAAAACAAGCAATAATATTTATCCAAAAATTGAAGTCTTAGGTTGACTGGTTGTGCTCCTGGGAGGAAAAGATGCATTACGACCACTTTTATTCCAGTCCTTCCTACTATCTGCAGGTGAATGTGAACTCTACCCTGGATGACTGTTCATGCTGCTTATTGCCCGAGGCAGGTGTTGTGTGTGTTAATTGGGTAATTGGGGTAAACTGATTAATTAATGCAGTAGGAAGACCCCCTCCAACTCCCCTACTGCTCCCCCATCTTTGATGATCTGCATTATCATAAATGGGCTTTGCATGTACATTTATCAATGGGAAAACACACAATTTACTCATAGTAGTTAATAGATGGGGGAGAAAAGGGTGATTTCAAACAGCATGAACCTTCAGTGTGGCCATATGGGCAGTACCATTTTTCTTGCCCTTGCCGGTACCACTCCGTCACTTTGCAGAGCTGTGGCACTACAAACCTATGTTTCTGCATGTGTGTGGTCACTGCATCACCTAGTGGCAGTGATAACAAACTGAGCCATTCATATTTATGCTTACAGAGAACAGATCCCTACATATGAATGTGTGCTGCTTTTGGCAAATGTAAATGAGCCATGTTATAAATTCAACTAATTATTGTAAATTGATTGTTAGTGCAGCTACTAGTGCTATCAGGATGATTCAACAAGTGCCACCCAGTAGCAAAATCATATTTAACAGATGATGTTGATATTGGGTTTGCAAGTGGGACTGGTTTATTATGGTCTGTACTTTGGTTTATCACATAGGCAAAGGAACATGCTGTTTGACTCGATCAGCAAAACCCCAGGCATATTGTTGTTTGTACCTCAACCAACCCATACTTACAAAACCTCCAAAAAAAATGCAAAGTTGTGATTTGCAATTACATAGCAGTTGCTGAACATTCCTGAGTGTGCAAATAGTCGCACTGGCAACTAATTTAAAATAATCAGTCAAGTTCTTAAGAAGGCTCATTAACACTTGCTAGTGGTGACACACATTCAAATGTAGGGGCCTGTTATCTGCAGATACAAAGGGTTCATTTATGCCTTTCACCTTTTCTTGCAATTACCTTGAAGCTTGTGGAGCCTATTTAGGGCGGCACGGTGGCTCAGTGGTTAGCACTGCTGCCTCACAGCGCCAGGGATCTGGGTTTGATTCCACCCTCGGATGACTGTGTGGAGTTTGCACATTCCCTCCGTGTCTGCGTGGGTTTCCTCCGGGTGCTCCGGTTTCCTCCCACAGTCCAAAGATGTGCAGGTTAGGTGCATTGGCCATGCTAAATTGCCCGTAGTGTTCAGGGATTGTAGATTGGGGGATGGGGCTGGGTGGGATGCTCTGTTGTTCGGTGTGGACTTGTTGGGTCGAAGGGCCTGTTTCCACACTGTAGGGATTCTATTCTATTCTGTTGCTTTGCTCATGGCATCACCCCAATAAGTTCTCTTGCAAACCAGTTAGAATATTTTGCTTCTTCACTATAAATTATTGTGATTGTTTGAAATTTGGCATTCTTGCATTTATCCTGATTAATAAGGCAAAAAGCATTGCAACATATCTCTCAATTTTTAAAAGGATTAAATAGCGGAATGAGGGATATAACGTACCAGTTAAAAAGTGAACCTTATACAAACCATGCTTTCATCTTTCAATTTTCCAACTAATATCTTAGTCCAGTTTTTCCAGATTGACCCATATCTTTTCCCTAGCAATTTAACCAAAAGATCATGAGATACAGGAACAGAATTAGGGCATTTGGCCCATTAAGTATGCTCCACCCTCTTCTATTGACAACAAATAAATTTCCATTCTTTCAATCTCCCTAAGGTCCCACACTCACCAACATTTATTTGTGATTCCAAAATCTTCCTTCCCATAAAGAAAAATAACCTGCTGAGTTAAGTAATAAGGTCAGTTATTCTTCTGTGAAAATGTATTCATTCACACTTTCCAAAAAGTGTAAACATAAAGTGGATGTTTTCATGCTACAAAGCACAAAAAAGAAATTTGATCTTGCGAGGAGATCACAAAAACAATTGTTCCAGTTCCGCTACCCATAAACAAGAAAAGGTAATCTATTAGAAGGCATGATCAAACTTATTTCATAGATAGTTCATAGAATCCCTACGCTGTGGAAACAGGCCCTTTGGCCCAACAAGTCCCCACCGACCCTCAGAGCACCCCACTCCGGCCCATCCCCTTATAACCCACTTAATCTACACATCCGTGAACAGTATGGGCAATTTAGCACGGCCCATCCACCTAGCCTGCACATCTTTGGACTGAGGAAGGAAACCGGGGCACGCGGAGGAAACCCACGCAGACACAGGGAGAATGTGCAAACTCCACACAGTCGCCCGAGGGTGGAATTGAACCGAGGTCCCTGATGCTGTGATGCAGCAATGCTAACAACTGTGCCACCATGCCGTCCAAACGAGAACGTGGATTCTCTGACTGGGAATCAAACCTGGGTTGCAGCAGGGACAGCGCCAAATCCTAACCACTAGACTATCAGGGAAAGCAAACATGTTTGCTGGAGTTTGAGTGATAAATCACTTGGCACAAAGTCATTTAAAACCTGCAAATTGTGGAAACGTAGTTGGCAGCATTCAAATCTGCATGGGGGATCCATTGCCTTAACCACTCGGCCACGATTATTTGATTTCAAATAATATTAAATAATGATAAAGATTTCAAAAGATGAAATGTTGGTGCATAAAAGAATATATAATGGTCTTTACTGTGTATAATATTGGACTTTATAAATAGACTGCATAATGGACTTTAAATTACTGGATTGTGCAAAGATTTCACATATGGATTGGCTCTTGATCTTAACCGGTGTTTGATTCTCAGAAAGACACCCCTTTGAATCAAATGTCTGCTGTTTTAAAAAATTCCTAAGGAGGGGGGCATTTTTAACAGGCTTAATGGTGCAAACAGAACATTTTACGGTGCCAGAGAAAATGTCGGACACAATCATTAAAAGCTTTTTGAGATTATTCAGATAAAGGTCACAGGCAACAATACAACAGAAGAGTTACAGACAGAAGGAATGAAGGTGAAGGCGCTTAGCATACCCAGAAATCACAACAGATGTCAAGATTGGAATAGCAATAATAGATTAGTTAACCTCAGAAATGCTCTGGAAAAATTAACAGGTGCTTTAAATGTGACTGTAAATATCAACATGGGATGAACTGTGTGGAAAATGAGTTTTCAAAACAATACATGACACAAAGTCCAGAAGCAAATAACAGTAGATCTGAGGAAACTTGTACTACCAAATGCCTTAGTCTGGTAGTAGGTATAATAATTGTAGGTTAAATTTAATTGTGCTCTGATAGACAGTGGTTGCACCTTGACAGTGTAATAGATTGGTTAAAATATTTAGATTCACTTGCTAGTAAGAATGCAGTAATATCAGACAGTATGAAAATTCCACTTGCTCAATTTTGAGGATGGCAGTACATTGAAGTTACGAAAAGGAAGATGATTCCATGCAAAATAACTGGAGTTAGCAACTTTATTAGTATTGATGCAGCCTGTAGCAAGATAGCCTTGCTGCTGAGCACACCTTCCATGAAAAAGGTTCAAATGAAACTCAAAGCATGGAACATGATGAAACAATTATTTTTGGAAAATTAATGGATCTACAATTTACCCAACTGGGGAATTATTGCACCTCTTAAAACCTGAAATTTCTAATCAGGAATATTAGAACAGTCTTGATGGCTTTATTTGATAAGAATCTGAGGAATGAGAAAGAAATTGTATTAAAGTTACATGAACAGTTTCCTCAACGTTCTTGACAAATTAAAATTCTCTCTGAAGGATGCTGCTGTGGGTGACGATGAGTACACGAGGCTCATGAAGAGATCAGTGCAAAATGTGATGATTTAGGTAACAAATATCAGATAACGCTGCCACGTCCCATTTTAAGTCTCCATTAGCTTGAGACTTTAATGGAGTAATAGCCATGGATTTAAAGGTATTAATTTTACTTGTACAATCTACAGACACATCACCCTGATTCAGTCTTTCCAAAGTACTATACGGCAAGGATAAAGCATGATTGTAGATTAAGTCCTGTCCTATTCACTTTTAAAGACTTTAAGGTCTGGCTAAACTTCTCACTGATTATAGGTAAAAATTTGCTCATAGTGAGTTTAGAGACATATGTGGACATTGTGGTCAGGGACACTGCAACTGAAAAGTCACATGATGATTGATTAGGGTCTCCAGAAGATCTTAGCTGGTCAATCAAATTGCAAGTTAATAACTGCTCTGGCCTAGCAATCCTTGCAAAGAATTCACTTCAGATAGTTTGTGGCTGCAATCCTTATTGGTTGGTCTGTGTGAGCAATCACAAATCACCTGCTGTGCTGTGCAATAGTTTCCCTGCCCTAAATGGGCCCACAATCATGTTTTTTCTCTGTCCACTTGAATGCTTTGGTGAGAACAGCATTTATCAAGTTTGAAATCTCAGAAACAAAACCGAAGAGCTCAAAGGCATTGTAGTAGATGGTCTTAGATAAATTTTAATTTTGGGGATTTAGTATGCTACAAAAGAAAGTTATGAAGATGTGATGTTAAGATGGTGGTTTTCAAACATGGTAGTGAAACTACTGAAGTTCTTCACTGCTAATTAGGATAGATGACAAATGAAGAAAGACTGGAAAAATATGAATTCTCAACCTGATAGTTAATCTGATAAAGGTAAAACATACATAGAAACTTATGAATTAAGAGCTAAATGGGCCATGCAACCTGCTCTGCCATTCAAGAAGACTGTGGCTGATCTATTTATGTTTATGTTTTGAATTCCATGTTTTTATGTGCTCCTGATAACTTTTAATTCCTTTGCCTAAAAAGAATCTATCCACCACCATCTTAAAAATATTCAATGACTCTCCCTCCACAGCCTTCTGAGGCAGAGTTCTAAAGTTGAAAAACCCTCTGGGGTTAAAAAAAAACTTTACACCAGTAGCTAAATAGCGATCCTGAATTTTTAAACTGTGCCCCTTCATGAAAACCACAGGTGAAAACATCTTTTCCATATCCAACTTGTCAAGACCGTTCAGGATCTTATCTACTCCATCAAGTCACGCCTCACTCTTATAGACTGTATTGGAAACAAATCCTGTCCAACCTTTCTTCTTCGGACAACTCACTCATTAAAAGTATGAATTTAGTGAAACTCCTCTGAACGGTCTCCAGAGCATTTACATCCTTCTTTAAATAAAGGAATGGCAAATCTGGACACAGTATTTCAGATGTGATCCCACCAAAGCCATCTACAACTGAAGCATAACATCCTTACTTTTGTGTCCAATTCCTCTAAAGGGTAGTGTTCTATTAGCTAATAACTAAGAACTTGCTGTATTTGCACACTGATCTTTTGAGAGTCGTTCACTAGACCTCAGAATGCTGCTGTTGTTCTCTGTTTAATTATTGCTCCTTATCCTTAATTATAATCTGCTCTTGTGAAAAAACCTTCAAATAGTGCAATTTCTTTAGTGTATCATATCACATTACCATTATTGAGTTTACTGCATTCAAATTAGCTGCTATTTCCCAGATTGCAATGTTAACTATATTTCAAAAGTACTTAACCGACTATAAAGTGCTTTGAGATGTCCAATGGTCACAAAAATTGCTATATAAATCTAAGTTTTTTTTCATTGTGTGCTTTTATGGAAAAAAAAAGTCTTTCTACCTCTTGTACTGTTTCTCCTGGCTTGGCGTAGTGATCTCCTGTGGCAGCCTGCTGGGACGGTGTGGAGGCTCCTCAGCCTGGCATGGTGGTCTTCCGGCAGCACGTGGTGGTCTGTTGTTGTGGCATGATTCAGAGTGGTCTACCGGTCTCGAGGTAATTCCAGAGCGATCTCCCAGCCTCATGAACCTCAAGGTGAAGCCCAGCATGGTCCAGCTTGGAAAACTGTCGTTCTGAACTTTATATTTCTGCAATTTTGGACTTTTCATTTCTCTATTTTCTAAGATCTTTTAACTGAAGAAGCTGTACCTAGATAGCTTTTTACCTAAGATGGTGCTGTAAGTGATGACATAAAAACTTTTCACTGTATTCATTTGAGTACGTGACAATAAAGCTAATTCAATTCAATTCATCTTTCTCACCTTAACTTCAAATTATATGGCTCTGAAAACATAATATCTTCCAACAGTCACTTACAAGTTTTTATTTTCTTACTTTGGATCTAAGAAATCAACTTCTATTAATCTGAAAATTAAACTATCTTGGATCAAAACACAGTTATCTTTCACGGTCAATGCAAAAGTAATGCATTATGAAATTACTTGATTATTTGTGTTCAAGAATGTTTACTGATATTATACTATATAATATCTCTCAAAAACATCCTAAACTGCATAATGTGGAATGTACTATGCTGTGCAACTGCTCTAGGTGACTGTGCACATTCCCATCTCCTATTATAAAGAAGGGTCTAGGCCCGAAACGTCAGCCTCTCTGCTCCTATGATGCTGCTTGGCCTGCTGTGTTCATCCAGCCCTGCACCTTGTTGTCTCGGATTCTCCAGCATCTGCAGTTCCTACTATCAAAGATTAAACAATTACCTTCCACAATTTATTTGATATGTTTTAACTACTCATTATCACTAAAAAATCACATTGATAAGATTCCTTGTAATTCTTATAATTGTTAAGTGAGTCCAACTGCTCTTCTCTCTCTCTTTAGGCTCTAGCCTATCGTTTATTCCCTACCCCATCCCCCTCCTATTTTTCTGCATATAAACTGTTTTCCCAGCCAAGAGTTCTGAAAAAGGGTCACCGGCCTGACCAGCTGAGCTTTTCCAGCAATTTTGTTTTTGAGTCTAATTTCTAAGCTTATTCACTTATTAACTCATAATTCTTTTGTTAATAATTCTTCCTGTATTCATCCACAACTCCTGGGTTTGAAAGCTGGCCAATATTTTCTGATCCCACAATTCCACTTAACAGCCAAATGCTCTCCAGGGATTCTAAGTTGCAAGGTTATCATTGTTTCATTTAATTAGGATATTTGCACAGAAAAAAAAATCACATTTCCACATCAGCAAGGGATTGTGGAGCCTTTGTATACAATTATAGTGCAGCTATTCAGACTGGCAGCTGTAGACCGATGTGGTCAACAAAGACAATATCACTTACATATTTGGAAACAGGTGTAGAACTGTATCCTTCCATACTCAGCAATCAACCTAATGAACTTTCTCTGGACTGCCTCCAATGCCCGAATCTTTCTTTGGAAACGGGGACCAAAACTGTTCAAAGTATTCTGAAATGGTCTAACCAGTGCCTTGTATAGCTTTAGCAAGACTTCCCTATTTTTATATTCAATTCCCAACCGTCCATTTGCCTTCCCTATAACCTGCTTTGTTTGCTAGCATTTTGTGATTTATACATGAGGACACTCAACTCCTTCTATCCTGCAGCTTTCTGTAGTCTTTCACTATTCAAAATAATATTCAGCTTCTCTTTTCACGCTGCCAAAGTGCATAACCTCACATTTTCCCACATCATAAACGCTGGCCAGCCTGTGATTCCCATTGCTCACAAGAGAATAAAAACAAATCCCATCTGCCAAGATTTTGCCCTCTCGCTTGACTTGTCTATATTCTTCTATAGACTGTGTTATCCTCACCATTTGCCTTCCTACCTATTTTTGTGTTCATCTGCAAACTTAACAATAGTACACTCACTTTTCTCATCCATGTCAATAATATGTTTTATACCCACTTGTCTGTCCTTGGCATGCTGCAATGTTCCATCGAATCACAGCACAAACTGGAGGAACAACATTTCATCTTCAGATTAGGCACTTTACAACCTTCTCGTTCTGGGGAATCCAGGACCATAGAAATATGGGAGGGGAGATAAGGCGCAGAGCGAGGACAGGTGTGAGAGTGGAGATGCAGCTGAGGGAGGATACAATCACAGCCAACAGAACTTATTGGGGACAAAAACCGAAGTTGCTGGAAAAGCTCAGCAGATCTGACCTGCTAAGCTTTTCCAGCAACTTCGGTTTTTGTTCCTGATTTACAGCATCCGTAGTTCTTGCGGTTTTTATTTAGATCTTATTGGGGGTAGGGAATGCCCAATATTGAAAGGAGGAGTCCCATTACTCAAGACCTGAGCAGGGACACTTTTTAAAACCAAATTCTACCTGCAAACAACCCATAAGTTGTCATTAATTAGCCTCAACTGGGCAAAAGGAGCCAGGCGGACGCCCCGTCCTTACCCCTATAATTGTGGATGGGTCAGGAGGTCTAGGAATTCTACAAGGGGAATCTAAGAATCCTTTCCAAGAGATGGCCTAACCCCGAGCCCATGATTTTCTGACTGCTCAGACAAAACTCCATGTGGCGGCCTAACGGGTCCAATTTTTCAGACTCTCTGACTTTTTTTTTGGCGTCAGCTGTGGCTCGGGGGTAGAAGGTTGCAGATTCAAATCCCATACATTCCGCGGTCTTTCTCGAACACGATGTATCGGCTGGAGGTAGCGTTGGGCAGACCTGCAACGGGACCGCAGTTGGAGTGTAGCGTATTTGCCGCAGAATCATGGATGGCGCTGGGTAATGTTATGTGTAGTTTCACAATGGTTGGTTTGCGGGAGGGGGCGACGGGGATCCCTCAGCCCCCACAACACCCACCCCCTCCGGATACGAGAGGTTTGACTACCGCACCGTGTTGTGGCTGCAAAGAACGACAGTTGTTTTTCCGCTTGGACAAAGGAAAGGTCAATGACTTCCGCCCCCGGAGACCGGTGGACCGAAACTGTCTGTGTCAGTGACTGCGACAAAGGGACGGGTGAAGGAAAGGAGGGAAAATGGAGGGGAAGGGCCACAGCTGCGGGGTAAGAGGCTGCGCGCGCGAGTTTCGTAACGTACCCAGGAGGCGCGCGAGGAGCGGTGGTTGAGCGCGCGCGCATGTGCTCACTTGAGCTGCCTTTGAGCGCGATTTGTGTATGTGTGAGCGGGAGCGAGCGTGATCGTGTTTTCCAATCGGTCGCCCCTCCTCTCAGCGGGCAGCTCGCGACCCCCGTCAACAACAACAGCAGTTGACAACGGAGACCGACTTCGGAAATGAGACATTGGGATGTACGCAAGGGTCAGTGTCAGCAGCGCCTGGTTTCTCAGCTCAGCTCAGCATCAGTCTAGACACGGCGTAGGTCAGTCTGCTTCTGTTCCAGTAACATATCTGTGTCTCTCTCTCTTTCCCCCCACCCCCTTTCTCCCTCTCACTCGCGCACACATACCGGCGTCACGTCGCCGCCCTGCGGGCCCCAGGCTTTCTTTCGTTTCGTGAAGCTGCCGGTTTAAAAGCCTGTCTGTCGGGATGAAGGGGGGTTGGCCAGGACTTCAGAAGATGATTGCGGGAGGAGCCATGGAGGGAGGTAATAACAGCTCACCCTCCTATGTTTCGGCGACTGTCCAGCCGGTTTGTGATGGGTGTCCGCACTGTGGCACATCACTTGGTCAAATGTTGTCTTGATATCCAGGGCAGTCACCCCGTCCTCCCCTCCGCAAGGCAGTCCCACTCGGTGATGGTTAGGAGCTTTGTGTCAATTCCCTATCATTTAGTCCTGTTTCAACAAACCCTCCAAGTCTGGGCTGAGGATTGAAATGATTTATTGCACAGTTTAATAAAAAGAATCTAATTACTTTGTTTTGTGTAAGTTTGCATGCCAACACACAGCCACAATCATAGATACATTTCAAAATGGGTAGATTTGTGCCATTTAACGGTGTATCTGTTGGCATACTAACGATCGATTAACATCCGTTCAGTTCCGCACACCTAAATCATTCTTTTCTTGACACGAAATGAAGTTCATGAAGTCTGGTGACAATAAATTGTCACTTTTTTGTTGTAAGTTCAGTTTCTGGCTTTAGTTCTGAAATCTAACAACATTTTCATGTATAACAAATACATCTTCGTTAAAGCTAGGTATTTTCTAATCAACCTGTACGGAGAGGTAATGATACACCTCTGGAGCAGATGGGACTCGAACCTGGACCTCCTGGCCCAGAAGTGTAGACACCATTGTTGCCCTGCAGGAGTCCTTTCCCCATTAAAACTATTTTTATTCGCTCACAGGATGTGGACAATGCTGGCTAGGCCAGCATTTATTGTCCATCCCTAATTGTCCAGAGGACAGTTAAGAGTCAACCACATTGCTATGGGTCTGGAATCATATGTAGGCCAGATCAGGTAAGAATGGCAGTTTCCTTCTCTAAAGGACATTTAGTGTTCCCCTGATCCATTTCAGCTGAACTAATGGTTGACCTTTTTGATAGATAAAATGTATTAGATTTTGGTTGCAGTCGATCCTTAAGATGTTAAACTCACGACAGTATCTCACAATTTTAATTATAAATCATGACTTGATATGCTTGACTTATACTGGAAGTGGGAGAAACCACATAATCACAAGTTGATTTATAAGTATTGTTTATTCTTATGAATGCAAATTGATGCATTTTTACTGTTTTGATATATTTGCATCATTGCAAAGGAATAATATTTGCACTGATTGAAAAGTGCTTACTTTGTCAGTGACCACTTTAATCTATGGTAGCAACTCTGTAATGCTGTACAGCTGCTCCTTTGAAGCACTGTTGTTTTTCTTGTCCATCAGTCTATGTTGTTGGTAGTTGGGTCCCTGCTGGAGATGAATTTAAAAGCAGATTAGTCCAGTTCTACAGAAAATAATAAAAATAACTTTTGTCACAAAGTGAGTTTTTTCCACTGATAGATTAAGGATACTGATTGAAGGCCAAGATAGCACTGAATATGGTTTTCTCGAAACTTTATGAAAATTGAAAAATCTGTAACAAGCAAAATAACCTTAGAAAAATATAGGAACAAAAACAAAGTTGTTGGAAAAGCTCAGCAGCTCTGGCAGCATCTGTGGAGGAGAAAACAGAGTTAGTGTTTCGGGTCCGGTGACCCTTCCTCAGAATTGATGGTGGCTGGGAAAACGTCAGTTTATATGCAGAAAATAGGAAGGTGGGTGGGGTAGGGAGTAAACAATAGGATAGAGCCCAAAGAGAGAGAAAGACAGTTGGACAGACAAAGGAGATAACAAGGTG
>NC_063341.1:5974078-5978949 GCF_021869965.1 Rhincodon typus
CAGATGTTTGGCTCACTAGTCTATACATTCCTAGTTTTTCCCATTTCATTTACTTAAGCAGTGGAATGTATGTACAAGTTTCAATCTCAAGGAATGGGTCCTGAATTGAATGAACTTTGAAGATTATAGTCAGGGTATCAGCAATGTTCTCAACTACTTCAACGTATTGACCTCAACTACTTTCTGTAGCAGGGAAATCCATAGGTTCACCACTCTTTGGATGAAAAAATTTCTTCTCATTTCAGTCCCAAATGGCCTATTCCTTATCCTATTCCATATCCTTATTCAAAGGTGGGAAAGTGAGAGCGCCAAGTTGGCATTTTCCTTAACTAACATCCACAAATACATAATACCTTTTAGTAAAGGATTATTGGATACCAAATAGGAATGTTAGCTCTGGTTATGGTGAGTGAGCGACCACGAGTGGTTAAAATTGAGCTTTTCTTGACATGGAAAGATTAATACTTCAGTAGAAGGGTTGATCATGGCCACCTCCTGGCCTCTCTGGTTTGGCATCATACTAGATGGATTGATAGTTGAGTGAAAAGGCCAGTTTACATGTTATATAGCTAAAGTAATCTTCTATACGTAATGTAAACACATGAAGCAGTGTATTTATCCACTGAACTCCTGAAAGAGATTGTTACTTCAAATTCAGTACTGAGGCAGATGCCGTTTACAGAACTATTTAATACTGCTTTTAGTGAATTGGCATTGTGGGATTTAACTGCTCAGGCACAGCAAGACATTCTGAAGTAATTTGCAGTCAGAGCAAAATCTTGGCAGGAGGGCCACTGACTGAGCTTGTTTCAAGTTTCATCCATAGGCCAGACTCACAGGAAAAGCTTATTAAATCCTTGCCACAGTTTAAAAAATACATAATATCAACACATTCCCATTGTTGAATCCTAATCAAGGCATAGGAAAACTTGGTCACGTACAGACCCATTCATATTGCAAGTCATTTATTTTCAGTCCTGAACAACTGTTCTCAGGCACGTTCCTAAACACTAACTTCAGCATTAATACAGCATCTCGTGGTTGGAAGGGATTAATTGTAACAAAACCATCTTAAGGATGCAAATTTCTGCTATTCCTGCAGTGAGCCTAATTGTGAACACTTTCAGTACAGCTGTAACTGTCTCTCTTATACTAGTCTAGTGAAAGGTGATATTTAATTGAAGCAAAGAGAACAAGGGTAGAATACCTTACATTTGTGTTACACTCTGGGTGAAGCTCTCTGATGTGACTGATCCAATGATTCATGCTCTCAATATGATAGGTGGGGGTCTGAACATTTCAAATGGTTGTACCTATTAACGTTTGATATTTTTGGAAAGAGATGCTACTGTGTGATGGACAGCAAAGCTGAAAGCTGTTTTGTTATTACAGGAGAGTGCAAGGAAACTTTATCAACAATTTCTGGACCCAAGACAAAACACATTTATGGGAGAAAAGAAGGTGCTTGGATGAAAGATCCATTAGCAAAGGGTGTTAAAATCTACATCACCAACTACTATTATGGCAATACGCTGGTGGAGTTTCGCAACATGGAATATTTCAAACAAGGTGAGAGCTTAAAATATCAAACACAAAAAAATGCACGGTCTTCCATATTTATTGCTTTCGTAGACCAGAAAATTCCTCTCTCTTAGACACCCTACCAGTTTCAAAAAATATTCTGTAAACTTCTCTTACTTATCAACTAAAATTTCAGATATTTGTTTCTCCCAAGATCTTTATGTTTACCCTAATAGTTGATTATGAGCTGAGTTGACATGAACTTAGTCTGAACGGGCTCAAGAAACACACACAATTCCATCATCTCTGCTCATTATAATCCTATAACTCTCAAACCTATTTCAAAGCAGATTTTCAAGAAAAATCTACTTCTCTGAAATTATAATTTTCATTTTATCCATATTGAGAACTAATAGTGATGTTGACTTCTTGTAACTGGAATGTCGGAGGAATTGATTTTTTTTAAAAATAATATACACTTTTAATATATATTTATACATTTTTTAAAATTTTATGGTACAATTCCAATTTTGCTTTAAACTTAACTTTTTTTTGATTGATGCAACAGTGTCACAGGCTTAATTGCTTGCAATAGTGTGACATCCTCAACAAAAAAAGCCAACCCTAGCCAAATCTAGGATATTTACCTAAATGTGGAAATTGTAAAACCAGAATGGGATTTAGTAACATCTCATTTCAGCAAAGGCTTTTCGCTGAATGTACAATATCATTGGTATTTTTGACATAGACTAATGCCTGGCATACATGGAATGGAGAAGAGTAATTGCTCACTTTGATGTTACTGATGTTTTTAGTTTAAGGTGCTCCAATGAAATTATAATGGGTCTTTGTTGTAAGTTTTCCCACTGCCCTTAACTCTTCTTGTAAGAAACATGGTAAATTACACATTCAAGTGTTACTCATTCTGACTCAGCCAAATGCCAGTGGCTTGTTCTAGTTGGCACCACATGGTGTTGAAATGGAGAGGTTCACAGCACCATGATTCATTGTTCTAATTCCTTGTCAGTCGACTTCCTAATTTTGGCTATATGCTGAGACGGAGTGACATGGTGGTTGAAATCATCTCAGTTAGTTGCGCAATATTAAAAATATTCCTTGGTCAATTAGTGGTGAGTACTGCTGGGGAAATATAGTCTGAGAGATTGGGAAGTTTAAAAAAAAATCTCATATGCAAATAACATGAAAACAAATGGGAAAGCAATAGGCCTGCAAAGTTTGAATTGCAACTAAGTTTTTTTTTAAGCCTTCAAAGCTCAATGAGATATTTAGAAGAGAGAAAACCTACCCTGCAGAGAGGAAAGTGAGCACATTAATGGTGATTGTTAATTATTTGTAGGAAGACTGAAAATCTACCATTTTTGAAAACGTTTTTGCCAAATTAGAAACCAATCAAACAAGATAAATGGGAGTGGGGAGAAAGCAAGAGAGAGAGTGGAGGAGGGGGAGGACCCCTGATACTGTCTTTAACAGCTGTGCAAGTTTCTAGAATATTGAACAGTGAAGAGACAATGACTTGCCTCAGCTGTGATATCCTTCGTGATGGAATAGCAACTTATTGCTCAAATGCATGAGGGAATAACTGGAAGAGCAGCCATGAGAATTTCCTTGTGAAAAGGAAATTGAACGATCCAAAAGAATATTGATTTTATGTATTCTTGATGAATTTCTAACATATGGTATGCAAATAAGGAAAAAAAGTTTGTCTTTCTACAATGCATAATCCAAAATATAGGTAGTCAGCCCAATCTCAATAAATTTAGCATTGAGTTTTAGAAGACTTTATTCACCACAGAGTCATCAGGCCAGTCCAAAGTTTTCTTCCCACAAATTCTTTCAGTGAAGTCAAATCGGATTGAGATGGAAGGGAGAAAAGATGATACAGCAGGTGAATCACTTTCTGAGAAGGACTTACAGATCTCATGAAGGCTGCCTCAAGAGAGTCATAGGCAACTGTTCAGGTGTTGATTGCATGTCCACCTCTTTTAAGAAGTGGCTGGGAGGGGCTTAATGGAGGAGGCAAGAAGAAAATCATGAAGCTTTTTAAAGAGACAAACTAAGCAAAGGTGAGAAATAAGCAGTTGCAATATGCTTGTTCATTGGCTTTTTGACTTCTCATTTAAGCACAGAAAATTTCAAAGATTATGGGTGGCACGGTGGCTCAGTGGTTAGCACTGCTGCCTCACAGTGCCAGGGACCTGGGTTTGATTCCGCCCTCGGGCAACTGTCTGTGTGGAGTTTGCACGTTCTCCCCATGTCTGCGTGGGTTTCCTCCAGGTGCTCCGGTTTCCTCCCACAGTCCAAAAAATTAATAGCTGGATTGGCCATGCTAAATTGCCGATGGGCTGCTCTAAGGGTTGGCGTGAACTTGTTGAGCTAAAGGGCCTGTTTCCACACTGTAGGGATTCTGTTACTGAGTTTGCAGAACTGGGAGTTTAGCCAAAATTTAGAAGAAAGGACACTGGACCCAAAATCTTAATTCTGCTTTCTGTCCACAGATGTTGCCAGGGCTGCTGAGTATTTCCAGCAATTTCTGTTTTTGCTCTATAAAAAACTGACATAAGGCATGAGGCATCAGCAATTCAGCATATGTCATGATATTCAAGCAGTTGACTATTAATTGGATGCGTCCACCCTCAAACTTAATAATTGCAGACACTAACATAAAGAGAGAGCATCAGAACAGCAGTTAAGTAATTTTGCTGGCTTTTCTGGGCTTTATGGACTCTCTAACATTTTCCACAGCTTGTATTTTTCAGTTTAAGTGTGTTCTCTTCCTTTGAGAAAGTTAAATGATTATGTGTTTTGGTTTTTCAGCACAAGGGAGTTCATGAAATTTGTTGGGGTTACAAATAAATATTGCCTAATATACATGCCAGAATTGATAAACTTTGCTTCTGAGATGGTGGACGTTATTTTAAATGTGAAAATGTTCTAACCTTCTTATGTAACGATTAACGCCGAGCTCATATCTGTTAGCATATATTATGTCCCAACATAAAATGGTATATTGGCCACAGCTCTCAAGCCAATGTTAGCTGAACTTCTTTTCAGAAACAGTATTCATGTCTTGATAAATTATCTCCAAGGGCAACAGAACCAGCATGTGGATTTAGTCAAGATTACCATCAACTTCTGTAACCTTTGCCTTTGGGTGTTATCACAATATTTTATGAACAGAGGAGTTACTGAAAGAGGTAAATCCATTTCGTAGAGAGATAGTAGGAACTGCCGATGCTGGAGAATCTGAGATAACAAGGTGTAGAGCTGGATGAACACAGCAGGCCAAGCAGCATCAGAGGAGCAGGAAAGCTGACGTTTCGGGTCGAGGG
>NC_063341.1:5979349-6017893 GCF_021869965.1 Rhincodon typus
CCCTCGACCCGAAACGTCAGCTTTCCTGCTCCTCTGATGCTGCTTGGCCTGCTGTGTTCATCCAGCTCTACACCTTGTTATCTCAAATCCATTTCTTAAGTGACTCTCAGTCCTGCAGAAGTAGGGGACATAGAGATGGAAATCTATCTTGCACGACTGCTTCATTGTGGGGAGTGTCTGAGTAAGGAAACAGTGTTTGCCAGTGGTTTGGTAGCAACATTAAAAAGGGGCTGTAGCAGGCTACGTGATCTCAGGGGACAATGAAGGGAGAAAGTGAAATATGCATCACAAACTACATACTTCCAAGGAAGATTGTATGAGAGGGAATTTCGCATCAATGTGGTAGTTCACCCGTGTTTGTAATGAAGAAATGGCACACTGGCATCTAACACTGGTGACAACCTGTTCCTTAAGGTCCTGATCTCAGCCACACCACATAAGTGGAATAAAAGTGAAAAATCAATACAATTAATTTTACAGTTCTTCTGTCCATCTGAATTGGCAAGTCCTTGCTTATCCAATCTTGTAGCTTAAATTTAGTGAGACAATTAAAAAGGCGACAATAAATGTAAACCTTCTAAATAAACTGTTATAGCTAAGTTCTGGATAGATATCCAATTTCTGTTAAACTTGACTTTTCAAGTTCTTTCGAATCTATGCAACAGATAATTCCTGGAATTGCTACTTGACACCTGAAGTGTTCAGGCAGGATTTGCAGATCATAACAGCTTCATTGCTGAGTACTAAATTACAGTACAGAACAAAGCAACCTATTATTTCTAGTTGGTAAATACATTGCTTCATGTAGAGTTGAACCGTGCAGAATAAGATGAGTTAATTGATTTCAACTGCAAGTACAGCTGGTGGCTTCAACACTGCTGGGAAGTAGGCTACTATATTGATTACAATTTCATTTTATGCAACCAAGGTGAATAAGATGAAGTTAAGGTATAGACCAGCCATGATCTGATTGAATATTAGAACAGGTTCAAGGGCTAAATGGCCTTCCTTTCGATTTCCCACATATGAGTGTAGTCTTGTAATATTACTGTTTAGGATCCCACATGGAGAATGGATAGTTGACTAAAGTGGTGGATGAGCAGCTGGTGCTCATGGCATCTGAACAATGTCCTCAATTGAGTTAATGAGAAATGATTAGGCGTATATGAAAAATAAATTTCCTGTCACATCTCCTTTCAGGTCGCTGGAGTAACTCGTACAAACTTCCATACAATTGGATTGGTACGGGCCATGTGGTGTATGGTGGGGCTTTCTACTACAATAGAGCTTTCACTCGCAATATTATCAAATATGACCTGAAGCAAAGGTATGTGGCTGCCTGGACCCTGCTTCATGATGCAGTGTATGATGAGGCCACACCCTGGAGGTGGAGGGGCCACTCCGACATAGACTTTGCCGTTGATGAGAATGGTTTGTGGGTGATTTACCCAGCCATTGATGATGTGGGCTCCTTGCAAGAGGTCATTATCATCAGTAGGCTCAACACTGTCGACCTGTCCATCCAAAAGGAGACGACCTGGAGGACCGGCTTGAGGAAGAACTATTACGGCAACTGCTTCATAGTCTGTGGGGTGTTGTATGCAGTGGACAGCTACAACAACAAGCATGCTAACATCTCATATGCTTTTGACACCCATACAAACACACAAATCAATCCACGGCTGCCATTTACCAATGAGTACTCTTACACAACCCAAATTGATTACAACCCCAAAGAGCGTATCCTGTATGCATGGGACAATGGCCATCAAGTCACGTATGGTATCACATTTGCCTATTAGGATGGAAAACACAGACACTAACAAAGTGCTTCTAGCACTGGTCTTTGTAAAAAAAAATTATAAAAAGGGGAAATGATGTTCTTATATTCATTCACAGATTGTAGATCGATCTGTTTTGTGTTAATATAACCATGGCAACCTGCTTTAAAAGAAACAGAGAGAAAAACAAATGCACACTAAAGGCCCCTGTTGACCTGAGCTCTATACAATAGTTGCATACCTTGCATATCAAGACATGGAGGAGTAAAATGCCTGCCAGAATTCGCTGCTGAGTTACAAACGGCTCATTGTTCCTGCTCAAGCTTCACATGCCTATTGACCGATAAAACCTGCATGTTTCATTTTGTATTGGTTACTTTGCAGAGAAGAATCCAGCCTCTCAGCTCTGTCCCTGCACTATGAACTGACCATCATTGCTACTGTCTGGAATAATCACAGAGACAATACAATTCAAGAGGCTTAATCAAGTTTAAGTTCTAAATAATGACACTGATTTAAGCATCCTAACTGAATACTTTGACATATGGCATTACAACAATTCAATATTTCATCATCTTTTAAAGTACAAGTAGTTGATTTCTATTTCCAACCATTCTGTATTGTGGATTAACTCCTCAATGACTGAGAGGTATGAATTATTGAATGATGTATTGCACCTTAGTTTATTGATTAGAGATGGTTGCTCCCTGTGCTGTTTATTATTGAGATATTAGTGGTTATGTGTTTGAGAATTTACAGATATGTTCCTGACATTTAGTTTTTACCTAATAAATAGGATTGAAATCTTAGTTTATGTGGAACGCTGGGGTGGAGAAGGTCACAGTTTTGGATTTACAGTAGAAAGCAGAAACTGCACATTGGTATGAAGTCTGAAACCGACAGCATATAATGTAACATTGTGTGCACTGTAAGTGGTGCCCTCTATTCACCATTCAATGATTCAGTTTTAATTCAGAATTGCAATACACCTGTTAGAAAACGAAGTGATCTTTGCTACATTTGGCATGGGTTTTGCCATTTTCGTTGAAAAATTAAGACACTGAGAATGTTTACTTCGTGCAGAACATCTTGCATATCATTGCAGCCAACTGGAATTGTCAAGTTGAGTTCATTTCCTGAAGTTAAAAGTACAGTGCATCAGGCAGTTTTCCACACTCTCCATCCACATCAATGCTAGCTTACGCAGCTTTCCAGTAACACACACACAAGCACACTTGTTAGCTAAATCATTGGTTTTATGAGCATTGGAAATTCTGGTTGCTTTTGGCAAGGAAAGTGTTAATATAAATTAAACAATGCCCCTGAATGGGGCCAAATAGGTAAACCAAAATCTCTAACACTTAGGCTGAACTCCTGATGAATGAGTCCTAAAATCTTCACAATAACTGAAGTCATGTATAGCAAATTTTGCCTTGCCGCTGCCACCACATATCCAATAACCAGGAATACTTTGGACTGCTGGACTTGAAGGGGGATATGGTGGGTAGATGGCAAAATAAGCTGCTCCTCTTATAATTTTATAGTTATGCGTTGTTACAGAGGAGATATTTTGAAAGAGCATGGGGTGTGGGAACTTTTTTACCAGAACCCCGGACTAATAATTTAGAGACACGAGTTCAAATCCCATCCTGCCATCTAACTTAGATTAACTAAATAAAATCTGTATTCAAAAGATAGTAACAGTGGCCATATACTGTCAGATTGTTGCAAAAATCCATTTGATTGACTAATATCCTTAAGGGAAGGCGATCTGCTCCCATTATCTATTCTGGCCCATATACGTCTCCAGGCTATTTATTTATTTTGAACAGTGCTCTGAAATTGTCCCCTACAAGCTACTAAATTGTTCTCAAGAACCATTAACTTCTCATGGGCAATTAGGGATAGGCAGTTAACACAGGCATTACTGGCAACAACCTATAAATCATGAATTTATTTTTTTAAAAATTAGAAGTGAAAGTATGCATTGAAATAACTTTACAAAGGCCAGTAGCCCGTCACCAAATCATCCTTTATTTACATGTGCATAGTACATGACACTGACCCAGCTAGCACACAGCTGGCTTGTAGAGCGAACAGAATGCGTGATACTCCTGTTTACATCTGTCAGCCAGGTCTCCCTGATTGGACCACATTAACAGCCCCAATCAGGGAACTCATATTCTAAGAGGTCTACCTGGCTGACCTTGTTCTAATCACTACATGCCTCCACCTATAAGTCCTGGAACATAGGCCCATTCTTTCTCCTGCAGCTACTCCTAAGGTGTTTTTCCACTCTGTCTCGGACACTGGTGGCGTGAACCAGACCATAATCTACCTCCTGCACACAGAGTGTCTCAGCCAAAATTCATCTTTATGGGACGGTAACAGAGTCAGGGCTGCAACATCGCCATGTCCATCTTGTCCTCAGACATTCTTTGACACTATGCGAAGAGGGAGAACCCATGGGTTCTGACAGCCTTGCCAGACGTTCTGAAGGGCCAGTTTTGTTTTACTCCTGCCCCATTCGCGAGTGTGCAGCTTTCATGTGGTCCACACACGTGATCAGGACCCTACCCGAACTTCACATCACGGGAGCTGACCTCGCATCGACCATGCCTCTCAACCATGCAAGGCCACTCTTGTGATTTCGACACCAAACTTCATCTTCTGAGGTAAACTGTCTCTCTCGCTTAGAGGAGTCTTGTGTCCAGCACTGGCATTCCTGATCCCATTTCACCCTCCCTCCGGGTCCGGGAAGATCAGATTTAACCTGGTGCGGAGTCTTCTCCCCATTAGCAACTCTGCTAGAGCTATCCCTGTAGTTGCATGAGGGGTGGTCATATAATCAAATATGAACCGGGACAGTTTGGTATCTCGTGAAGCTGTAGACTGTTTCTTTAGGCCTGCCTTCAAAGCTTAGGCTGCTCTTTCTGCCAGACCATTGGATGATGGATGGTATGGAGTTGTCCTTACATGTCAATGCCATTTGTCTTTAGGAAATACTCAAATTTACTGCTGGTAAATGATGGCTCATTGTTTGTGACTTAACACCTCCAGGAGCCTGTGTATTGCAAAAGATGCTCACAACTTTTCAATTATGGTCCCTATGTTGGACGAATGAACTCTATGCACATCCAACTATTTTGAATGGGCTTCCACAATGACTAAAAACAAACAGCCCATGAAAGGACCTGCATAGTCAGTGTGTAACTGAGTCCAGGGTTTACCTGTCCATTTCCACGAATGTGGGGGAGCTGCTGGCAGTAATTTTTTTCCTTGTTGGACCTCTGGGCATTGCCCTACCAATGCAGCTACGTTGGCATCCAATCCTGGTCACCAGACATAACTGCTTGCCAACATCTTCATTTTGCAAACCCCTGAATGACCCTGGTGGAGTTCAGCCAATATCTGGCAGTGACCTTTGCTCGGGAACACCCTCGCTCCCCATAATAATATGCTGTGATCTGGTCTTGCTGAGTCCAGAAAGGTTTCATTTCTGGTTGTGATGGCCCTTTTGTTTCCCCCATTATCACCGGCTGTTTTAGTTTTTCAGGATGGGATTGTTTTGTGTCCACAGTCAAATATTGTCAGTGGTGACCAGAAGGGTGTCGAGAAAGTTTAAAACCAGAATGGACTGTTCTAGTGACGGCACCACCAGTGGTGTATCTGCCAGTGGGAGGTGGCTGAAGGCATCTGCTTTTGCCACTTGGCCTCCCGAACGGCGTTTCAACTTGTAATTGTATACATCAGAATAACAGCCCACTGCTGAATATGACCTGAAGTTATGGATGGCATGGCCCTGTCCTCTTTAAGTAGCCCGAGCAGGGGTTTGTGGTCAGTTACTATCACAAATTTATGTCCATTAAAGGTACTGGTGGAACTTTCTCACAACAAAGATGACCACCAAGCCTTCCTTCTTTATCTGGGTATACCTTCGTTCGGCATCAGCCAAAATCTGCGAAGCATGCACTATTGAGCGTTCTTCTCTATTGGGCCATCTGTGAGCCAATACTACCCTGACACCATACAGGGAGGCATTGCATGTCAGCACCACATCTCACTTGGGATCATAGTATGCCAATACTTTAGATGATGACAGCTGCCTCTTCACTTTGCTAAAGGCTGCATCTTAGCTGCAAGACCATTTCCAAGGCTGAACCTTTTTCAATAGCAGATATAAGGGTGCCAGGATGGAGGCCAGGTTATGTATGAATTTTCCATGATAATCACCAATCCAAGGAAAGACCTAAGCTCTGGTAAAGACATGGGAGCTGGGGCACCTTTGATCACCCGGACTTTATCTTGCAACGGGTGTAACCCAGTCTTGTCAATTCTGTAGCCCAAGTATGTTACTTGGGTGCCTAGAACACACATTTTTCCCTCCTAAGACGTACATCAATCATGGAAAAACGTCACCATAACAAATTTATATCCATGAAGGTATAGGTGGAACTTTCTCACACTATGACCAAGATTCCTAAGTGCACTTTATTGGTCTTCCCAGTTATTAGCATGTCATCGAGATAAATGGCAACCTGAAGTAGACTTGGTAAAATGTTTTCCATCGTCTGCTGGAGAGGATAGCACAGGCTGATGAAGAAGTCTCGAATATTGGTACAGACCCTTATGGGTATTAATTATAGCATACTTCTGGGAATCCTAATCTAATCACAATTGCAGGTATGCATGGCTCATGTCCAGCTTCACGAAGGAGAGCCCCCTGCCAGTTTTGTGTAAAATCCCAATGCAGGGGATTGAATATTTATCCAGCTGTGAAAAATGGTTTACCGTTTGTTTGAAATCCCCACAAACGAGAACTGACCCGTCAGGCTTCACATCGGTACGACTGGTGCTGCCCATTCCGCAAACTGTGCTGGTTATGATTTCTTTGCTTTCTAGCCTCTAATTTTGCACTCTACACTGCGCAGGCCTTGCAGAATCATGGAATTGCTTCCTGGTCAACATACAAGGTGGCCTTGGCTCCTTTGATAGTCCCCAGATCTTCCTTAAAAACTTCCAGGTATTTAATTAGGACTTCACTCAGGCAACAATTTTCTATCGAAAAATGTAGAGCCAATCAAGTTGAATCTTTTTCAACCAATTTTGCCTCGTCAAGCTTGGTCCTGAGCCTTTCACTACAATCAGTGGTAACTGAACCAGCTGTTTCTCATAAAAGACACAGGAAATGAAGTTGTACCCTTAACCTGTAGGGGTTCCCCAGTATATGTTCTCAGCCTGGCCAAGGTCTTATGCAAACTTAAGGGTTGGAGTCTAGAGTCCAGAATTTTGGTAAAGACCGGTTCCACAATCACTGATATAGCCATGCTGCTATCAGCTTTCATCAGAACTGAGTAACCATTTAGCCAGACGTTTATTTTGATTGGTTCTGATTTGGATGTTGCTAAGCAATTTAACTGTTCCAAACCCAGAGAGAGGTGGGCTTTCCAGGGTGTGCACTGTCCTGGATACTGGCCTATGAGTTCTCTTACTCAGTTCAGCCCTAGTGAATTATTTCGCTATCTCGAGTCTGCATACTGGCAGCAACTAAAATGGCCTGCTGGCCTGGATCCTGGAGAGAATTTTAACCATTTGGCCAAGGGTTGGCATCGTTTTGGAGTTTTGCTGTGCGCCAACCTAGAGTTCCTCTTTTCAGGATATGTCCTGAATGAGGCTATGCAATTGCCTTCACTTAAGGGGTGTTCCCCAAGCTCATTCGGCCTGGAAAGGGTGTCCACTTCTGTCAGAATACGCTCATGACTGTAACTCCACTTGCCACATTTTCCAATGATAAAGCCAGTTGTAGTGCCTGTTTGAAAACCAGTTGAGCTTCAGCTAGTATTTGCTTTTGCATGCTTACAACATTATTCCCACATACCAAACATTAGTTTGTGGTGCCTCAGGGAAAGTTAAGCTTCTAATAACTGGAAAAGCTGCAGGTCCACAAGGTGTCTAGAGAATTACTTGTTGCTTTTCGTCTGCCCCAATGTCATTTGATTGGAAAAAATAATGCTCTCTTTCAACATACTGTGCCCAGTCTTCGAATGGCAGGATCAATTGAGTCAAACTTCCCAAACAATGGCATGATGCTAGAAATGCTTAACACAAAAACCCCTACAGTGTGGAAGCAGGCCATTGAGTCCACACAACCCTCTGAAGAGCATCCCACCCAGACCCACACCCTTATCACTGTATCCTTTCATTTCCCATGGCTAACCTTCCTAGCCTGAACATCCCTTGACACTATGGGCAATTTGGATGACCAATGCATCTAACCTGCACATCTTTGGACTGTGGGAGAAAACCGGATCACCCAGAAGAAACCCATGCAGATACAGACAGAATGCACAAACTCTACACAGACAGTTGTCCCTGGTGCTATGAAGCAACAGTGCTAACCACTGAGCCACGTGCTTACCCCAACTCAAAAATGACTGTTGCAAGTGAATCATTTCTGGGCGAGTTTTTCTCTCAGCGCCACTGAAATAACTCCACAAAGGCTGGTATCCTGTCACCAAGTCACCCTTTATTTACACATGTATAATACATGACACTGACCCCGCTAGCTCACAGTATACTCTTCAAGTGAACAGAACCCCTGACACCTGTTTTATTTTGAGCATCTGGCTTAGTGTTAAACCAAAATCAATTGCCTCCAAAGCCGTCTTAACATCGTCAAAAATCCTGATACGGATTCCCCTGGTTCTCGAACTGTCGAGTAAAACCAATAGCATCTCAGAATTAGAGCAGGCTTGGGTCATAATATTTCTCAGCTAAACCAGTCAACTCTTGAAAGGTTTTAGTATCTGGTGCTTCTCAGAAAGTTAGGCTCTTAATAACCAAAAAAGTTTCAGGTCCACACATTGTCCACATGTTTTTCATCTGCCCAATGTCATTTGCCTGAAAAAAATAACACATTCTTTCCACATACTGGGCCCAGTATTCAGTGGCAGCATCAAATGAGTCAAGTGTGCCAAATAGTGGCATGATTCCAGAAATGCTTACTCCAATTCAAAGATGGCTGTTGTGAGTCAGTCTCTTCAGGGATGTGTTTTTCTCTCATTACTATTAAAATAACTCCATGAAGACCAGTATCCCGATACCAAGTCACCCTTTATTTACACGTGCATAGTACGTGACACTGACCCAGCTGGCTTAGAACCAGCTCCTAGAGTAAACAGAACCCTTGATACTCCTGTTTATATCTGTCAGCCAGGACTCCCTGATTGGACCAGGTTAACAGCCCCAATCAAGGAACTCATATTCTATGAGGTCATCAAGGTTTTTTGAGAAGATTTGTAGCTTGGGTTGTTGATGCGGTTGTTGACGCGGTTGTTGACTTGCTTGCTGAGCTGGTATGTTTGTTCGCAGATATTTCATCACCATACTAGGTAACATCATCAATGCGTCTTCAGTGAAGCATCATTGTTCTGTCCTGCTTGCTATTTATGTCTCTCAGTTTGCTGGGTTGGGTGGCATCACTTCCAGATTTTTTTCTCGGGGTTGGTATATGGGGTCCCTAATGTTTGTTAATGGAGTTCCAGTTTGAGTGCCAGGCCTTCAGGAATTCTCGTGCCTGTCTTTGCTTGGCTTGTCCTAGGATGGCTACATTGTCCCAGTCAATTTGGTGTCCCTCTTTATTCATGTGTATTGAAATGAGTGATAGTTGGTCATGTCTCTTGGTAGCTAGTTAGTGTTGGCGAATCCTTATGGCTAGTTTCCTTCTGGTTTGTCCTATGTAATGTTTTCAGTCTTTGCATGGTATCTTGTAAATAATGTTGGTTCTGTTAGTTGTGGTTGTTGGATCCTTTATTCTCTTCACTAGCTGTCGTAGCATAGCTGTCGGTTTGTGGGCTACCATGATTCCTCGGAGGCTGAGTAATCTGGTGGTCATTTCAGATAGGTCCTTAATATAGAAACAAATAATAGAAACAAGTCCAGAATTGATGCCACCCACCCCTGCAAACTGAGACACATAAATAGCAAGTGGGACAGAACACCGACGCTTCACTGGAGGTGCACTGACAATATTACCTAGTATGGTGATGAAACATCTGTGAACAAATTTACCAGCTCAGTGAGCAAGTCAACAACTGCATCTATAAGGTCCACCTGGCTGACTTCGTTCCAATCACTACGTACATATCTCAAAGAAAACTGGTACTGTGATAATTCATACGTAAATGCTGTAACAACAGAGAAACAAAATCTATTATTGATAATTAAGACAACTATAATGCTTGTTGAGCACCAACTTTCAACAGGTTACACAACAAACTGTGAGAAATTGGAATTAGCCCAAGCTGATAAATGGTCATTATGTAAAAGATGTCAACTGAATATCAAATAATCTTATCCTTGACTTGTGGAATGTACTGATGATTATGGTATAAATACATGGTATGTTTAAAACTAAACTGTAATGGCTCATTTCAAATGGATTGAAGTCATTATCAAAATTGCACAGGAATTCACTCCATATGAAAAGCTTTAAGTGTTCTGCACAAATATTGTTCAGCATAATTTCAAGAACAGCAGTATAGAAAACACTAAAATCATTCTGTTTTTAGATTTAGCTGCTAAGGAGTTCTTCAATGCTGTCATGGTACACGATCAGTTAAAATTGCACTCTCAGCAAAATGGTGCTGCTCATTTTGATAAAACTGTTTCCAAGTCAGTTCTAGTATTCAGTGATGTTAAAGAGAGGACCCAATCAATTCACATAAAATTTTGTATAATTTGATTTCAGTATTTCTTTAATTGGCAGCTCATTTTGAATTTTAAAGTTATTTAAAATCACAGGCTTCTATCACCTTGATATTTATCAGTTTTTCTTTCTCAAATTGGAGTATGTCTGTCATCTTTTAAGAGATAGTCAGCCAGGTAGCTTCTCTAAAGAGGAAAATAGCTGCTCTGTAAGAATTTTACTGACATTATAGTTGAGCATAGCAGCTTAAATGATTTACTTTAATTCACCCGAGGTGCTAGCTAAGCTTAGTAACAACTGTAAGCATATATTTGTGTTATTGGATAATTTGCTTGTTTTATTACTCTTCAATAAATTTGTTTGACAATTGAAACTGAAGTCCAATTCCAGTGTTGTGGTACTTTGTCATCAATGAAAGAGGAACTTAAATTTATTTGACAGATTTCATGTCTTCAGGTGATAGCCATTTCTGTGTATTGCTCCAGGAACTGAGAAACTGCTGTCTGAAACCTCCTTGCAATTGGACTCCTGTTTTAAGACTGAAATCATTTAAAAGCTTCAATAACCGAAAACTCATTAAGCTTCTGAGAATCCTGTGTTTCTCCATAATGCTCTTCCTAGCAATTTTTTGCTCTAATGTTGGTATGTGTGCTTTCTGAAATCTAGGGTTTAAGCTCTGCAATCCCCACCCCAGCCTCTACTTATCTTTGTGCCATTAAGATTCTCTTAAAAACCACCTCCTTTGGGCCAAGTTTTGTCACCTCTCCAATTATCTTCTTGTGTGGCTCTATATTAATTTTGGACTGATTACTGTGAAGCAGGGAAGTAGTACTGCTTCAAAGGTGCTACATAAATGCAAGATGTTGTTAATTGGACATTCATAGAATCCCTACAGTGTGGAAACGGGCCCTTTGGCCCAACAAGTCCACACCGACCCTTAGAACATCCCACCCAGACCCATCCCCCTATAACCCACCTAATCTACATATCCCTGAACACTGCGGGCAATTTAGCATGGCCAATCCATCTAGCCTGCACACCTTTGGAATGTGGGAGGAAACCGGAGCACCCAGAGGAAACCCACGCAGACACAGGGAGAATGTGCATACTCCACACAGGAGTGGACGGTGGAATCGAACCCAGGTCCCTCGGACTGTGAGGCAGCACTGCTAACCACTGAGCCACCATGCCACCCCATGTTCAGAATCTCTGTGTCGGCTTACAGTTCATGATAATCATCTGAACTATAAATGTACAATTTACTGAGTATAGTAAGACTATGCATAAGCTAAGTCACCAAGACTCAGGACTCAATTCCTGAAGGTGCAGGGGTCTTAATCAGATCACTCATGCATGTGTCTTATTGCTTGGGTTTGACAATAAAAAAGATTTAAATGAAGAAAAGACTTAAATAAGGAACTAAGCTGCTAAGGGAAACCAAATATGAAGTAGTATAGAAGAGTAAACACACTATTTCAAATTCAGCCAGGAGAGTATCACAAAGTATAAATTTACATTGACGACAAGATCATAGTTGAGACACTGAAAATATGGCTGGATGCAATGATAGGAGTTAGGATAATGGTGGGATGAAAATTAATAATGCAAACTGGCCTTCTGGCAACATTGACTTTCTTTAATAATGTGATCAATATTTGAAAGCATTAAAATATTGGGGAAAAATTTCCTAAGAATGAAAAAATGAACAGACCACAGCTGTAGAGGTGATTTCTGATTAGGGCTACTTCTTTGCAGTGGCTAGATGACTCAAATTCAATTTTGATCTTACCTAGCTGAAATCCAGATGTCTGGTTTATAATATGTTTAGTCACTATTTTTAAAGAATAATTAGAAAATGATGAGTAGACAGTGATCTCATTCAAGTACTTCACATAAGATCAAACTGAAGGTATCTGCACCCCCAAAGATTCAAGTTTTTGACCTTCAAAATCCAGTTAATGAAGCTTAAAGAGTTTTCAGTCTTAAAAAACCAAAATCAGCACGTCTTTCAATATAAAACAAAAACAATTGGTGTGACATAGCAAACTCATCCGCAAATGTGTAAAAACTAGATTAACATCCTGAGTGTGGCTCCTTGGTCATTTGTGTTCCATTTCTTTTCTTCAGATTTACAACATTTTCAAATGAAAATTTTATTAATTCTTTAATAGCTTCTTTAAAGCTCTCACGTCTTAATTTTTCTGGAATGAAATACTTCTCTGGTTTCATTAGTGCAAATTTACAGTAATATCATCTGCAGTCAATTCTCTTTGATAAGTACTGTTGAGTGCAAAACATGCTTTTGAACATATTATAAGGCTGTAAATGAACTCTTGGGGCTTGATTGAAAACCTTCATTCACGTTTTGATGAGTCATAACCACCTGGAATATATTACAATTTCAAATGCAGAGCTACCCATTATTTGAAACAATACTTCACAGTGATACACATACATCAATGGAGGACTATTCTATTTAAGATTTCACACAATATTCTTGACTTGACTGGGATTTTTCTCCCCTTTCATGAAAACCATGAGAGAAGGACAGTTCACATATTTCACAGTAGTAGTAGACTCTGTATTTAACATAAAGTCAATGTGCTGTACAGTTTAACAAATATGTTACTGAACTACAAATAAATCTTCATTGTTCAATCTTGTTTTGTGTCATAGCAAGAATGTCACTATTGTCTAATTATGAAAGCTTACAGTAGGTTATGGTGAGCATTATAGACACTTCACTCCTGAGGTATTTCAAATGCAAGCTGCACTGGACTACCTCAAATATCATTCTCTGCCACTTCTGACACCTACAATCCGACCCCACAACCAATGAGATATTTCCCTCCCCACCCCTATCTGCCTTACATAGAGACTGCACTCTCTGCGACTCCCTCGTCCCCTCCACACTCCCCACTAATCCCACCACCCCCAGCAATATTTCCTGCAACCAAAGGAAGTGCTACACCTGCCCCTACACTTCCCCTCTCACCTCCATTCAAGGCACAAAACAAACCTTCCACATTAGACAGGGGTTCACCTGTACATCCATCAAATTTGTCTACTGTATCTGCCGCTCACGACATGGCCTCCTGTACATCAGTGAGACCAAGCTTAGACTCGGAGACCATTTCGTAAAGCATCTGCGCTCTGTACGTGACAAATAACACCACCTTCCGGTCACCAACCATTTTAACTTGCCCTCCCGCCCCATGGGTGACATGTCCATCCTGGGCCTCCTCCAGTGTCACAATGACACCACCCGCTAACTAGAGGGACAACAAATGGGTTTCCTCATCAATATTATACCTAATGCTTTGCATCACGTAGGGAAACCAACTTTGTCTGAGTAGCCTTGCTATCGTGTTACGTAAACATTTTCCAAAATCTTATTTCTAGATAGAGCATTTCATGACTGTTTAAAAATAAGTTCTCATTTCCACCTCTGATTCTTTTACCAATTACCTTTGATTTGAAAAGAAAATGCCTGTAGGGATGTGTGGAAAGAACAGGAGAGTGAGACTAATTGAACAGCTCTTTCAAAGAGTTGGCACATGCACAACATACTAAATAGCCTCCTTCTGCGGTTTATGATTTTTGGACACCTGCGATCATGATTCCTTCAGTCCCCCTTATTGTCATGTTATGCTGAGTAAAAAAGGGCAGGACCTTGATACACGTTTCAACTTTGGGTTTCTCCACCCAATCTACTGACTGCAAGATTGCAGTTTTGAACTTTGACAACATTGCCTGATTTTGTCCCTCTCACTCACTGATGAAGGCCTTGAATCATGGATTTATCATCACAATTGACTGATTGATTGAATAATTGTCACACATACCAAAGTGAAAAGCTTTGTTTACGAGCAGTACAGACAGATCATAGTAAGCGAGGATGTACCGACCAAAAAGACTTACAGGTTACAAGCATACAGGTTACACTGCACAGGACATGCACTAGGCAAGATCAACGTTAGCAAGATCAGCATTATTTGAGGTTTCTGAAGAAGGGTTCTGACCTGAAGCATCAACTTTCCTGCTCCTCTGATGTTGCTTGGCCTGCTGTGTTCCTCCAGCTCAACATTGATAAATACCAGCTGGTTTATTGAAGTGCTCCGAGTATAAACAGGTGCTATTGACGTTCAGTGCTTCCTTTCAGTAGACCGGCGTAAAAATAAAAAATTAATAGCCAAATACAGGGAAAAACAAACTTCTGGGAAAATTCCCTCCAACTGCCTAATGGTGATCAGAACGAATTATATGTAAAACTAAAGGAAGGATTTTGGTGCATTGGCAGGCTGTACATACATTTTACTTCCTAAAGTATTCTGATCTTAGCTGCATCACTGTAAAGATGCAGCAAGGTTAAAAAAAATACCCAAATACAGGGAAAACTCAAGGCTAGCCTAGTCAAGTTGATGACTAGCTGGTTCACAGAGAAGAGTGCAGTGAACCTGGAAGCAGTCACTAGTTATTACATGCATTAGGGAGGAGAAAACAGCTGAGGGCAAAGGACTTAAAGAGGTGGCAACAGTATCAACAACAACTAACAGCTTGCAAAAATCAATTTTAATTCTCATTTTGCAGGAGTGGCTTTGTCTTTTATCCATTTAAAATAATTGTGACAGAATAAAGTAGCACAGTGGCAATTTTATTATGAAATTGATAAATGACATAGATTTCTAAAACAATCTTTGATGACTGATGTGGGAGGGGCATTGCATTTGAACTGAAGTAGAGTTGCTTAGAAGACTGAAATATAGAAATGCCTCAAGAATTGTCTCACCCATTCTGTGACCAACTCTTGCTTTAGAACTCCCTGCGGCTCCTTTAAATTGATCCCCTCATAATTCAGATTCTGCCAGTGCAGTATCTGCATCTGTGAATCAGTGAAAATCAATTTAAAAACATAGATGTCTAGACTTCAAGTGCGAGGAAGACCAATTAATGAAGCTTCTTGTTTCTTTAACGATGGACAGCTACATCATCAGTGTTGGAAGAAAGAAAATTCTCTGAAAATTTTTTTTGCAAAGAATTCTCCAAAAACCTGAGCAATGTTTTCATAGAATGGGTGGGTATAACTCCAAGAAACACTTATAAAATGGATGTTGCATAAGGATTACTTACATTCATGAAAAGATTCTCAATCACATCACAAGATGGAGAGATGGGAGGAGGAAGGAACAATAAAGGTGAAAGGTCACATCAAAATACAGAGAGATGCATACTAAACAAGAAAGTTGGAACGAAAAAGGTGCAAGGCATCAAAAAATGAGAGTTTCAAGATGATGTTTGGAGGTAAAAAGGAGGTAATGCATGATGTGGTTTTAAAAAGGATTTTGGAGATTCAATGAGAGTCTCCTTTAGCATATTGTGAATAACATATAGTAACGTAGATGATGTGGGCTAGAATGATGTGAGCAGCATCCTGGAGTGCAAGAGGATAAGAAGTATAAAAAGTACTTCAGGCATCTCAGTGTAGCTGATTCCACACTCATGGGGGCTCACAGCAGGAAACTCGCACAGTTGCCACGTGGCAGAAAGCATAAATTAGAATGAAGTCACATCCTTTAATAATGAGAAGAAAATAATAATTCTTTTAAAAAAGAAACTTGCACTGATCCAGCTATTATATACAAGATTTTCTCAGGCATTTCACAGCCAAAATATTACTTCTGAAGTGCAAGTAATAATTTTGGCAAATATAGTCATTAATTCTCAAACAGCAATGTCTCACAAACATAACATGTAATACATGACCAGGTCATTTGTTTACAAGATCATACTCTGCCATTTCTATTACTTCCATCACAAAACCACCAAACATGTCTCCTCAGTGCAAGGCTCCATTCAACCCTTCAAAGAAATTATTACCCCAGTGATATCATGGTTCACTCTCCAATCCCCACCAATAAACCATCCACTTTCTTTGCATGCAGGAGATGCACAACCTGTCCTTTAGTTTTTCTTTCCCATTGTCTCAAATACTCCTGGGTGAAATCGGCACTGTATAGTCCTCTTGACTCAAGATTAAGTTCAACATTTTCCAACCATAATGTCTGACCCTATTTGTTTCTCTTTGTTGTTTTGTATTTTTTTCTTCCAGATAGCACCTACTCATAATTCTGCTCTTCACACCTTCTCTAGAAACATCTTTTGTTTACTTACTTGTGCCAACGCTCTCTTATTGTACCTTGCAGCATCAGTCCTTTTATTACTTAATCTCTCAAGCTTTCCATCCAACCACAGACTTCCGAGATAACGCCACAGAGGCTGGTATACCATCACCGAGTCACCCTTTATTTACACATGGAGAGTCTTTGACAATGATACAACGCCCTAAGGGCCAGCTGTCAGAGTGGACAGGATGTCTGACGTTCCTCTTTTTATCTGTCAGTAAGGGCTACCCGATTGGACCAGATTTACAGACTCAATCAGGGAACCCATATTCTGAGGTCTACCTAGCTGACCTTGTTACAATCACTACATCTGTCCCCTCTTGAGTCCGAGGAGATAGGGAGGTGCTTCGTTTTTGTAGTTCCCTTTGGGGCATTTTAGCACTGGGTCAGGTTCCTCCAACTCTGCCTCTGATACAGGCAGCATGTAATGCACGGCAAGAAGCCTTTTGCACTTGAAACATCTTGGAAGAAATTCACTTTCCTCTTCAGGCAGCAAAGGGGTCGAGGAGGTGACATTCACCGTGTCTATGTCAGTTTCCTGATGGAGAGGGAGAACCCACGGATTCCAGAACAGTCAGAAAGGCTGTCAACGAGCCAGGCACATTTTGCTCCAGCACAGTTTCCAAGATTGCAGCTTTCATATGGTCCAAGTGCTTGTTCAGGACTGTCGCACCTACCTGAACTTTATATATCACTGGTCCTGACCTCACGTCGACTGTTCCTCTTACCATTGCAGGGCCATTCCCATGTTTCCTACCCCAAACTTTGTCCCCTGAAGTAAAATGTCTCTCTTGCTTAGTGGAATTTTGTGTCAACATTGACATTACTGATTCCTTTTTGCCCTGCCCCCAAATTCAGGAAGATTAGATTTAAACCAGTGTGGAATCTTCTTCCCATGCGCAACTCTACTGGAGCTAACCCTATAGTTGCATGCGGGGTGGTCAGACAATCAAATAGTAACTGGGTCAGTTTGATATCTAATGAAGCTGTAGGCTGTTTCTTTAAGCCTGCTGTAAAAATTTGGATTGCTCTCGCTGCCACAACATTGGATGACAGATGGTACAGAGTTGCCCTTATAAGTTGAATACCATTTGACTTTGGGAACTATTTAAATTCCCTGCTGGTAAATGATGACCTATTATTTGTGATCAAGTTTCCATGAGTCCATGTATTGCAAAAGATGTGCACAGTTTTTCTTTTATTATCCCCATGTTTGACAAATGAACTCTATGCACGCCCAGCCACTTTGAGTGGGCATCCACAATGAATAAGAACATACAGCCCGTGAAAGGTCCTGCAGAGTTGATGTGTAACCAAGTCCAGGCTTTACACAGCCATTCCCACAAATATGGGGGACCTGCTGGCAGTAATTTTTGTCCTTGCTGGCACTTTGGGCACTACCCCAACAAAGTATTTACATCTGTATCCAGTCCTGGCCACTAGATATAACTTCTCGCCGACATCTGCATTTTGGAAATCCCTGGATGACCCTAGTGGAGTTCAGCTCGTATCTGGTGGTGACCTTTGTTCGGGACAATCACTCTCGCCTCCCCTTAATAATATGCTGTTCTGTACTGTGATCTGGTCTCTCCGGGTCCAAAAAGATTTCAATTCTGGTTGCGATGGCCCTTTGGTTTCCCCCATCACAATCAGCTGTTTCAGTTCTGGCAGGACTGGATCTTTTTGCATCCAAAGTCTAATATTGTTAGCCGTGACTGGAAGTGTGTTCAGAAAATTCAAAACTGTTAAGGGCTCTTCCAGTAGTGATACCACTGGTGGTGTATCTGCAGTGGGAGACAGCTCAATGCATCCACATTTGTTACTTGGCCTCCCAGATGGTGTTCCAACTTAAAATATATGCAACCAGTACTAGAGCCCACCGCTGAATTTGGCCTGACGCTATGGGCACTACTGCCTTGTCCTCTTGAAGTAGACCTAGCAGTGGTTAATGGTCTGTTATTATTACAAGTTTATTTTGATTCATTTCGGAAGGTCGAATTTGAATACAGAATACAGGGTTAATGGCAGTATTCTCGGCAGTGTGGAGGAACAGAGGGATCTTGTGGTTCACGTCCATAGATCCCTCGAAGTTGCGACCCAAGTGGATAGGGTTGTAAAGAAGGTGTATGGTGTGTTGGCTTTCAGGGGCAGGGGAATTGAATTTAAGAGCTGTGAGGTTATGCTGCAGCTCTACAAAACTCTGGTTAGACCACACTTAGAATATTGCGTTCAGTTCTAGTCACTTCATTATAGGAAAGATGTGGAAGCTTGAGAGAGGATGCAGAGGAGATTTACCAGGATGCTGCCTGGACTGGAAGGCAGGTCTTATGAGGAAAGGTTGAGGGAGCTAGGGCTTTTTTCATTGGAGCGAAGAAGGATGAGAGGTGACTTGATAGAGGTGTAGAAGATGATGAGAGGCATAGATAAAGTGAATAGTCAGAGACTTTTTCCCAGGGTGGAAATGACTATTACGAGGGGGCATAATTTTAAAGGTGATTGGAGGAAGGTATAGGGGGGATGTCAGAGGTAGGTTCTTCACCCAGAGCATGGTGGGCGTGTGGAATGCGCTGCTGGCAGTGGTAGTGGAGTCAGATACTTTAGAGACTTTTAAGCGACTCTTGGACAAGCATATGGAAGGTAGTAAAATGTAGGGTATGCAGAGTATGTTGATCTTAGTAGGGTAATAGGTCGGCACAACATCGTGGGCCGAAGGGCCTATACCATGCTGTACTGTTCTATGCTCTAAGTTTACAACTGTAAAGGTATTGGTGGAACATCCTGACTCCAAATATGACAACCAAACCTTCCTTCTCTATATGGGGGTATTTACACGCTGCATTAGCCAAAGTGCTGGATGCATACACTATTCGGCCTTCCTCTCCATTGGGTCACCTATGAGCTAATAATTCCCCAATGCCATATAGGGAGGCTTGGCACGTCAATACCAAATCTTGCTTGGGATCACTGCATGCCAACCTTAGAGGATGATAGCTGTTTCTAGAGGTTCATGAAAGCTATGGCTTCACTACCCAACCATTTCCAAGGCCGATCCCTTCTTAAGAGTTGATGCCAAAGTACCATGGAGGCCAGGTTAAATTTGAACTTTACATAATAATTCACCTGCCCAAGGAAAGACCTAAGCTGCAGTAAAGACGTAGGAGACACGGTACCTTTGATCACCCTCACTTTATCTTCCAATTAGGTGTAACTCAGTCTTGTAAAATTTTCGCCATCATTCACTGAACAATTGCGCAGGTTGACGATATCCCAAATGCCAGTGTTGTATATTGGTACAAACCCTTATGGGTTTTAATTGTAGCATACTTTTGGAAATCCTCATCTAACCGCAATTGCAAGCATGCATGGCTCACATGCAGCTTCGAGAAGGGCAGCCTCTCTGCCAGCTTTGTGTATAAATCCTCTAAATCTTCTATGCAAGGGGTTGGGTATTTATCCAGCTGCAGAAAGTGGCTTAACATTTGTCTGAAATCCCCACAAAGGTGAATTGACCAGGCAGGCTTCACAATCGATATGACTGGTGCTGTCCATTCTGCAAACTGGACTGATTTGATCATTACTTTGCTTTCCAGTCTCCTGACTTCTGCCTCTAATTTTGCTCGCAAGGTAAATGGCACTGGGCAGGCAATATAGAATCAGAGAATTGCTTCTTGGTCAACATGTAAGGTGTCCTTGGCTCATTTGATAGTCTCTATGCCTTCCCAAAAAACTTCCAGGTATTTTAGTTAGGACTTCCCTTGGACAGCCATTTTCTATTCAAAAAATGTTGAGCCAATCCAGGTCAATCTTTCTCAACCAATTTCGTCCCATCCATCTTGGGCCAAAGCCTTTTACTACAATCAGTAGTAACTGAACTAGCTGCTTCTCATGAGAGACCAGGACCAAAGGTCTACCCTTAATTTGCAAATGTTCCCTGATATAAGTTCTCAGTCCAGCTGAGGTCTTGCACACACTTAAGGGTTGGAGCCCAGAACGAATTTTGTTTAAGACTAAAGCGCCGTTGTGGTATCAACCTCCACTAGAACCACATGAACATTGAGCCAGGCGTTTATTTTGATTGGTTGTTGCTAAGCAATTTGACTGTTCCAAATGAAGGTAGGTGGACGTTCCAGGGTATGCACTCTCCTGGATACTGGCCTATGAGTTCTCTTACTCAATTGAGGTCTTGTGGGACTCTTTTGCTGTTTCAAGTCCATATACTGGCAGCAGCTACAATGGCTTGCCTTCGTAGACCCTGAAGAAAATTTTACCTGTTTGGCCCCAGGTGAGGCTCTGCAGTTGCCTGCACTTAAGTGGTGCTCCCCAAGCTCAGTCGGACTGGTGAGGGTGTCCACTTTCATCGGAATACCCTGCCACTCATATGTTCCATTTGCCGCATTTTCCAATGATAAAGCCAGCTGTAGTGCCTGTTTGAAGCCCAGTTGGGCTTCAGCTACTAGGTGTTCTTGCATGGTTACATCATTAATTCCACATACCAAATGATCTCTCAGCATCCCATTAAGGGTTAAACCAAAGTCACATGCCTCTGCCAGTTGCCTTAACCTAGTCAAAAATCCTGATACGGATTCTCCTGGTCCTCGAATTGCCGTGTAAAACCGATAGTGTCTCAGAATTGGAGGCGGCTTGGGGTCGTAATATTACTCTTCAAAAGATTTTAGTAACTGGTGTCTCCTAATAACCAAAAAAGTTGTGGATTCACAAGCTGTCAGGAGAATTACTGCTTTTCATCTGCACTAATGTCATTTGCCCTTAATAAATAACACAATCTTTCCATCTACTGGGTACAGTCTTCACTGGCATGATTGAACAAGTCACGCTTCCCAAGTAATGGCATGATGCCAGAAATGCTGACCCCAACTCAAAGACTGGTGTGAGTGAATTTCTTCAGGAGCATTCTTTTCTCTCGTTGCCACTGAAATAACTCCACAGAGGGCAGTATCCCGTCACCAAGTCACTCTTTATTTACACGTGGAGAGTCCTTGACACTGATCCAGCTTTCTCAGAGTTAGCTCTCAGAGTCACAGGATGTCTGACACTCGTGTTATTTTTTTCACCATTGTGCAAAGACTTTATCCTATATTTGCCACCACCAGGAAAACACCCACGTGGCAAAATGTGAAGGGGGTTAGGAGGCAGACACTCCTATAATTATCTCTCAGCCAGGGCTCCCTGATTGGATCAGATTAACAGCCCCAATCAGGGAACTCATATTCTGCGATGTCCATCTGGCTGACCTTGTCACAAGCACTACAACTTCCCCTTTGTTCTTTGTCCCACATCCTCACTGTCACAGCCTCTGTATCTGCTTAAAACTTCTATGAATCTCTAACTTTTCCCAGTACTGATAAATAGTCATTAATGTAATATATTATCTCTGTTATTCTCTCCACAGACCTGCCAATTATTTCAAACATTCTTTGTTTATAATACAGATAATCTGTATCTGTCTTTCGTTGAAGGGTAGTTGTCAACCAGAACATTAAAACAGCAGGCTGCTGCCCTTCAACTGGTGATGTGGCATTTCTAAGTTGACCTGAATTGGTTACGTCAATTACAGGGGGTTCTGCTATAACATGATAGCTGCATTCCAGTGCAACATCACGTTACAGAAATTTGCACAATATAATAAACGGGCCTATGGGAAAAGGAGGGTTTGGGGCAGAACACCAAAAAATATCACTCAAAATCACTTAAAATTCTACCTCACCACTCTCCTGTAAGTATTGGCAGCAGTCATCAGTATTAGCCTCATCCAGTCGCAAGCAGTATTATTAATTCGATAGAAGTGAGAAAAACAGTAAAGTGCCAGAGTTCAGTTTACAGCTAAAATCATTGCAGTTTGAAGAAGCAGAGAGTAATGAACAGATTTACAGGTTCTTCATTACTGCAGCCGTAGATTTGCCTCCCACGCATCAACAACACATTGTACTTTCGTACCCAAACTTCAATGACACTCATCATCACCCAGTCGCGATCACAAATAGCATGCCCTCAGCCACATTCTGCTGCCACCAGTAGCATTAATCACCTATCAGTAGTAAGTCTAAACTACCACAGACAGCATCCTTTCAACAGCAAAATAAAACCTACGGTCACCAACAGTATCCAGCTTCCATCAGAAACACAAGGACACCAGTGGTATCCAGCATTTCCTGGAAAAATATCACCCAGTGCCAACACCAACATGATTCAGCAAGATCAAACCTCAGCAGCAAAAACCAGTCACCAAGAATAATGATCTAATCTTCAGCAGCATCACTTAGTCATTGGAGAAAATCCCAATCACCAACTTTACAAACAGCACTAACGGCAAAGCCCAATTAGAAACGATATCAAGCCACTCGCCAACAGCATTGCCCAGATACAACTAAATGCATTCATGGGTAAGACCATTTACCTGTCAGAAACATCAACAACTAGTCACTGGCAATCATCTCACCCACTCAGCGGCAACATCTCCCAGTCACCAGCAAAACTACCCAATGTGCAGTTACACTATGTTTTCACTAACGGTAATGGGCCTGTCACCACCCCTCATCAACCGGACATTGACAATCATTTATTTCCTCAGTATAGAGATAACACAATAGGTCAGGCAGCATCAGAGGAGCAGGAAAGTTGATGTTTCGGGTCAGGACCCTTCTGAAATGTCAACTTTCCTACTCCTGTGATGCTGCCTGGCCTGCTGTGTTCCTCCAGCTCCGCACTGTGTTATCTCTGACTCCAGCATCTGCAGTTCTTACTATCTCTGAGTCAGAGTCATTTATTTACTCAAGCTGTTTTCTCGTGATTGTTCTTTGAGAGACCTATTGCCTAATTTGGACTGAGGCTTAATTCTATTATTTTTTTTTAATCTGACTGGTAGTCCAATCGATTGTGAATTTGAAAGGTCAAAATTTGTTACATGACAGACAAATTATCCAGACTTATGTGGAATGATCTTGATGTAATTTTTCAAAATAATACGATAAGAACATTATGTTCTCACACATTTGTGTTTCTGCATTATTGTCATAGTTGTCTAATGCTAAACTTGCTGAGAATCGCGTTATAGCCAACACAAAGTTCGTGTTTTACAAATACTGTTGCCCTATTTGTCAATCACGTTATAGCCAATTCATGTTGCTGGAATACACGTTATAGGAGAATCCCCTGTAATTCAAAAGATCTTCAAATCTTCAATGATTCTAACATGTAAATTAGGTACTCAAAAACAGATTAATGCAGTGGTTCCCTCCTGTGACCTTGACAGGACTGAAACCTGTCAGGACCCCAATTCAGAGCTATAATAGGATGAGGATTTTAATTTGTCAGCAGATATTGGCATTGTATAACACACTCTCTTTCACTCACATTCTGTCTCGTATTGTCACACATATTCACTTCCTCTCTCACTCACACTCACTTGCTATAACATCTACTCATTCTCTCACTTTCACACTCGCAGTGGGAAGGAGCCATTTGGAGTGAGGCTGCATTGGCAAGCAGTTCTTGGGCGTCATGGAATATACATCTGCAGCCAGCCTGCATGCATTCGACTAATAAAATGTGCCACAATCAAGAGGATTCACAGTGAACTTAAGGACAAAATGGGAATATACATCATAGTGGCAATTTGTATTTATATTGCTCCTTTGATGGAGCAAAATTACCCAAGAACATTCAAAGCAGCTTTGACAAACAAAATATGACAGCCTGCCATATCAAGAGGTACTTGGGACAATGAAAAAGAACATCGTCAAGCAGGTAGATCTTAAGGAGCATCTTAAATTGAGGAATATAGAAACAGCGATGGACAGGTTTATGCAGGAAATTCCACAGTTTAATGCCTCGGAAACTGAAGGCATGGCTACTAACTATGCAGCGACTAAAGTCAGGAATGCTCAAGACAGCAAAATGACAGGACTGCAGATATCCGGGAGGCTCGCAGGGCTGTCAGGGCTCGCAGGGTTGAAGCCATGGAGGGATTTGAGGAGCATTTTAAAATTGATGAGCAGCTTAACTGGGAGCCAAAGTAGTCTAGCAAACACAGAAAGGAGTCATTGGGCTTTGGTAGGAGTTAGGACAGCAGAATTTTGGATGACCTTAGGTTTATTGAGGGTAGAATGTGGGAGGCCAGAAAGAGTGTATTAGAATAGTCAAGTCTAGTGGAAACAAAGGCACAGATAAAAGCTTCAGCACCAGATCAGCTGAGGCAGAGGTGGAGTTGGGAGCAAAGTTGAAAACAGCTTTTGAGAGTGCTGGCCTCAGAGGCCGAACAGATTTTCAGGTCTGGGTGAGGGATAAAGACTGAAAATTTGGGAGAATAGGAAGGGAGAGATGAGGCAAGGAGAGCCAATGAATAAGGTTTAAAAAACTGGCATAATGAATGACATTTAGTATACTTATAGATGCTTTCAACCCATAAGAAACTTTTGTTCTTCTGTCAGATTTGCAAGAATATCAAACTGCAGTTAAAAGAAATCAAACAAGATACTTTGATTGTAACAGCAGAACTGGTATAGTAAATATCAAATATTTAGGGTGTATTTACACAAATATACTCTATGTGCTTGCTTATGGGTATTGATTGAAGCCACAGTTCAAGCAAAAAAGGAGTTTATTTTTGGCATTCGGAAGTGGGATGATGATGACAGGGAACTTAAAGGTCCAGATTGGGAATTCTATAGACAGACAACAACTATGTCCTTTAATAAACCAATGTTATAATGATTCGTGGTTAAGCTCCCTTGCTCAAAGTTGGAGGCGGCTTCCAAAACAAAGGCCAATAAATACATGATCTTCTGAAAGCTTTTACTCCTGCTGCAGCCAAATTCCAGTCTTATTGAACATTCATACGAGGAAACCTGTGCTATGCATAAGAGACATTAGACCTCACTTTTGGTGTCAACTGATCACGATCCAAAGGATGGAATTCTTTCGTGTTGCACTTGCCAAAGCAAAAGTAAACTTAAGTTCAACAACAGATTAGGGAGATGTCACAAAATTTACCACAGAATATCAATTTTAATGGTGTGTCGTAAATGCAGACATGAATTTCTTGAGCAGAAGACCAACGATAAACTTTAAGAATGCACAAGAACATTTGCAACTTCACAGTTTCTCCAGAACTAGCTGAAAAAATTGAATCTCAAAATAAATGATATTAAGGAGGAAAGCATGAACATGAAAAATGTAGCTAAGTGCAACGTTATTTAAAAATAAGTTCACAATTCTTGAGCTGTAGGTAAGAAACAAATTAAAGACCCTGAACGGAGCATGCACAATCAGCATTCTCAGGCTGCACCTTGAACAATCTTGGGTAGTGTGTGTGAATAATAAATGAAAACATAATACATGTTCTTGGCTTCTGGATTAAGTGGATTCAAATGATGGTAATTTACTGACAGGGACAGCTGTTGTCATTGGAATGAGACTAAACAGGTTTGCTGGGTGGAATTCTTCGTGATATATGGGGGAGCAAGAGATGTGCATTTTGAGACAATGATGCAAACAGTGAGCCTTGATTAATCAACCCTGCTATCAAGCAACTGATAAACTCTAGTGAACTGATGAACTCATCCAAATATTGGATATGAATATCTCAATTTACATTTGATTGAGCAGAATGTTCTATTGAACTGCTAAGTCTGGACACGAACTGTCAAGGCAATTGGAGATTTAAACTCAAATTTAAATGTCCATAAACTGCACTATAATATGCTATGATACTGATTCAAGTGTCTGAGGTCTGATTATTGTTCAGTGATCCAAAGTTGGTTCATACCAATCTGGACAGTGATGGGAAATGGCAACATTGCTGCAGCACTGCCAAGCTCATGCAGTGAAAAAGAAAAGTGAACCAGGATTTTTGCTTTGATCATCAATTCAGAGTCCCTGCAGGTAGACAGGAATCATATCATGCAGGAATGGACAAATAGCCTGGACTCACTTGGTTTGCATTTAAACAACAACCAAAACAACTAGGACAAAGTACCTGAGTTCTTTAGGAGCTTTGGTTTATGCTCCAGAGAGAGTCTTCAACCAGGGTTGGAGGAGATAGGAGGAGAAAACGTGTCCAGTGTTGAATAGACCTGAAATCTCCCACATTTTTAAAGAATTCATTCACAACATTGCTGCGCATGGCCTCCTTCAGATTATTCAGCATATTTTTTAGTTGCTGCAATCACAGGTCCAGCCTACATGGAATAGACAAACTGGCCAAAATTATCGAAAGGAACTTGTCAAGCAAAAGTGGAAAATTAAAGGAAAACAAGCTCTATAGTGGTCTTTGAATTTTTTTGGGAGTGTATAATAGTTCAATTCATGTAGCCATTCCATATTTTTATTTCAAGCTACACTGATATATCACCTTGTTGATATGCTGGCTTTGGTAACAGCAGTTTTGCAGAAGATTAAGAATGCTTAGTACTATTGCTTTCATCTAATACATATAGTCGGTTTCTCCTTCAAGTATTTCAACTCCCAAAGATTCTGATATTTCACAAGTATAATCTGTTCAAAGCAACATTTTGTTTTAAATAGACCCAAGTTTAATACAGACTCATGTAAAAGTTAGGTGGATAATCAGAATCACCCAAGATAGATCAAACTGGGTTAATTTGTACTAAAAGCTGAAAGAATTGCGAATTCTGGAAATCAGAAACAGAAACAGAGATTGTTGGAAAAGCTCAACAGGTCTGGCAGCATCAGTTGTGAGAAATCAGAATTAACATTTTGGGTCCAGCGACCCTTCCTCAGAACTTGGGTCACTGGACCCAAAACATTAACTCTGATTTCTCTCCACAGATGCTGCCAGACCTGTTGAGCTTTTCCACAATTTCTGCTTTTGTTTTTAAGTTGTACTACATCGGCTAAGATTTTCACTAATTAAAAAGAAAAATCTTCTTTAATAATTTTGTTTTCCAAGTTATACAAGAATTGACTGACATGCTACTTTAGATTCAAAGTAGATCTTATGACCCTTTGGAAAACAGTCTAGAGATTCAAGATGTTATATGGTTTAAACCAAGCACTATTGGTAAAGTTTGAAGACATTCCCATGGGTCGACTCTGTGATGATGTGAGGTGCTGCATGGGTAGGCGCAGGTGATGGACGCTGGTATGAATCAGTATGATTCTCCCGTCGCTCTCGCAGAAAGGAAGGTATAGATGATGACTTTATGTGAATTATTCTGGTGGCCATCACCTCACAATCAATCTGCATCATCACCTCATGATCTTTTGGGTCATTGATGAAACTTTCTGAAATACAAGCACAGAATAGCAAATTAGCAAGCCTAGAGAGAGGACTGCACTGTTTTCTTACTTAGAATCAAAAGCACTACAAATCACTTGCATTAACTCAATCCAGTCTGTGATTCCTGACATGATAATTATATTTTCCTGCACCATTGCCAAACTGAGTTCAGTGAGCTCGGAGTAGCGCTGCTTTCAAGCTGAAAACGCGATCTTCTTTTTCTCCACGTATCAGCTGTGAAACCAATTTTAAAAACTGCCAAATTACACCTTATTTTCTCAACTCCTTTTTTCCCCTCAGCTAACTGCTTTCTGAATCTAATTGTCAATTCTAAAGCAGACTAAATTAACAGTTACATTATGAAGACAATTGATACAAATAAAAAACCCAACGAGCTAGATGAAAATCAGGAAACCAACATACACAGAACAGAAACTGTATATGCAGAAAGAGCTGTTTGCAAACACTCAATGCATAGACAACACTCCTTTAGTTTAGTGCCATACAGGTATTGGCAGACCTGCAGTTCTAATGAATGACAGAAACGTAGCCTGCCTTTTTCTTTACAGGTGCGAACAGGCTTTCATTTATTTCCTGCCTGTCTGTTTCAGTCATTGCATAGAGAAAAGTGCATCTCTATTTAACTTACAGCTTCAAGTCAATGTTTTTTCAATGTCTTCAATGTCAAAAAAGGGGGTCACAGATAAGGACATGCACAACACGCACAACATAAACTATTCAAATATTGCCTAATTTAGTTAAAAATCCAATGTATCAGATGACTCAATAACATACAAGAAATAAAAGTTATAGCATGCCTGGGGAAGAATGATCGCACAACTAAGTTTAACATCTTCTTGGATTCAGATACACCAAGATCAGAAGAACAAGTTTATAACTACTAAAGGACCAAGTTAAAAGTATAACTGAAGTGAATAGAGTGAAGGAGGGTATTCATCAAGAGGACAGATGCAACATCATTAAAAGGAGTATGTTAAAAGGAAAATGCTGACTAGACTAAATAGGAAGAAACTGTTCTAATTTGTAAAAGGAACAAGAACAGGCAAGCACAGATTTAAAATGATGGGCAAAAGCAGCAAGGGAGAAGTGAGGAAAGAACAATTCACTCAGTAAGTAGTGAGGGTATGGTATGCACTGTCTGGAAATGTTGTTGGGGCAGGTCCAGTTGAGGTTTCAATGGAGCATCGGATGATTATTTGAATAAAATAATGTAAAGGTATAGTCAAAAAGCAGGAGATTGGCACTCAACAATGATGCTCATTTAAGGAGCTGGTGCCAGAACGATGGGCCGAATGGCCTCCTTCTGCATCATAACACTGCAGTGATTCCGTAGTGTTGAATGTGTAAGACAAATGCACATCAAGGACGAGCACAAGCTTATATTAAACAAGTGAGGCCTTCATTGGATTAGCAGGAAAATTAAAAGTTGTCAGGAGGTACATCTGTTTCTATTATTTTGAACAGGGAACTGGAAGGGGCACTGTGATGACTCTGAGAATGTTAGACAACTCATCAAAAGGGTGACTAGAAGAAACTAGAGAAAAAAATTAAAACAGAGTAGCGAAAGAGGCAAAAGCTGAAGTATTTTTGTATTGCAAGAGAGCTGTCAGTGAAGAAGTGAGAATGTTAAAACAATGTTAGCCAGAATAGAACCGGGGAGAGGCAGTAAATATTTTGATTTACTACTTTCTCATACTGGAAGACACAAATAAGAAAGTCAAAATTGTGTTTGCGAGATATTTGGTATTTCGTTGCAAGACAAGGTGAAATGAGTTTAAAAAAAACTTGGTCTCTCGATCAGATGGCACTCATTCCAGAGCTTTGTGTGAGAGACAGACAGAGAGAGAACAGGGAGAAATTTGGGAAATGGAGAGTCATTGCAATTACTAGAATGTCATTAGACACTGTAAAGTTCTTCACATTAAAGTTTGATCTAAACTTGAATGATGTTTCCAACTGGAATAAAAGGTGAAAATCCAAGTTTCCTTTAAAAAAACAATTTAGTGCAGCAAACCAAAACAAAAATTGCTGGAGAAACTCAGCAGGCCCGGCAGCCTCTGTGAAGAGAAAACAGTTAATGTTTCGAGTCCAGTTACTCATCTTCAGAACACCTGATTAAATGCAGTATCGATCTGAGTTGAGGAGGAAGTGAGGTCTATGGAGTCTAGCTACATGGATAAACTAATCGGGCTGAAAGATCTTTGTCATATGTTAGTAATTCAAATCCAAACCTCTGGATTGTTATTAAATTATCATACTCACAAAAATTCTAACACACCTTTCCCAACCTGAGAATATTTTCAAGCAGTAGCTAATTAAGTACTTCCGTGCTGCAGTTAATGTTGTAATGTGTTGAAATATGCCAATTAATATGCACACAATAAGTTAAATAGCCAAATAATCTAATGCAGTGATATTGGTTGACTATCAATACCTAGTTAATTTTTTTTGTGTTTGTTCATGGGCTTGACATGTAGTTGTCACTGATTAGGCCAGCATTTATTGCCCTGGAGAAGATGGTGTCAAACTGTCCTCCTGAATTGCTGCAGTCATTGGTTGGACAGACCTCACTGTGCTATTAGGGAGGATTTTGACCCAGCAACATTGAAGGAACAGAAATATAGTTCGAAGTAAACATTGTGTGCGACTTGCAGATGGTGATGCTCACATGCATCTGCTGCCCTTGTCCTTCTTGATGGAAGACCCCAGGGGCTTGGAAGGTGCTGTTAAAGGAAACTAAATGAACACCAGTCATTGCATCTGGAGCAATTAACTTTATTTTCGACTTCTTGGAATACTTCTACAGTTTGGCTGCTTCAAGGAGAGTAGCAGACTTTCTCATTTGATTTTGTCTTTTGCTGCAAGGATACATAGTAATTGGTACAATGATCAGAAATGGATTAAATTGGGGGATTAAATTTGTATCTCCTCAATCTGCGGCACTGATATTGCTTTAAAACAGAGCTAACCCACGCACCAATTATATTTAGTTTTAAAATAAAATGTACTTTCCAAAAAGCATTTTCACAGTCTGGTACCCATCTGTTCATTCTAGATACACATCCTGCTTTAAAGGGAACTTAATTTACACTTCTTGTGACAAACACAAACAGAAAAACTCTATACCTAAATTGTGAACTGTACTCCTGCTGGACCACAGTGTGATCATAGAAATTTGCAGCTGAAAAAACTATTAAACATTAAAAAAACACATTGCTCGCCAAAATGAAGAATTAATTTGGATTGTACTTTTAGCTGACAGAAATTCAAAGCAGCCAACATATGAAGGCAATTTACAAACAGCAACAATTTTGAGCTGAGAATCTTTCTGACCTTTTCCTCTCATGTAGACTTCAGTCGTGAAATGCACTACATTTTGAAGTGACTATCTTGCATTGCAGCAAAACAAAGTAGCAATTTACAGTTAGTTTTCAATTGGGGGAGGCATAAGCATAAGTGGTATTATTGCTGGACTGTTAACCCAGAGACCTGGATAATGTTCTAGGGACCTGGATTGGAATCCCGCCATGGTAGATGGTCGAATCTGTTGACTGTCAGGAGAAAAAAACCCATCTAGTTTATTAATGTCCTTTAGGGAATGAAACTGCCATACTTACCCGGAGATGGCAAGAACTGCAGATGCTGGAGTCAGAGTCTAACATGGTGTGGAGCTGGAGGAACACAGCTCTTCAGTACTGAAGGGTCCTGACCCGAAATGTCGACTTTCCTACTCCTCTGGTGCTGCCTGACCTGTGTGTTCCTCCAGCTCCACAGCAATGTGATTGACTCCTAACTGCCCTCTGGGTAATTAGGGATGGGCAATAAATGCTAGCCTAGCCAGCAATGCCCTCATCCGATGAATGAATAAAAAAATTGTGCATCCTTTGCTCGTCTCCACATGGTTCATCTCCGACTTTTCCCTTCCTCGACTTTTGTGTGTCAAGGCTAGTTCTAATATTTATTATAAGCCGATTGATTCCCACAGCTACCTTGACTACACTTCCAGATGCAATGCACCATGTAGTAATTCTATTCCATTCTTCCAGTTCCTCAGTCTCTATCTCATGTGTTCTAATGATGCAACTTTCCAGCAGAGCACTTCTAAGATGTCTCCTTTTCTCCTCAACTGAGGATTTACACTAATTATGATGACAGGGCTCTTGACCACGTCTGCCACATTTTCCACATGTCTACTCTCTTCCCTTCCTCTCCCTCCTGGAAGCACGTTCTGGTACTTGTCCTCACTTTCCACTCCACCTGGAAATTGTGCTGTTTCATGAGAAGCCGAGTGTCACTAATAGGTCAGTACAGCTGATATCGTGGACTGAAAGCCCTTAAGCAGTGTCTACTTGATGCAGCAGAGCAAGCTGGAAGCTCAGAGAAAAGCACAAGTAAAGACTTAGCTTGATGAAACTTGTTGTTGGTGAAAGGCTGGAGATATGTTGGTGAATAAACATTGGGGTACAGATTTCACAGTTCAAGGAAGCATGAACTCTGGAGCGGAGGGTCATCAGCTAGTACAGGAGCAGTTGTTGAGCAGTCCATGATAGAACAGCCCTACAAGAAGTTTCGAGCCCAGATTGGCACAAGTGCAAAATTGTGACCCCATGTGAAGTTGAATGACATTTGATGACAGTGATCATAATAAGATCCCAAAACAGACTTAAGAATCTCACTGACAAATTTTTCCCAGGTTCAAGCCAATTCTTACACAACTAACTCTGGTGCTCTTTGTCAACCAATTATTTGTTTGTTATAAAATATTTCTACCAATCTTTGCTTTCTTCATTTCTAGCACCAGCTTTTCTTGACAAAACATACCAAAGGCCTTAATGAAATCCAAGTGCACCACAGCAAACTCCTTTATCACACTTTCAAAGAAAATTGGTAAATTAGCTCAGTGAACCCTCATGCTTGTGAATCCATATCGGTCATCTTTTGTGATTTTAGCTCTATTTTTAAATGCTCTATAATCATACTTTATTTAACAAGGGATTAAACCTGAAATAGGCATCAAGCTCACAAGCCTGCAATTTCTTGAGTTACTGTTGCTATCTTTCTGAAAGAATGGATTAATATCCCTCTTGCTCAAGTTCCTGGGCATCTCCACAGTACTCAGTACTTTATATTTTGCGAGGTTTTGAAACTGCTTCCTCGTTTCCTGAAGAATCCTTAGATGTATCTGAGATTTATTTACCTTAGGTTTGTACAGCTGTTCAGCTGCAATGCTAGTTATACTGTAGGTGAAATTCATTTGCAATAGCCTGCAGCTCATTTCTAGATTAAATACATTATCTGTCATCTTCTTTGTATAAATTCTAATTCAATTAGCCGGTTGATTTACACTTTACCAACAAATTTATTCTTAACATATGAAATCTATTTAATCAGCAACAGGACTTCTCAAAAGACTATCACTATTCAATATAAGCAAAATAAAAGCATTTGATATCAGCTGAGTCAGAGAAATGCCTAACAGGCACTTTCCTCTCCTATCCATACTTACTACTAAATTGTGTTCAAAAGCAATGAAATGAAAGTGAGTCAAGTATAGTAGTGTGTTCTATTCCTTTGAGCACTTTCTAGAGCCCTGTATTCTGCTCCCATAATTATACCTCCAATAACCTTTTGAAAGTTATGAATGAATCTTCTTTTATCATCCTTTTAAAAGATGCATTTCAGTTTTCGTGATAATTGGGCAAAACTATTTCATCTAGGCCTCCCTCAGAACTTTTGTCAACGATTTAAATTCTCTGCTTACTAATCCTCCTGCTAGTGCAAGCAATTTGTCCCTCTCTATTTCGTCAAAACTCCTAACCATTTTGAATTTCTCAATTAAACATCCTCTTCATCCTTCTTGGCCTACCCAGTCTCACTGAATAACTGAAATTCCTCATTGCTGGTACCACTCATGATGCTTTCTAAAGGAATTTGAGGTGTTCTTACAGTGAGTATATTCCTTTGTTCCTTTTATACGGTTGTCTCAATCAGACATCTGCCTCCCTTTTGCTGCTGGAAAGACAGTGAGATTCAGAATCTATTAGCTCACGTCAGATATTACATTCTTTTCAACTAATTAACCACAATAAAGGGTCAGTGCACATTGTGCAAGAACCACCAACACATAAAACAGTAAACTACCGATATTAGTGCAGATGAGGACAATTAATAAGGATACCAACCATGAGTTATAATGTCAGTAGATTGAAGGCAAAACAAAGAGCTGAACAAACTTGGCAAATGGAATATAATGCGGGAAAATGTGAGGTTATGCACTTTGGCAGGAAAGACAGAGGAGTTGAATATTACTTAAATGGAGAAAGTACAGAAAGCTGCAGCATGGAAGAATTGAATCCTTGTGCATGAATCACAGAAAGCTAGCATACAAATTTAGCAGCTTAGAGGAAAGACAAATGGGATCTTAGCCTTTATTTTAAAGGGAATGGAGTACAAAAATAGGGAAGTCTTTCCAAAAGTATAGAGGACACTAGTTTGACCACAGCTGGAAGGCTGTCAACAGTTTTGGCTCCTTCAGAGTTATAGTGTTATTGAGATTTATAGCACAGAAAAGGGTCTTTTGACCCACGGAGTCTGCGCTAGTCAAAAACAGGTTGTGAATTTAGTCAAAAGGGAAAAAGAAGCATATGTCAGGTTTAGGAAGCTAAAATCGAACAGGGCCATGAGGAATATAAAGAAAGCAGGAAAGAACTCAAGCAAGGAATTAGGAGAACAAGAAAGGGCCATGAAATGACCTTGGCAAGTAGGGTTTAAAGAGAATCCCAAGGCATTCTATACATACACTGAAAACAAGAGGATAACTAAGGAGAAGGTAGGACCACTCAAGGATAAAGGAGGGAACCTGTGCTTAGTGGTAGAGGATGTGGGTGAGATCGGTAATCACTAGGAGAAGGATATGGAGGATCGTGAGATTTGTATGGATCATGCTAATATGCTAGGGCATTTTGAGATCAAGGAAGAAGTGGTGTTGGGTCTCGAAGAGCATTAAGGTGGATAAGTCCCCACGGCCTGATGGTATCTACCCCAGGTTATGAAAGAGGGAAGAGAGGAGATTGCTGGGTCCTTTACCAACATCTTTGTATCCTCATAAGCCACTGGAGAGGTCCTGGAGGACTGGTGAGCAACTAATGATGTTCCTCTGTTGAAGAAGGGAAATAGGGACAACTCAGGAAACTACAGATCTGTGAGTCTCATGTCGGTGGTTGGGAAGCTTCTGGAGAGAATTCTTAGTGGTAGGATTTACATGCATTTGGAAAAGCATGGCCTCATTAGGGACAGTTAGCATGGCTTTGTAGGGGGCATGTCATGTCTTACTAAGTTGATTAAATTTTTCGAAGTGGTGACAAAGGTGATTGATGAAGGGAGCACAGTGGATGTTATCTACATGGGTTCTAGTAAGGCTTTCAACAAAGTCCCTCGTGGTAGGCTCATCCAGATGATTAAGATGCATGGGTTCCATGGTGTCGTGGCCGTGAGGATTCAGAATTGGCTTGCCCATAGAAGGCAGAGGGTAGCGGTGAAAGGGTGCTTTTCTGGCTGGAGGTCCATGACTAGTGTGTTCCACAGGGATCCATACTGGGACCTCCGTTGTTTGTGATAAATATAAATTACTTGGATGAAAATGTGAATGGTTGGGTTAGTAAATTTGCAGATGATGCAATTCAGTTCTGGTCACCAACCACACAAAATTATAAAGTCAAAAAAAAAAACTGTATAAAGGACAATCCAGACATCGAGATTATAACCCAGTGACAGTAAACAGCTAATGGAATTGAAGTTGTTGTTGCATGAATAGAAATTCCTTTTGACGAATGAGAGGAACTTTTAGCTTACTGTTACTTCTGTCAAGGCACACCATTGTTAATGGATGCAGTATTCATTCAGTTAGTACTATATATATCTGGAAGCTGGGAAACTCAGTTCTTAAGAATCATTTTTTTTTAGGAGACTTGTATGGCAAAGTAGTTACTTTAATGTGAAAAAACTCAGGAAGTATATAAAAATATGATGGATTGTATCTGGAGCAGGATGCTAACCCAGATCAGAAACTTAATGGCATTCTTTCAAGAACATCCAATTGAATGGATCACACTTTTTATGGTGTTACAGTACAAAACTATCCTAGTTTTCAGGATGGGTTGTGCAACTCTGGAAAGTTTGAAACAAGCGCTCAAGATTAGCTTAGGAAACACACCTGGAGGAAGTGTTATTTTCTGCTGTTTTCAGAGCATGCTGCTAAATCATAACTCAACAGAGCAGCGTTCACTGCACAGACAGCAATTCGCTGCCCTCGGATGTGACAAATAACAGGATGCAATCACTTTGTTGCAAGAATGAAGCTGACAGGCAACTCAATAGAAATTTTCTGAAATGGTTAATTAGCTGTTTCTTATACAATTTTTTGAGATTTTTCTTCTAGCCATGTTTAATCTTTGTTTGTTGGACAAACTGATTTAATAGAACACAGCAAAGCAATCCTCATGTATTTTAAACAATTTTAAAATGATGTTTCCTTTTGGCACTATTGCAATTATATAACATCTATCAGTTTTGATTACAGATTCATCTTCTTGTTGGATTTAACTCTTGTAGACTTAAGTTTGTTATTAGGCACCCACAAATCAAGCCAGAGAGATCCATGGTTTGTGAAACATCCTGAGAACCATGTAATTTTGCTACTTCCAGCTGGAATCAGTTCAGAATGCTTATGAAGGTTTTACATGGAAAAGATTCTCCTTCAATTAGGTCAAGTTATATGATGAAATTAAACTGAGGAAATGAGATACACAGTAATGTTGACATCCTTTTGAGATGTGGATGGATATATCATCAATAATTCAGCCAACTTAGAATTTCTAATCATGACTGGTCAATGGTTGGGATGTGGCATCTGGACCAATTTTTAACTCAAGTTTCAACAGGAAGTAGAAAACGTTGAAGAGTATCAGTAGTTCACATTATAAAGAAAAAAAGAAATGTGCATTCACAAAGTATCTTTCAGGACCTCTAGTCACCCAAAAAAACTTCATTTCAGCAGAGATGCTATTGCTGGATGTTGGATACAAGAAAAGCATAAAGGCAAAAAGGTAGAATAACAAACAAGGAAGAACGTGAATTTCTTTCACCTTTCAGGATCTCCCAAAGCAGTTAACAACCAATGAACTGTTTTCAAAGTATGATGACCATTGTAGAGAAATGGCCAAAAGAAACTTATCTCCAACAGGACTAGCTTCGAGTAAGCTGAAAGCTAACCGAATCTGTCTTTCTGAAGCCCTGCCAATTTACTTCTTTTTCATGCTCTTCCACTGTTTCGGATGCTTTGCGTTATTTTATATGCCACCAACAAAAATGGGGGTTCACCATAAAAGATACATTTCTTTTGCCCATATTTCAAATTTAGTGTCTGGATAAATATTCAAACATTCTTAGATCACTGAAAGGCAAATTACGAGCAACTCTGAAACTCTGGTTTTCCTATACTACCTATGGCTCATTTTTTTTGTGGTTGAGCAGTCTATGCAGAAATTCCTATCTGGTGAGCTACTAATACAAATTTGCAGAACTCTGCTGAAGTGAGTCATACAGTTGACGATGAACATCAGTACTAGTGTTAACCGAGATGCATACAAGCCAGAATAAACACTCCAATGTCTTGCTTGTCTGTCAGGATACTGTTGTGTGGCAGAGTGACACACGGACATGTCCGATTCTTAGGCAGGGGACAGAGGCAACACTTCCCCATCTACATAGAAGCTAAAATCACAGTAAAGCCATTTGCTGAATTTCTGCAAGCTTCCTTGTATTCAAGTTAAGAGGAAACTAGCCCAACTTGCTGGTTAACAGAAACTCAAAAGAGAAAGTCAGAAATCACACGCCACGAGGTTATAGACCAACAGGTTTATTTGAAAACACAAGCTTTCAGAGGTCCGCCCCTTCCTCAGGCGTTAGTGAGAGAGGTAGTATCAGACACAGAATTTATAAGTAAAAGATGAACGAGTCACACCACCGATGAAGATGTATTAAACCTAAGATGCGATTAAATTTTTCTTCAATTATTAGGTTTTATATGTAAATCACCAAATTCCTTTCAAATCAATGCTCTGAGAAAACTAAAGATTTAATCAGTGTAAAGAAGAGGTGACATTTTAGATTAGACAATGCATGTTAGGTGTGAGGTCATGTTTAGAATCGGTTTGTGCGCGGTTTGGAGTCAGACTGGTTTTATTTCTGAATTAGGAATTTATGAAACTCCACATTGACCAACTGTCCATAAAGTGAGATAACGAGGTGCAGAGCTGGATGAACACAGCAGGCCAAGCAGCATCAGCAAATACAAATTCACCCCATAGACATGTGTGTGTGAGGGTGTGGGGAAAGAGAGACACAGAGAGAGTGCGTGTGAGAGAGAGAGAGAGAGAGAGAGAGAGAGAGAGAGAGAGAGAGAGAGAGGGAGTGTGTGTGTGTGAGAGAGAGAGAGAGAGAGAGAGAGAGAGAGTGTGTGCGCACGAGTGCAAGACAGAGAGCATGTGCGAGAGAAAGAGCGCGCGTGTGCAAGAGAAAGAGCGCGCGTGTGCAAGA
>NC_063341.1:6017903-6020344 GCF_021869965.1 Rhincodon typus
AGCGCGCGTGTGCAAGAGAAAGAGCGCGCGTGTGCAAGAGAAAGAGCACGCGCGTGCGCGAGAGAGAGCAAGGGTGAAAGTGTGAGTGTGTGTGTTGTGTGTGAGTGAGAGAGAGTGAGACAGAGTGTGAGTGAGAGAGAGTGAGACAGAGTGTGAGTGTGTGTGAGAGACAGAGAATGAGAGTGAGAGACAGAATGTGTGAGTGGGGGAGAGAGAGAGTGTGCACGTGTGAGGGCGAAAGAGTGTGTGTGTGTATGGGGGGGTGTGTGTGTGTCGGGGTGGTGGAGAGAATGTGTGCGTGAGAGAGAGAGAGAGAGAGAGTGAGTGTATGGGCGTGCACGGGAGAGCGTGCGTGTGTGTGAGAAGGGGGTTGGGGGTGGGTGTGGGTGGAGAGACCGAGAGGGGGAGTGTGTGAGAGTGAGCATGTGTGTGAGAGTGAGCATGTGTTTGACAGGGAGTGAGGGACAGTGTGTGCGCGTGAGGGAGACAGAGTTTGTATGCGTTTGGGAGTGTGTGTGTGTGTGTGTGTGTGTGTGTGTGTGTGTGTGTGTGTGAGAGAGAGAGAGTGAGAGAGAGAGAGAGAGAGACAGACAGAGTGAGTGAAAGAGAATGTGAGTGAAAGAGAGAGAGAGTGTGTGAGACAGTGGGGGAGGGGGAAGGAAGAGAGTGAGAGTGTTTGTGTGTAGGGTATTGGAGAGAGTGCATGTGAGTAAGAGAGAGAGAGACAGAGAGAGAGAATGTGTGAGAGAGAATGTGAGAGAGAGAGGGGGAGAGGGAGGGGGGGGAGAGGGAGAGAGAGTGTGTGCACGTGAGGGAGAGAAGTGTGTGTGTGTGTGTGTGCGCGCGTGTTGGGCGTGGGGGTGGGGGTGCGGGTGGGGCGGTGGAGAGAATGTGTGTGTGAGAGAAGGGGAGGGGTGGGGAGAGAGAGAGAGAATGAGAGTGAGAGTGTGTGAGAGAGAGAGAGAGAGAGAGAGGGAGAGGGGGTGTGGGTGTGGGTGAGGCGGGGCAGTGGAGAGAATGTGTGTGTGGAAGAAAGAGTGTGCGCGCACGCGGGACAGCGTGCGTTTGAGAGGGGGTTGGGGGTGGGGGTGGGTGGAGAGAGTGACTGAGTGTGAGAGAGAAAGAGAGAGAGAATGTGTGTGAGAGAGGGTGCGTGAGAGAGGGGGAGTGAGAGAGAGAGAGAAAGTGTGTGTGTAGGAGAGAGAGAGAGAGAGAGAGAAAGAGAGAGAGTGTGTATGTGTGTGAGTGTGAGAGAGAGTGTGAGAGAGAGTGTGAGAGAGAGAGAGGGGGGGGGACAACATTGTCCACAACACTAAACAACTCTGTCATTGCGTCCTCTGCAAAACATGTCAGATCTTTGACATCGACACTAGCATCACACACGGGAACACCACCCATCAATGTGAATAGCAGATACTCATGTGACTTGGTCAACACTGTCTATCTCGTACGCTGCAGGCACACACACACTCCCCCTCCCTCTCTCCCACACGCACGCACTCTCCCCCACACGCACACTCGCACTACACCCTCCCACACGCACGCCCCCTCCCTCTCTGCCACACACATGCCCTCTCCCTCTCTGCCACACGCAACCCCCCTCCCTCTCTGCCACACGCAACCCCTCTCTCCCACATGCAACCCCTCTCTCTCTCCCACACACACGAATTTGCGTCCTTCTTTCTCTGTGTCTATTGAGACCAGAAGAATTGATATTGTTTCTTGGTGGCTAATTGGTCTTTGTGTATCCTTATTGTCAGTTTTCTTCCAGTTTGGCCTATGTTTCTCACAGTCCTTGCATGGTATTTTGTATATTACGTATCTCAATACACACAGACAAAGGAGGACACAAATTTGACAGGGACATCACATCCATAATAGCTGAACCCATCAGAAACATGCCAGGGAATTCCTGGAGGCCTGGCATTCCAACTGGAACTCCATCAACAAACATATTGATCGGGACCTGATATACAATCCACTTAAAAACTGAACCGGAAGTGATGCCAACCATCCCAGCAAAACGAGGGATAAAAGTAACAAGTGGGACAGAACACCAGCATTCCACCAGAGGCGCACTGACGAAGTCACCTAACAGGGTGACGAAACGTCTGCGATCAAACCCACTGGCTCAGCGAGCAAGTCTATAACCTCATCCACAACCCGAGCTACAAATCTCAAAAACTTTGAAACTGAGTAAACTATCATGCAAAATACCTGACACTGATCAAATCCCAATAACACAAATGGCATAATTTAGAAGTTATTTTAAGTGTTTGTACTATTAAACCAGATTAATCAGCTATGCTTCAGAGATAGCAGGAACTGCAGATGCTGGAGAATCTGAGATAACAAGGTGTAGAGCTGGATGAACACAGCAGGCCAAGCAGCATCAGAGGAGCAGGAAGGCTGACGTTTCGGGCCTAGACCCTTCTTCAGAA
>NC_063341.1:6040344-6060535 GCF_021869965.1 Rhincodon typus
CCTCTCTGCTCCTATGATGCTGCTTGGCCTGCTGTGTTCATCCAGCCTTGCACCTTGTTGTCTCGGATTCTCCAGCATCTGCAGTTCCTACTATCTCTTCTAAACCCATGATCTCTTCCATCTAGAAGGACAAGAGCAGCACTATGGGAACACCATTACCTTCAAGTTCCCCCTCCAAGCCACTCACCATCCTGACTTGGAAATATATTTCCAAGTTCCTTCACTGTCGCTGGGTCAAAATCCTGGAATTCCCTCCTAATGGCATTATAGGTCAACCCACAGCAGGTGGACTGCAGCAGTTCAAGAAGACAGCTCACCACCGCCTTCTAAAGGACAACTAGGCACAGGCAATAAATGCTGGCCCAGCCAGCGATGCCCTCATCCCACAAAATGAACAAATAAAGAAAAATTCTATGCCCCAGCGAATGAAGGCAAGCATTCCATATGCCTTCTTCACCACCCAGTCTACTTGCGCTGACACCTTAAGGGATCTATGGACTTGTACATCAGGTTCATTTTGTTCCTCAGTACTCCCTAGGTACCTAGCCTGATCAGGTGATCAACGTTTCAACAGGGGGAGCAGTGATCATAGTTCTATAAGTTTTAAGATAGTACGTATAAAGATAAGATTGGTCCTCGAGTGCAAGTACTAAATTGGGTGAAGGCTAATTACAACAGTATTAGGCAAGAACTGGAAAAATTAGACTGGGGACAGCTGTTGAGAGTCGTCCACATCTGACATATGGAAGTCTTTTAAAGGCCAGTTTATCAGAATTCAACACCAGCATGTTCCTGTGAGGTTGAAAGATAAGGATGGCAAGATTTGGAAACCTTGGATGACAAGAGATATTGAAAGTTTAGTCTAAAAGAAAAAGGAAGCATTTGCAAGGGTTAGGAAACTAAAATCAAACAAGACTTTTGATGAATAAAAAGGATGCAGAAAATAACTTAAACAAGAAAGTAAGAGGGGTAGAAGGGGCAATTAGGATTCAGGAGAATCACAAGTCATTTACACATATATTAGAAGCAAGAGGGTAAAAGAGGGAAGGGTAGGTCCTTTGTAGGTACTTTGCATCAGTATTTACCCAGGGTAAGGACATGGATGATGGCAAGGTTAGCGATGGATATGTTGATATTCTATGGCATGTCGATATTAAGAAGGAGTATCTTTAAAAACATTAGGGTAGGTATGTTGGCAGGGCCAATAGGATCTATCTCAGGTTACTGAGGAGGCAAGGAAGGAGACTGACAAGATATTTATATCCTCTTTAGCCAGAGGCAAGGTCCCAGAAGAATGGTGAATACTTAACGTTGTTCCTTTGTTTAAGGGTAACAGGGGTAATCCAGGATATTATAGGTTGATGAACCTTACATCAGTGGTAAGGAAATTGTTGAAGAAGATTCTTAGGGACTAGATATACTCACATTTGGAGATGAACAGACTTATTAGTGCTGTCAGCACGGTTTTATGTGAGGAGATCTTGTCTCTCAAACTTTTTGAGACAATTGATGAGAGTAGGGCAGTGTTAGTTGCCTTTCTAATTACTACTAAAGCATTTGACAAGGTCTCTCATGGTAGGCTGGTCCAGAAGATTAAGTCTCATGGCATCCATGGTGAGTTAGTAATTTGGATACAAAATTGATTTGGTTTTGGAAAACAAGGAGTACTGTGGAGGGATGTTTTTCCAACTGGAGGCCTGTGACCAGTGGTGTTCTACAAGGATCAGTGCTGTGACCTGTTTTTGTAAAATACGTAAAATGATTTGGATGAAAATGTACATGGTCTGATTAGTAAGCTTGCAGACAACATGAAAATTGGTGACTTTGTGGATAGTGAGGAAGTTATCAAGCAATACAGCAGGACACAGATCAGTTGGAAAGGTGAGTGGGGAAATATCAGAGAGTTTAATCTGGACAAGTGTGAAGTGACGCACATGTTTTTGGGAGATCAAATGCAAGAGGAAAGTATACAATAAACAGCAGGACCCTTGGGAGCACTGATTTACAGAGAGATCTTAGGGTACAAGTCCATATATCCCTGAAAGTGGCAACACATGTGGGCAAGATGGGGTGAAGAGTGGGACATACTCGCCTTCGTCGGTTCGGGCACTGAGTATAAAAGTTGGCAAGTCACGTTACAACTTTATATAAAACTTAAATTAGGCCACATCTGAAGAACTGCATGCAGTTCTAGTTGCCACGCTGTAGGAAAGATGTGGAGGCTTTCGAGAGGGTGCAACCATGATGTTGCCAAGTTTGAAGTATGTTCACAATAAGGAGAAGTTAGATAAACTTGGATTGTTTTTGCCACACTAGTGAAGTGTTGGAGGCTGAGGGGGTCCTGATAGAAGTATATCAATTTATGAAAGGCACGGATAGAGTGGATGTTCGGAGTCTTTTTCCCAGGGTGGAAATGTCAAATACTAGGGGCGATACAGGTAATACAGGTATAAGGCAAGAATTGAAAAGTTTAAAGGAGATGTGACAGAAAAGTTTTTCACACAGAGGGTGACAGAAGCCTGGAATGCACTGCCAGGGAGGTGGTAAAAGCAGGTACGTTAGCAAAGTTGAAGGGACATTTAGACAGACCCATGAACAGGCAGGGAACAGAGGGATACGGACCATGTGAAGGCATATTAGTTTAGAATGGCATCTTGTTTGGCACAGACATGGTGAGCCGAAGGGCCTGCGTTCCTGTGTTGCACTGTTCTATGTTTATGCCTGGGTGTGGGTGTGGGTGTGGGTGAGGGTGGAGCGTAGAAGGGGATTAGAGTTTTAACTTGTAGAGTTATATGTCAACAGCTCGTAACTGTTTTGCTGCAGTTAAAATCTATTTTTTAGAATAAACTGTCACTCTTGTTAAGAACAGAAGTTTGGACCACACTTTCTGTCAACGCTGGTCCAAAAGACAGGTAAACTGGAGAATTTTGCATACTTTTATAACATACTTTTGCAATGACTCTGGGAGTAGCAGGCTTGATTTCCAGCACATGATCCCAGTGAGGCGTTAACAGTTGCTTTAATGGTACCCAATTGATGTTGCCATTGGCAGTAAAAAGCATTGCCTCGAGGAGTAAACTTAACATTAATAAAATCTGTTCAGAGTGTTGCTTTCGCTAAAGGAATCACCTCACTGTCTTTGGAGTTTTCAATGCTGCCATATGAAAGCATGCAGCGCTTAACAAAGATCTAAGTATATACAGTTTATATATTTGTCATATAGTAGACATTTTGAGAAGCAGTGCAATTTGCTGTCAGTTCTTGTTGAAACAATTACCCCTCCACAGCTACGAAGAATTGCTTAAGTGGAATAAGGAAAAAAGGCAAAATGGTAAAATACGGCAGAAACCAGCAGAAGCAGACATGGACATTTAAACATGACAAATGAAGCAAAGTGAGAAAACAGCACAGAAGCAAAGGATAGGAGGGGAGCATGTTATGAAGAAAGTGAGGCAAAAGCAGTGTTAACATAAAAATCCACGTGTCTATCTCCGAAGAGCAATAACCGAGAAACAGAGAGAGAATAAGAGAAACAGAGGTAAGGCTGGAAATAATGCTAAATAACAGAAAGACAGAATCAGAGTGTAATATGATACAAGCAGAATGACAGAGAGAAATTCAGAGAACCAAGAGCAAAGCAGGATATTTGAAAAAGGAAGAAAAATAATAAAAAGAGAAAAAGGAGATGGGCAGAATAAGGGAATGAGAAATGGAGAAGAAAAAAACCAGAGGTAGGAGATGAAATGGATGAAAAGTCCACTTTTGAAATGTTAAAATCAAGTTGAAAGAATCTTCCATGACTAGCATTAGCTTTACAGTGATTGAGACAAGGCAAGGTAACCAATGATAAAGTTTCCTTTCCTGGTGCTAAGATCCTCTCATTTCCTGTTGTCTACTGGATTGATTCAAACTGATTCAATTAAGTTTGAATACCAGTGCAACACCGTATAGGAGTCAAATTCATCAATGGCCTTGTATATTGCTCACTGAAGATTATTCTTTGGGGAATAATGACAAGCTAATGTGTAGTTTGTTGATATTGCATATGTGAATACTGGGTTCAGACAAAATATAGGATTTATTTGAGCTGCAAACAAAGCTATTTAAGTCAATTAGGAATTTTTTATTGAAATGAATTGCAATCTGCAACTAATTCATGCACAGAGAATTCTGTTCGACATACTTAGAACTCATACTCAAGAGCTTCTCAGAGACATGCCACTGTGAATTTTAAGCATTTCATCAATAAATAGTAAGATGAAAAGAAAAATGTATGCGTGGATAATTATGTCCAGATGTAAGCTTTGATCCTCTTCAATAAATATATGCCCCCCAATGTATTTTTACTTAATCAAACAATCTACCTTTTTCAGAATATCGTTGGTGTGAACTTATTACTGAAGTCTGAGTAGGCAGGAACAAGGGTTTTCACTCCCTGATCAGTGACAGCATGGCTGGAAACCAATTAAAGCTCAATCTTTTCCAATGCAACTTAATGTTCATTGGCATTACTTTAAAAGAGAACTTCATACCACAATAGAAATTTTCGCTTTCCTTGTAGCCTCTTTTAGACGGGCTCTGAAAATTAGTGGTGAAAGGTGGGCTTCAAGATATGGATTCAGTCTCTGTATGAACTCAGATCTGGACCGAGATTAATTAAGCTCCTTCCACTAACCGACTTTTCTTACAGTTGTACTGATTCAAAGTCAGGTCCCAGGCTTCAAATGACAATGTCACCCCTGACCACACCTGGTTTATAGGAGCTTTAAGTCAAACCTAAGTTAAGAGGAACTGGCACCTTTGTGTAGTGACTTGGAACATTTTACCATGTTCAAGACAATGCACAAATAAAACGCAAGCTGTTTTCATTGAAATACGCTTTCTTCTGATGGACATAACCATGGTAAAGTCAACAACTAGTTCAAAATATGAAAAAGCTTCCAAGACCTTGACGCCAGTTGTAAATTGAAAACTACTGTAAATTCCAAAAGGTTAGCTCCCCAATATGCACAGGATACAAATGGAATACAGTGTACAATTTGATCAGCTGCAGATCACAGAAAATGCTATTCGGATTTCCCAGCAGATTTAAAACATCTTGCACTGGCACAAAACCTTCATTTGGATTTGAACAACCACGTCAATAATAGTCGGTTTGTTTTCAAAGTATTATGTAATTCCAATTTTGCGCTGCATGTTTGTTAAGGTGCTCTACGATCCAACTAGGTTTTTGTATAACCAGTGAATGCAGAGAAGTGCTTGATTATAGCTTGCGAATGAAGTTCTTTTTACAAAAGAGAATTTCTACACATAATGCCCAGATTGATATCAAGTTTTGCTTTACATTAAAGGGTACAATTTATTCATTCAGTAGAATAACCACATGATTCAATAAGTCCCTAGGTCTCTGTGCAATTAACTGATGCCACCCAGACAGTAGGAGTCTTTGACAATTTGCTTATTGCTATCTCGAGGGCGTGGAGGCCGAAGAAATAAACCAGGGGTCCTTTCCTGATTCAGCAATGAGGTGTAACCACTCATGATCACAGGCATTTTAGCACCAAGCCACGCTTGCTGTTTACAATCAGCATCAATTTATCCCTATAGCCCACTATCGTCACATTAACTGAATTGTGTATGTCATAGGGTAGATCATGCTGGATGTGTGAATGTTTGAATGGACAGGGGAATATCTATACATATTACTTACATAGAATTCCAGAAAGCAAAAAAACAACATTAAGAAATCAGAACAAGAGGAAGCCAAACTCTGTGGTAGTTTGCACATTCTCCCAGCGTCTGAGTGGGTTTCTTCTGGGTGCTTCAGTTTCCTTCCACAGTCCAAAGATGTGCAGGCTAGATAGACTGGCCATGCTAAATTGCCCATAGTATCCAGGGATCTGCAGGCTAGGTGGATTAACCAGGAAATGCAGGGTTACAGGGATAAGGGAGGAGGGATGCTCTTTGGAGGATTGGTGTGGACTTGATAGGCCAAATGGCCTGTACCCATACTGTAGAGATTCTATGATTTGACCTTTCAGTAATGCTCCTTCAATCTTTTAACAAGATTTCAAAACGTGAGTTGGTAGGAAGATGACTAGACATCAATCTCTATTCACATTTAGAATAATTCACAAAGTGAAACAATATAATTGTATGGCCCCTAACTCTACAACACACCATCAGTGTACCAGTGACTCTTTATATTTATTTTTAATCAGCTTGTTTGGACATGTTCTGATACTTCTCCATGGGACTTGAAATGGACCTTCTGGCCCAGTGGTAGACACCGCAACACAAGAGCCCTTTGGATAAAATAATCACATGTTCTTCAGTAATTATCTAATCAGTGGTCCCACCTGTACCTTTTTCTTTATTCTTTCACAGGATTTAGATGTTGCTGGCAAGGCCAGCATTTGCGACCTAATTTGGGGAAAGTTAGAGGGGAAAGGGAGAGGCAAATAAACAGTATAGGTTTCTGTGACCACAGCTATGTGTTAACAGCCAGTAATGGGAACATGTAATGTATAACTGGATAATATAATCACAATATGTTAGTTTGAACATGATTGGATAAGATAGTCATGTGTACTAACTTGGAATGTCTTCTATGCAAATACCAGTGGATAGAGATACGAATGAGTAAAGGTGTGACATTTTGATTGGGAATTATTTTTAGGAATATTTGATTGGAAGCTTGACATCTCTAAATTTGGTATAAAACCTCCACTCTTGCGACAAAGATTTAAGCTGTATACTACTTTCATTATGCATGCATAAAGATTTAAACCAAAGATACCCGAGTCTCTTCTGGTCTGAGAAGAAATAAAGGGTAAAATTCACTCTTTTATTTCTCATCCCTCACTACTCTTGAAATGAATGGCTTGACAGGCCATTTCAGAAGGCAGTTAAGAGTGCCACAGACCATAAAGAGTCATAGAGTCATATAGCACAGAAACAGATCCTTTGGTCCAACTCATCCAGGCTGACCAAGTTTCCCAAACTAAACTATTCCCACCTACCTGCATTTGACCCATATCTCTCTCAACATATCCTCCATAAAGCATTGCCTTACAAAATGCCTCTCTTCTAACCTCCAAATAATGATTTTTTTTCCCACATATCTCTTTTCGTGAAATAATCAAATCATTGCTGATGTATATCATTCATTTGATCTCGGATATTTTCTTTTTTCTGACCTTCATTTCATGCAAGCAAGGTCATTTCTAAATCTTTTGTCACTTGGACTTGTTACTGAACAATGTTTCCAGAAGTTGCTGAGGCCTCAGACCTGCGACAGCCAGGAGGAGCTAGATGCCAATGATATCATGGCAGTCACAAAGACCTGCTAGATCAGTGGGAGAAACTATTTAAATTCTCAGGGTTTTTAAATAAAAAAGCACCTACCTTCCTGCTAACCTTTTAGGATAGGATTCAGGCCTACAGGATTGGCCACACCTATCATTAGAAAAACTGCAAGATTCAAAGGAGCATCAGAGGTGTTAGCACTTGATTGGAGTTCCACAGCAGCTATTGTTGCAGAGCTCATGATCCCAAGATATTAGCTGGTGACCCCCACTGTGATACAGTTTGGGAAGTCCTGCTGTAGAGTATGTACATTATTTCATAGGAACGATTATCTGCATAACATTCAAGGATTTAACTATTTTCAGTAATCTCCTTGAATAGAATTTCTCCCAAAGTATTTATTAAACACAATACCACTGCCACTGCTTCCCATGTTTCTGCAGCTGAAGCACTTTTTAACAACACTTATTTTCCTATCCTCCAACGGTAAAGGGCAGCATTTCCCATTTTCTCCCACCAAAAGTATTATGCGATCAGCTACATTTTAATGCCCATTGTAAAGAATGGAAAAGAAAATTCATTAAAAGTTATTAATTTCAGGGTTAGGTAAACCAAGCTTAAGGAAACTTAATTGCACATTTTTCCATATGTAATTTTTTGAACATCTTCGAATTCCGGGCACTTCATTTAGTACTTAGGTACAACAGATTAAAACTAGAATTCAATTTTGTGCAGCATCATTTTGACTGGCCAACCAAGCTTCATAAATGTTGTGTTTCTCATTTAGTTGTGACATCATCTTACTGTGTCGACGCAGCTCAATTAACCAGGATAACACTCTCCTAACAGGACTGCTGATTCAAAAATATTTCAAATCTGTTCTGCTCAATGTCTAAGCCAATATATTTAAAATCCCCTGAAGCCTGAATTGCAATCTTAAATTCTACTTTCATATTATTTCACTAACATATTTCTAAAATTTCACAGTCTCACTCTAAGATATCATCAAATGCATTATGAAGATGCCTGGAAGCTCACCTTTTTAAGCCAATAAAACATAACAGGGCCTGCTTTTAGTTAAAATGGCCTACTTCCAGCAAAAAAAACTCACTGAGAAATAATGCACCCTTTCAGTCCATAAATGCATTTGCTTACATTCCACAGGTTCTCTTCAACACTGATTGTCTCTTCAGACGGTTTTAGAATCACTTCTCTCTCAGATATTTCACTCTGCAAATCTATGGATTTTATTCCAACTGATTGAAACTTGCATGGCCATGGGGTCAAAGGAACAAAAAAAGGCTTTTAGGGACAGTAAGAACTGCCGATGCTGGAGTCAGAGATGACGCAGTGTGGAACTGGAGGAACACAGCATGCCAGGCAGCATCAGAGGAGCAGGAAAGTTGACGTTTCGGGTCGGGACCCTTCTTCAGATTTGGGTCTGCTGTGTTCCTCCAGCTCCACACTGCATCATCTCTAAAAAGGCTTTCAGGATTACTTTGTGGGAGAGACCACGCGAACATCTGCACCCTGTCCAATTACAAGCAACTAGCCTTGCATTAGCCTTATAAGTCACATGTACAAGGACCTTCTCTTCACAAATCCATCGATGGAACAAGGATGCTGTTGCCTACTCTTTTACACTCTCGAATTTCACAGTGGACTATAGCTTCCTTCTAACTAATCATTTCCATTTATTTCGTCCTTCTGGTTAATTTATCCTCTAGCTTAATTGACAGCCACCAAAGTTTCACAGCCATTTGGTTTCTGCTTCTAGCTCTCCCTTGAGACTGTTCCATTGCCCTCACTTTGTTGTTTAATCTGTTCAAGCTAAGGTCTCAACTTACACTTCTCTGTCTTTTGGGACTACTATTGTAAGATCTCTCTGGCACACAGTTGGAGACTCTGTCTCTGGTATATGACTATTTTCTAACACAAGATTCACTTTTAAACCCACTATCAGAACTCGCACAGTACTTCCTTATTTGCCATGTTTCCATCCCATTACACCAGTCAATGGACCTTACTTCTTGGCCATGACCTTGAATATTTAACTAATATTTAAAATTTCTAGTAGTTTTTCCTCCACATCCCTTTCTTGGCTATCTCCTTCGAGAATATGTATCATCTAAGTATCCACCTGAACCATTTGCCTTTGGATGCAAAAGTTCTGCTTTGTACGTCATGATCACTCAGCCTACCACCATCCAGCCCCTGATCTGTTGCATTCTGTGTCTCAGGATTGTCATTGCAAAACTGTTTGAATTTGTAAAGCAAAGGATTATGGTTTTTATGAACTGCCATAAAAATCCATCGAGTTCACTTCACGGGAGGAAATCTGTTAATCTTACAATCTAGATGACATGGAACTCCACTCTCACAGCCACTTTCCTATTGTTACAATCCCCATGGACACCAATAACATGAAAGAACAGAACTTCTCAAACAGCCCCAAGAAACCAATGGACAAGATTTTAGTAAGTTTTACTGCAACAGTTAAACCAAAATCAACATCAAATAAACATGAATTAACAAGGATAACGAGGAACAGGGATCATTTGTCTCAGCTGATAAACCCTCAAAATTCAGTCTTTTCAGCTCCAGGTTCAATTCCTTTTCCACACGATGTGATCACTAAATAGCCTCTGACAAAAACTTGAGTCCATCCGAATTCACAGGTATGATTATGACCTAAAAGACCTGCAGAACCACCTTCACACAGTTCATGAGTACTCATGAACATTCACCAAGTAACCTTCACCTCTGGTCATCTCTGGTAAGATAAAGTCACCCAGCTCCTCAGTGTGCCTGGACTTCTCCAAAAGCTCTCCACAACCTCTAAATTCCTGATTCCTACTGAAAACTGATCCCCGAATACCCTGTGTTTGCTTTGTTCCAAACAGCTTCGATTTTCTTAGCAACCTACTGGCAATGCCTAATTTATGACTGTCCTTTATATGGTCCCTGTTTCACCTGTAAACTGAGGCCAGAAACTTGAAATCACGATTTTTCCAGAAACTGAAAGTTTTAGTTTCTCATTCAGTTGTGGACTGTCTATATGGAAATAACCACGCTTTGCAATCATTTCATCATACTGTCAAATGGCTCAACAAGCTACTGTGTTACATCAAACTTGTACATAAAATAACACGAATAATACTTGGCATAAGCCTGGGAAATTCAGTCAAAAACCTGGAACTTCTTCTCTCATTGCCTTTAGAGTGCATCTGCACCTTACAGACTACAACAGTTCAACAAGCTATCTCATCACTAGTTTCTCAATACTATTCAGGATTGGGGAATTTCTGGTGGCAGCAACACGCATTACCATGGAATAATATAGAAGCTTAATCTAGGGTCACATTATATATGCACAAATGTGAAAAGACATTCCTATAACACATGATATCACAATAATTCACAAGCAGGTCAGACACCAGGAGATGTCTCTTAAGTGTCACTTTCAATTTCCATGTTATTACATGGCTTAAAGAATGAATAAACTTGCATTTTTTTCACATCTCAGAATATGGGAAACATGGCTTCACACAACATAATCACCCAAGCAGCACTGTGACAAAATGATCTGATCAAAACATTGAGGAAACTACCCACCCTCCTTCAAAATAGTGCCCTGAAATGAAACACAATGCCCTTAAAGTAAAAAATATGTCTTTCCAACTGAGCACCAGCCCTCTGCAGAAGTGTTAGCGTGGATTACTTACTCAAATCTCTGGGATGGAGCTTGAAGCCATGACTCAGTAACTTTGAAATGAGAGTGAGATCACTGATCTACTGCTCACACCTCTCTTGCATGGTGCTGTTGCTACCACCCATTTTGGTCTGGGCATTACTCTTCAATTTACAGCAAAACTGTACACAAAAATTTGCCATGGTAAATCCACCAATTCTTCCCGGCACTTGGTAACTTGCTTAAATCCAAAACATGCCCAGGATGCCTACAGGGCCCAAACTATAGCTCACAGTATCTGGGCAGATACATTGGAACTATGTTGACTACAATTTATAGCCCACAAATCCCACACTGAAGACTCCAAACATCTCCAGATATGTCAATATAATTCCATGACTAACCACTCTACAGAAATAGAAATCAACTTTCTCTCATTTCTTAGCTGGGCAGTTAACCAACTGTCTAACAATATTTTTCAGGGAAAAAAAGCTTTAACTGCTGCAGATATCAGCACTGGTTGCTACAAGTCAAACAGTAGCAGAAGGAAATATTGCAGATATTGATCATCCATTAATGGCTTCAACGTACACTGGTAATTTTCAGATGGAAGCCTTTAATGATAAACTTTCCTTCCATGCAACATGTTTTACCAACTGTGCATGCAGCCAGTCATCTATGGAGCTGCTCACAGGCAAATATAAATATGCTATAAATATCTTAAGCACTGAATCATAAGAATTGTCTTTGGTGAAAAACTTGCCTAAACCCACATGTTGTAACACCACTCCCTCTTCCCATTGGGAATAAAGATCATGTTGGGTTGTGTGATGTTAGCAGAAGAGTGATCTTCAATATCTCCCCGTCAGGGATGTGCCTTACTGGAACTCAGACTCTCTTGGAATCCTTGCTAAGATTGGAAATTCACTTAAGTTGGTAACATCATGCATGAACACAAATGGCGACAAGTCCAGGACATATATTTCATCAACATTGTACACCACCAGTGAAACGCAAGACATTTATTGCTAACATCAGAAGTTACATCCACACAACATTGAGATCATTCCATACTTAAAATAAAGAAACACAGAAATCAAAAAGTTATTCAATCCAAGCTCGATTCACTGTGGTGAGGGAACAACATAATAAAAGCACATATTTAGGTCAATAATTATAAATGCGGATATTTTCGATCAGCCATGCTCATATTGAAGGGTGGGGTAGGCTCCATGGGCCGAATGGACTAATCCTATTCCTCTGCTCCTATAGTGAAGAAGCCTGCACCATTAGTATGCTTTCTTAGGAATAGCCAGTTTAATCTATATTAAGCCTTTAATGTAACAAATGGTCAAAGATGCTTCAAAGAAGCATTATAAAGCAAAATTTGCCAATGAGCTACACAAAGCAGTATTAAAGCAGTTGGCTGAAAGCTTGCTCAGAGAGATAAGTTTCATGGATAGTCTTAAGTGAGGGACAAAGATCTGAAAGAAGGAATTCAAACTAAGGGCTAAGATAGCCACGCACCAATGGTGGAACAATTAATTTCAGGGACACTCAAGAGGCTGAAATTAGATAGGCATGGGTATTCTTGAAGGGTTATGTGACTGAAGGAGATTACAGAAGGGCGAGGACAGGATAGGATGTGAAAGCAAACGATAAGAGTTTTAAAATCAAAGCATTGCTTAACAAGGAGCTAATACAGGTTAGCAAGAGCAAGAATGAGTAAAGAGGGCTTGGTCTGAGTAAGCAAACAAACACCAGAGCCTTGGCTAGTGCTACCACATCACCTGAGTTTCTGGAGCACTTTCTGTTTCTATTATACCGAAGATTTGGTTGACTCTAAGCTTATGAAAAAAAATTCAATGACTGCCATAGAATAAGTCACAGGAAATATTTCTTCGTGAACTGTGTTCAGATCATCAACAGCATATCCTGTAACATGGCAGTGTGAATGCACCAGGGGGAGGGCGGTTTTAAGAAAAGCACATTCCACCAATGACCCAGGCAGCCAACTTCCCCAACATGTCAAAACAATCTGTTGCAGGACTGACGCCCCAGAGAGATTTCCTTTCGAACATTCAGAATCATACATTGAAACTACTCTGGTGTCATTCATGGACCAAACTGCCCAACCTATGCCATGGTTCCAAAATCATACTTGGAAGGGAGGCTTTTCCTCAAGCTGATAACATATACACAATGAAAGAAACAAAGTCAAGGCCCTGTCAAATGAAGATAACCATACACCCTGAACCAATAATACCAAGCTTAGACATGGGGAAACTGAAGGAGGTGACTAAGAAGGATGTTTAAAAATGAGTACAAATTAAGAAAATCTGCTCTTTTTATGAAAGAAGAGCAATTTAAAATTCAGAAGCACATAAACATGTGAAGTTTGCAAAATCAATTTATTTACAATGGGGTGCCATAAAATTACCTTTTAAAGGAGTATAGACCTTTATGACAAGATCAATTCTGTCAGCTTAAATGAAATTTTCCAGTGCAATAGCTGATGTAGATACCAGGCACACCCCCACATTGCCTCTGAATATGGTTTTGTTTTTCATTTTATGGCTCAACTTGAAACCGTAATTAGACTTCTCTTTTTCAGAGGTGAATTGATTTCCCCTTCCAAGAATTTTTTATGCATTATTTATACACTAATTTTAACAGCTATGGTATCAGTTTCACATTGAACCTTCCAGTCACCATCTGCAACAGCTTTTGAACAGTGAGTCACATTACAAGGCACTCTGGTTCTTCAGGGTTTTTGAAATGTACAAAATTAAGGAAACAGTGATCACCAAGACTGCAGTAATGATTTTCACAGACAGAAAATAGCCCATTAATTAAACTATAAATATCAGTTATGGATCAGCTGGAAGCATCAAGTCAGAATGCTGCGTATTTACAGAAAAACAGGATCAAGAGCAGTCTATTTGACCCCTTGAACCTGCTCCTATGTCTCACTCGAAGCTTGAGCGTATAATTCAAGGTTGACACTCCAGTGCAGTACTGTGGGAGCCCTGCAGTTTGAACTACTTTGTCCTTTAGATGAGAAATTAAGCTGAAACTATACCTGTCCTCTAGATGCAAGCAAATATCTTGTGGTTTATTTTAAAATAGAGCAGGGGAATTAGCCACCATGCTCTGGCCAATCAAGGTTATCTCGTCATTATGATACTGTTATTTATGAAAGCTTATAGTGATTATTGTCCAAAAGTATGTTAATGCAAAAGAAACACAATGCCTTTGACAGTTTTATTAACTATAATTGTACCTTAATCCCAAAGCAGGGCCGAGATTCTTAGGTAGCACCAGATCTCAGCAGTTCTGAAGCAAGATGACTCAGATTGGGAAGTCAGTGTTGTGAAAACTGTGTGACCTTGGTTAGGCAATAAACTGCTGCTTCAACACACCAATCACCATGCAGTTTGTTGGAGGAATACTTCTTTAGCCTGGATTATAACAGCAGCTGTGTTGACAGAATATATTACTGCTGTGGTGCTGCTGATACAGAAACTTCCAAAGGTTCTCAAAGTTGCTCTAAAATCAGAGCATTTTACACTATCCCTTCAAACGGTAGCAAAGTGCATTTGCTGCTGACTTGTTTCTGTACAGCCAATAAAGTGGTATTGATGTTGAAATAATTGCACAGAGGCTGGTATCCTGTTACCAAGTCACTCTTTATTTACACTTGCACAGTACATGGGCTCTGACCAGTTAGGTTGGAGACAGTTCCGAGAGTGAGGAGACTCTCAGATATAAACAGGAGATTCAGACAGTCAGGGCTCCCTAATTGACCCACGTTAACAACCCCAATCAAGGATCTCATAGTCAATGAGATCCACATGGCCTTGGTTCAATCATTACAGATGTGAAATGAGAGCTTGAAGCCTTCTGGTAAGGAAAATAAAATTCAACTGTCTTGACTAACCTGGTCTTGAGTGTATAAGATAGCAATCTGTTCAACGTGAGATTTTTATTCAACTGATCTTATGCTGTCTGCCTACTGTGTGGGCATCTCCTGTTAGTGGTCATGTGACTACAACAGACTTGGAGAGAAATTTGTACATTTCAAACCAGAATCCCAATTTCTGAACAAAAGAAAATCACATTCATTAATAGGTACATTTTGAGTTTCCCAAATTACCAAATATATGCACAACCATTCTCACACGTTAGCAGTTCATTCTTAGTGCTTAAAGCAGATTGGTTTCAAAATGGTAGATGGTGTTGCTATTGGCCTTTCATCTGGGTATTGTTGTTTCCTTGTGCCTTTTAATGTTTTTGTGATACGACAATCCATTTGGGTGGAGGTGAGAAATAAAAAGGGAATGACGACACTTGTTGGAGTAATCTATGGGCTCCCTAACCGTAACTATATGGTGGAACAAAGAATAAATCAGGAGACAATGGGGACTAATCAGTATGTTTGCAGATGATACAAGAATAGGTGGGGTGAGAAATAGTAAGGAATATAGCCTTAACTTGCAGGATAATAGGACATTGACAAGGCCTCTTCTGGAATACTGTGTCCAGTTATAGGAAGGATATCATCAATTTGTTAAGGATTCAGAAGAGATTTACCAGGGCGTTGCCTGGTATGGGAGGTTTGAGTTATAAAGAAAGCCTGAATAAGCTGGGACTTTTTTCCACTGGAGCACAGGAGGCTGAGAGGTGATCTTGTAGAAGTTCATAAAATAATGAAGGGTATAGAGTTAATGGAAGTTGCCTTTTCCTTACGATGGGGATTTCAAGATTAGGGGGCACATTTTTCGGGTGAGAGGAGAGAGATTTAAGAAAGACATGAGGGGCAATTTTTTTTTTTTTTTTTTTTTTTTTACACAGAGGGTCATTTGCATGTGAAATGAACGTCCTGGGGAAATGGTGGATGTCAGTACAATATTACAACATTTAAAAGATATTTGCATGAGTACATGAATAGGAAAGGTTTGGAGGGATATTAGCCAGGAGCAGGCAGGTGGGACTAGTTCAGTTTCGGATTATGTTTGGCATGGACTGTTGAACCGATGGGTCTGTTTCCCTGCAGTATGATTCCATGATATAGATGGGCTGATCAGTGGCAAATAGAATTCTATTCAGATAAACGTGAGGCAATGCACTTGGGCAGGACAAACAAGGCAAAGGAATACACAGGAATGGCAGGACCCTGGGAAGCACCAAGAATCAGAAGGAACTTTGTAAGCATATACACATGGTTCTCTATGACTCTATATAACAAAGACAATATAACAGAGTCATAGAGTCACACAGCTACATAGCATGGAAACAGGCCCTTTGGTACAACTCGTCCATGCTGACCAGATATCCTAAATTAATCTAATCCCATTTCCCAGCATTTGGCCCAGATCCCTTTAAACCCTTTCTACTCATATACCCATCCAGATGCCTTTTAAGTTGTCCCTTAGGTCCCTTTTAAATCTTTCCCCTCTCACCTTAAACCAATGCCCTCCAGTTTTGGATTTCCCCTTAGGGAAGCCTTAGGGAAAAGACCTTGGCTATTTACCCTATCCACATCCCTCATGATTTTATAAACTTCTACAAGGTCACCCCTCAGCCTCCGACACTCCAGGGAAAATAGCCCCAGCCTATTCAGCCTCTCCCTATAGCTCAAACCCTCCAAACCTGGCAACATCCTCGTAAATCTATTCTGAACTTTTTCAGGTTTCACAACATCTTTCCGATAGCAGGGGAGACCAGAATTGAACACAGTATTCCAAAAGGGGCCTAACCAATGTCCTGTACAGCCACAACATGACCTCCCAGTTCCTCTCCTCAATGCACTGACCAATAAAGGTAAGCGTACCAAACGCTTTCTTCACTATCCTAACTATCTGTGACTCCGTTTTAAGGAACGGTGAACCTGCACTCCAAGGTCTCTTTATTCAGCGAGACTTCCCAGGACCTTACCATTAACTCTATAAGCCCTGTCCTGATTTGCCTTTCCAAAATGCAGCACTTCACACTTATCTAAATTAAACTCCATCTGCCATTCCTCAGCCCACTGGCACATCTGATCAAGGTCCCATTGTACTCTGGAAGTAACCTTCGTTGTCCACTACACCTCCAATTTTGGTGTCACCTGTGAACTTACTAACCATACTCCTGTGTTCACATCCAAATAATTTATATAAATGACAAAAAGCAGTTAACTTAGCACCGATCCTTGTGGCTCACCGCTGGTCACAGGCCTCCAGTGTGAAAAGCAACTCTCACCATCATCCTCTTTCTTCTACATTTGAGCTAGTTCTGTATCCAAATGGCTTGTTCACCCTGTGTTCCAATGTGACCTAACCTTGCTAACTAGTCTACCATGAGAAACCTTGTTGAACACCTTACTGAAGGCCATATAGATCACGTCCAATGCTCTGTCTTCATCAATCCTCTTCGTTACTTCTTTATAATCATGATCCTTAATTAATCATTAATGGGTTTGGATAATCAGATTGACAGAGGTAGCCATGAGAAAGAATTCACAGAGTGCATTTGGGACAGTTTCCTGGAATTATATGCTGTAGATCCAACCAGGAATAAGGCTATAAGGAGAATTCAACTGGGACAACACCAAAATCCTGGGACAAGCTAAGCAGAGACAGGCATGGGAATTCCTAGAAGCCTGGTACTCCACGAAGAAAGCCATCAATAAACACATAGAAGTCGACCCCATATACACTCCACTACAAAAGAAAAACTGGAAGGGAGGCAATCCAGCTCAACGGACTCCAGAGTTTAAAAACCAGGCGGGAAAACACATTGACACTTCATTGGAGGCTGCACTGATGATGTTACCCAGCAGGGTAATGAAACTTCTGCGGAACAACAAACCAGCTCGGCGAGCCAACCAACCTCAACAGGAATAAGGCTATTTTGCATGTACTGTTGTGTAATGAAGTACGTTGAATAAATGATGTCAGGGTATAAAATCCCTTAGGAATCAGTGACCATAACATGGTAGATTTTAGTATTCAGTGTGAGAGAGAGGAACTTGTGTCTAAAACAACTGATACCAGAAAGAAACAGCTGAAGTTACACTGTGCTGCAACCCTCAAAAATTGTACTAAGAAAATATACAGGCAAAATGGTGCTTAAGGGGTTGTATCAATGTGCAGTTATACAACCAATCTGATTTTTGTCTAGCGCATTGTCAAAGGAAATTTTCCAGCTTAATTGGGAAGAACATGGTTGGACAAAATCAAACTTAACTGGCCTGAAGTAAATCACTTGTCAGATTCTGAGACTGGTCTGTCACAAATTCTAAAGAAACATGCCATCATTTTCAATGGGATCTGGGAAGAACGCAGAAAATCTGTGTCAAATTGAAAATCAAGGCAAAGAATCAAGCAAAATGCTCCAAGGCCAGATCAGTGCCTCATGCAATCAGACCAAAAGTTGAAGCAGAATTAGAGAGGCATCAAGACAGGAGAGTCCTTGAACCTGTAAATGGAAGTGACTGGGCCACTCCTATTGTACCAGTCATGAAGAAAGACAGAGTTGCTGATTTTAAGGTCACTATTAATCCATTACTGCGTGCTGAGCAATATCCTTTGCCTTTATTCGATGATCTAGTTGCTGGACTATCTGGAGGCCAGCTTTTGAGTGAAATTGACCGTAATCAAGGCTGTCTCCAGATGAATGTAATCCCAAATCTCAAAAATACTCAACAACTGTAACGAAAAGGACTATTCAAATACAAGGCACTTCCATTTGGAATCACATCTGCACCTGCACTACTCCAATGTGTCATGGATCAGATTTTCAGTGGACTGGAAGAATTCCAAGAATGAAGAAGAGCAACTCCACAATTTAGACGCTATTCTGCAAAGCCTTGAAAATTGTGGCTTAAGAGCGAAGAAAGACAAAGGTGATTTTTTTTGTAAACCTTTCATTGAATATTGAGGCCATGTCATTGATGCTAAGGACTGCACAAGTCACCTACACCTAAAAGTTTAAACTAACTACAATCATTTTTAGACCTATTAAATTACTATGTCAGGCTTGTCCCAAATCTTGCAACCTCTCTCATGCAGTTACACAATCTATTATGTCAAAACAAAGAACTGAAAATGGGAAGATCAATGTGAATGAGCTTTTATGCAAGCCAAAGAGGCTTTTAAAGTCAGAATCCTTGACCCATTTTGACCCAAAGTTAACACAAGGAGCATGCAATGCATCACCCTATGGAGTGGCAGCAGTCATTTCTCAATATTACCTAATGGTGAAGAGAAGCAAATCACTTTTGCATAAAGATCATTAAACAAAGCAGAAATGAACTATGAACAGATACAGAAAGAACGTCTTGGAGTCATTTTTGACTTTAGACGATTCTATCAATACCTTCTATAGCTGGGAATTTACCTTACTAACAGAACACTGACCACAATATTTGGGCCTCATAACAGGGATACATTCTTTAGCAGCAAGCCAAATGGAGAGGTGGCCATTGCTGCAATCAGCTCATAGTTATACAATTAAATATTGGCAGTCTAACTAACGTGGGAAAATTGATAGGCTCTCTGTATTACCTTTGCCAAATGAATAGACTACTTCCATAGGTATTTTCTACTCTGAACAAGAACAATCCATTAACAGCAGGGGAAGTAAAGAAGTAGTAATGATCCACTACTATCAAAAGTGATGGACATGGTACTTTGTGGCAAGATCATAGGAACATTCCCTAAATGACTGATGACATCATTATTACATCATGTGATGAGAGTCTTAAAGTGACAGTCTATGATACTTACAGATATACACAACAATAAATGACTAGGATGAGGAAATTGAGTGTATTATAGCCAAGTTTGTGAATGACACAAAAATGAGTGGTGAGGGTGACACAAAGAGTCTGCAGAGGAATACAGACAGGTTAAGTGGGTTGGTAAAAACTTGGCTGATGGAATACAATCGGGAAAATGTGAGTAAATGTACTTCGGCAGGAAGAATAGAGGAGCTAAATACTATTTAAACAAAGAAACACCTCAGAAAGATATAGAACAGGGGCATTTGGAGGGTCCTTGCCCATGAATCCCATAAATCTATCATCCAAGTTCAGCAAGTAACTTAAAGGTAAATAGAATGTTTGCCTTTATTTAAAAGGGAACGGAGTATAAAAGTATAGCAACTCCCCCTCCCATTCCTCAGACGACATGTCCATCCTGGGCCTCC
>NC_063341.1:6150535-6151460 GCF_021869965.1 Rhincodon typus
AAGATTGAGGGGGGATCTTATAGAAATATATAAAATTATGAAGGGAATAGATAAGATAGAAGTAGAGAGGATGTTTCCACTAGCAGGTGAAGCTAGGACAAGAGGGCATAGCCTCAAGATTAGAGGGAGCAGATTTAGGACTGAACTGAGAAGGAATTTCTTCACCCAGAGGGTTGTTAATCTATGGAATTCCTTGCCCAGTGAAGTAGTTGACGCTACATCAGTAAATGGTTTTAAAAAAAGGTAAATGTTTTTTTGAACAATAAAGGAATTAAGGGATACGGTGAGAACGCGGGTAAGTGGATCTGAGTCCACGAAAGGATCAGCCATGATCTTATTGAATGGCGGAGCAGGCTTGAAGGGCCAGACGGCCTACTCCTGCTCCTAGTTCTTATGTTCTTATGTTCAGTGACAAGGGAGAGAAATCAGTCACTAGAAGGGTTCAAAACTGATAGGACAGAGGTGTTGGTTAAAGTTTTGGAACCAGATGAGATGCATCCAAGGATTTAGAAAGAATTGAGAGTGGAAATTGCAGGAAAATTGGCCACAATCTATCAGTCTTCCCTAAACCAGGGGGAGGTGCCAGAAGACTGGAAAATTGCAAAGCCTTTTTGAATAAAAGTTGTAAGGATAAACCCAGGAATTGCCAACTAGTCGGTTCAACTTCAGTGACTTGGATAGATTTAGTTACATGGAAGGTGAGTTGATTAGGAAGAGTCCACATGGATTTCTAAAAGGAGAAATAGTACTTAATTAACATGCTGGAATTTTTTGAAGAGGTTACAGAAAGGATCAATGAGGGTAATGCTGTTGATGTGGTATACATGGACTTCCAGAAGGCTTTTGATAAAGGCTTGTGCGAAAAGTTTAGTTCATAGGAAATAAAAAGGATCAGGAGCAACACGGGTACAAAACTGCCTGCATG
>NC_063341.1:6151960-6154126 GCF_021869965.1 Rhincodon typus
ATGTTAGGAAATTATTACAGTCTTATTAAGGACTGAGAAGCTGAATACCTTGAAAATTTTCAGTTTATCAGAGACCCAGCATGAATCACTAAAGCATGGGTCATGCCTTGTGAAACTGAGTGAATTGTTTTAAAGAAGTGACAGGGAAATGTCAACTTGCAAAAGATATTTGATGATGCCCCTCAGAAAACGTGTTAACTGATGTTGAAACTGCATGTGTTGAGGGCAGAAGGTTGGCTTAGCAACAAAGGACAGAGTTAAGGACAATGAGCAAATAATCTATTGGGCTTTTGACTATTTACGAATTATTAAAGACTTGGATAAAGGTAAATACAGCTGAATATCCAAGTTTGCACAAAAATACTCAACATTGTAAGCAGTGTAGATCGAAGCATAAATTTTTTTTTTAATTCATTCATTCACAGGATGAGGGGCGTAGCTGGCTAGCAGCATTTATTGCTCTTTCCTAATTGCCCAGAGGGCAGTTAAGAGTTAACCACATTGCTGTGGGTCTGGAGTCACATGTAGGGCAGACCCAGTAAGGATTCCTTCCTTAAAGGACATTAGTGAACCGAATGGGATTTTCCGACAATCGACAATGGAATCATGGTCATCATTAGATTCTTAATTCCAGACATTTATTGAATTCGAATTCCACCATCTGCTGTGAACACAGAGAATGATGGAGAAGCTCAGCAAGTCTGGCAGCATTTGAGGAGAGGGACACTAAGTTATTGTTTCGAGTCCGGTACAACTCTTCAATTGAAGAAGAGTCAACACTAGACTCAGCAATAACTCAGTTTTTCTCTCCACAGATGCTGCCAGACTTGCTGAGTTTCTCCAGAATTCGTGGTGTTTGTTTCAGATTTCTGGTAACTGCAGTATTTTATCTTTAGTCAAAAAATAGGATTCTGTACATTGTAAAGTCATGGACAGGGAATGAAATTAATCATAAAGGTTAATGTTATCCTGGCCTTTAATATCCAGAGGACAAGAATACTAAGGGATAAATCTCTTGCTAAAGCTGTACAAAGCACTGGTTAGACCACATCTGGAATATAACATTCCGTTTAGAATTGTGGAATCCCTACAGTGTCCAGGGGTTTGAGTTACAAGGAGAAGCTGAAAAGGCTGGGGCTTTTTTCCCTGGAATGTCAGAGGCCGAGGGGTTACCTTACAGAGATTTATAAAATCATGAGGGGCATGGATAGGGTGAATAGCCAAGGTCTTTTTCCTAGGATGGGGGTGTCCAAAACTAGGGGGAATAGGTTTAAGTTTAAAAAGGACCTGAGGAGTAACTTTTTCACACAGAGGATGGTGCATGTATGGAATGGGCTGCCAGAGAAAGTGGTGGACAACATTTAAAAGGCATTTGGTTGAGTATATGAAGAGGAAGGGTTTTTCGGGACATGGGCCAAATGCTGGCAAATGGAAGGATTGGGATATCTGGTTGGCCTGGACGAGTCGGACCGAAGGGTCAGTTTCCATGCTGTATGACTCTAAGAAGATCTGCAATGGAAGAAACCATTCTGGGGTTATCTATTTTAAAATGAGGTTATCTATCCATCTATGTTTATTTTTCTGATCTGTTTGTGTCTATCTGGGGTCTGTCTTTGTGTTTTCATTTACTTTATTTACTATCCATAAACCTGTCTGAAAAGTCAGCTTAAAAAATGATATAAAGAGAAGAACAATTACACTGATCTCACAGTTGTCAAAATACAACACATTTCTCAACAAATGGGGTGATCTTTTCTGCCATGAAAAAAGGATCGATTTTGATGAGTGATTTACTTACCAAAACCTTTGTAGCTATTATTCGGCTTGTGGCTCACACGCTGCCTCCGTGTGACCTCTGCTGGCAGTCTCCTTCTGGAAAAAGAAGTTATTCTGGATTTTGGAGAACGTGTAGTCGTTGTAGTGGTTGCCCTTTGACTGGTGGTGGTGCTGAGAACTGTGGTGACTGGCGATGTGGCGGGTACGGTGGTTGTGGTGAGTACGGTGGTTGTTGTGAGTTTGGTGGTTGTGGGTACAGTGACTGTGGTGGTGGCTGCATTAGTCAGAGGGTCAGTCGTGGGAAGTTCGGTGGTGGGTGCAGTGGCTGTTGTGGTGGTAGGGTCTGTGGTGCTTGTGGTGGTGGGGACTGTGGTGCTTGTGGTGGTGGGG
>NC_063341.1:6154136-6187578 GCF_021869965.1 Rhincodon typus
GACTGTGGTGCTTGTGGTGGTGGGTGCTGTGGTACTTGTGGTGGTGGAGACTGTGGTGCTCACAGTCGTTACTGTTTTTGGAGGTGCAGTGCTCGTATTGGCTGCTATGGTTACGAGGGCAGCAGCAGCAGTTGTGACGGCTGAAGTAGGCGGGGGGCTCGAGGTTGAGGTCGCAGTGCTGACGGGGGCTGCAGTGCTCAAGGGATCAACAATGGAGATGATGGGAATGGCAATAGGAGCCTCGCTGCTTGGAATTGCGGAGATGACTGCACTAGACAAAGGATCAGAGCTGGGGGGTTGAAGGGACACTGTGGTGTTGGCAGAAGCCAGCACAGCTAAGGTATGACTTGCATTTGTCATGATGGAATTTGGAATATTGTTGGAAGGTGTGACTGCTGTGGAAGGCATAGAAAGATCAGAAGCAAGAGTTTTGGTGGTAAATTTGTCAGAAGTAGTGGTGTTGGTTGCAGTTGTAGGACCAGTGGTATTGGATTGGTTGGGTGTTGCAGTGTGTCTACCTGGGTTGGCTGCAGAATAGGTGGTCACGTTAGTACTGCTGGAGGTAGCAGTAATACCAGGACCTGGTATAACAGTGATAGGAATAGGACTAGCAGCAGTCAGAGCCTCTGTAACAGAGAGATTCAGCTGTTGTCTTGATGTTGTTGCTGCCTCTGGATTGATCATTGTGACTGGTTCTACTGCAGGATTTGATGCCTGAGAAGTGTTAATCACTGGCTCCATGTGCTTAATGAGTTGATCTTCCAAAAATAGTAGAGTTGCATCTTCACCACTGGCTGAGCTGACTTCTGGTAACCGACAAAAAAATAATGAGTTAAGTTGAATTCGAGTTCTGATAGAAGACCCTCCCTATGAAAGTGATCTGTCTTCATTCTCTTTCTTTGGTAAACTAATGGTGTGTATTTTCTACTTTTAATTTCAACTCAACATTCAGTAAGAAATTGTTGATTTACAGCATTTTAGAAATCACAAATCCCTTCAAGGTGATTGCAACATGGGTTATGTTGGGTCCAATTAAAAACTGTTTAAAATGGCAGTGACTTTGATTATGGGCATTTTCTATTGAACAAAGTAAGGATTTGAAGATTTCCAGAACATGGAGTCTTTTCAAATCCTCAAATCCAATTTCCCAGAAACAAGTGTTGGTTGCAAGGAATTAAAATGAAGCAAATCCTTGCACCAATTAAAATCAAAAGCTCTCAAAATGCTTCATAGGTAAGCCACACTGTAATGACTTAAACATTCCAAGTACTGTCATCAGATCATAAAAATAGGAGCAGAAATAAGCCATTCAGCCTCTCAAGCATTCAATAAAACATTGATCTGACTGTGGCCTTAATCCCACTTTCCTGAGTTGATAATCAAAATCTGTCCATCTCTAGCTCTTGCTTTCTTTCTCTTCCATTTCCTGGGATAGGATATCTACTAAGATCCATTACAACCCACTGACTCCAACAGCTACCTTGATTACACTAAAATAAAAACGGAGAATATGAAGAAATTCAACAAATTAGCAGCATCTGTGGAGACAGAAACAACATTAATGTTTTGAATCTGATATGACTATTCTTTAGAACCATGTGGAGATGCACTTTACAGCCTTCTGGACTAAATATTATGTTCAATAACTTATGATGACTTAAGCAGACAACAACTCTGTCTTCCATTTTAATATTTTCCCATCACGGTTTTTCTTTCAGTAAATTGAGCACATACCCTGCCTAATCTCCCCTAACCTTTCCCTGACCTGCCCTTCTTTTTAACTTTCTCCTCCCCTTTCTCAATAGCACGAAACCTGTGATTTTTCATGGGTTCCAAAGAAATAACTGGACTCAAACGTTAACACTTTCTCTCTCCACAGGTGATACCAGATCTGCTCAATTTTTCAAACATTTTCTTTTATTTCATATCTCCAGCAACTGCAATTTTTCACTTTTAATTCATGTTAGAGCAATCTGCAATGTGCTTATTCAGAATAAAGATCCCATGTCACAATTTGAAGATATGCAAGAAAATCCCACCTTAATCTAGCCAACATTTATCCCTCAGCCAACATATCTAGAAAACAACAGATGAGCTAGATACTTGCCTCGTTTATTCTTTATACGATCACTTTGTGTACAATTTCTTTACTGCATCAGCCTTGTAACAATAGTGATCACATTTCAAATGTACTTTACTGGCCACAAAGCATGTTATAACAAAAAGAACTCCACGCAAAGGTAGTTATTTCTTTTCTATGTGGATTATCAAACCGTTTTGTTTTATACTTCTGAGCTTTAACACATTGTGTGCCATTTGGTGGAATGTCAGCCATCAACCATATTCCCTTTCACAATACCACTCCTCCAGGTTCGCCTGGGTCCGTTGAAACACGTATCAGGTCTACACCTGGAGACTAGGATTGAAGCTGATTGTGCCTGATTATTATGTACCTGGACAACATTCAGGCTTGGCCTGACTAATGCAAGTATGATCACATCTCACAATTCAAGTTGATTGAGTTTTTTGAAGAAGCAAAGAAGATGATTGATGAGGGCAGAGCAATGGATGTGATCTATATGGACTTCGCGTTTGAGTAAAGCGTTCGACGAGGTTCCTCATGGTGGACTGGTTAGCAAGGTTCAATTACATGGGATACAGGGAGAACTTGCTATTTGGATACAGAACTGGCTGAAAGGTAGAAGACAGAGGATGACGGTGGAGGGTTGCTTTTCAGACTGGAGATCTGTAACCAATGGTGTGCCACAAGTATCAGTGCTGGGTCCATTGTTTTTGTCATTTATATAAATGATTTGGAGGTGAACATAGGTGGTATGGTTAGTAAATTTGCAGATGACACCAAAATTGGAGGCGTAGAGAACAGCGAAGAAGGTTAACTCAGAGTACAACGGGATCTTGATCAGATGGGCCAATGGGCTGAGAGTGGCAGATAGAGTTTAATTTAGATAAATGTGTGATGCTGCATTTTGGAAAGGCAAATCAGGGCAGGACTTTTACACTTAATGGTAAGGTCCTGGGAAGTATTGCTGATCAAAGAGACCTTGGAGCGCAGGTTCATAGTTCCTTGAATGTGGAGTCGCAAGTAGATAGGATAGTGAAGAAGGCGTTTGGTAAGCTTGCCTTTTTTGATCAGTGCAGTGAGTATAGGAGTTGGGACGTCATGTTGCAGCTGTACAGGACATTGGTTCGGCCACGTTTGGAGCATTGTGTGCAATTCTGGTCTCCCTGCTATAGGAAGGATGTTGTGAAACTAGAAAGGGCGCAGAAAAGATTTACGAGGATATTGCCAGGGTTGGAGGGTTTGAGCTGCAGGGAGAGGCTAAATAGGCTGGGGCTATTTTCCCTGGAGCATTGGAGGCTGAGGGGTGACCTTATAGAGGTTTGTAAAATCATGAGGGGTATGGATAGGGTAATTAGACAACATCTTTTCCCCTGGGTGGGGGAGTCCAAAATTAGAGGACATAGGTTTAAGGTGAAAAAAGAAAGATATAAAAGGGATCCAAGGGGCAACTTTTTCACGCAGTGTGTGGTGCACGTATGGAATGAGCTACCAGAAGAAGTGGTGGAGGCTGGTACAATTACAATATTTAAAAAGCATCTAGATGGGTATGTGAATAGGAAGAGTTTAGAGGGACATGGGTCAAATGCTGGCAAATGAGACTAGATTTATATCGGATATCTGGCCAGCATAGACGAGTTGGAACGAAGGGTCTGTTTTCATGCTGTATATCTCCATGACTCTAAGTTACAACGATCTCCAACAAGACATTGTCAGAATCTCTCCCTGATATTCAACAGGAATACCATGTCTAAATTTCCTCCCAACAATATCCTAGGGGTTAGCATTGACCAAAAACCTAACGGCCACACAAATGCTTCACCTACAAAAGTAGGCCAGAAACAGGGATTTCTTTGGCAAATGCTCACTCCCTGAGTCCCAAAACCAAAAGGTTGAACTCAGGAACATCAGAGATAGCAAAACTGCAGATGCTGGAGTCAGAGACAATACTGTGTGAAGCTGGAGGAACACAGCAAGCCAGGCAGCATCAGAGGAGCAGGAAAGTTGAAGTTTTGGGTCGGATTCTTCTTCAGAAATGGGGAGGGGAAGGGAGCTGGGAAATAAATAGAGAGAGGAGGGGTGGGGCTGGGGAAGGTACGTGGGGTGGTGATACATGAATGCAGGTAGGGAGTGGTGGGGATTGGTCAGTGGGATGGGTGGGGCGGATAGGTGGGAGAGAAGATAGACAGGTTGTGTCAGGTCAAGGAGGCGGGACGGAGGTTGGGTAGGGCTGGAGAAAGGTAGGTGGGGTGGTGATAGGTTAGATGCAGATAGGGAGTCGTGCAGATTGGTCAGCAGGAAGGGTAGGGTCAATAGGTGGGGAAGAAGATGGACAGGTTGTGTCAGATCAAGGAGGTAGGGATGAGAGGGAGGTTTGGTTGTTGGATGAGGCGGGGGGCGTGGGGATATTTTAAAATTGGTGAATTCTATTTTTAGGCCATTGGGCTGTAGGCTCCCAAGGCGGAATATGAGGTGTTGCTCCTCCAATTTGCGGGTGGTGTCATCGTGATACTGGAGGAGGTCCAGGATGGACATGTCACCCAGGGAGTGGGAGGGGGAGTTAAAATGGTTGGCGACTGGACTGAAAATGGTTTGTCGCGTACAGAGTGCAGATGCTCTATGAAACAGTCCCTGAGTCTATGCTTGGTCTCACCGATGTAGAGGAGGTCACATCAGGAGCAGCAGATACAGTAGACCAGGTTGGAGAATGTACAGGTGAACCCCTGCCGGATATGAAAGGTTTGTTTTGTGCCTTGAATGAAGGTGAGGGGGGAGGTGTTGGCGTAGGTGTAGCACTTCCTGCGGTTGCAGAGAAAGGTGCCGGGCATGGTGGGGTTAGTGGGGAATGTGGAGCTGACGAGGGAGTCGCAGAGTGGTCCCTACGAAAGGCAGATAGGGGTGGGGAGGGAAATATCTCTTTGCTCATGGATTCGGATTGTAGGCAGCGGAAGTGGTGGACAATGATACGCTGGGCTGGTATGTGAGGACCAGGGGATTCTGTCTTCATGTTTGTTGGGGGGAGGGAGTGTGAGGGCAGATGTGCAGGAAATGCAAGAGATGCAATTGAGGGCATTTTTGATCACCGGAGAGGGGAAGTTACGGTCCTTGAAATAGGAGGACATCTGGGATGTCCGGGAATGGAACGCTCCATCTTGGGAGCAGATGCGGCAGAGGCGGAGGAATTGGGAGTAAAGGATCACATTCTTGCAGGAATGTGGGTGACAGGAGATGCAGTCCACGTAGCTATGGCTTTAAATAAATGTCAGTGTTGAGGCAGTTACCAGAGATGGAGACGGAGAGGTCCAGGAAGGGGAAGAAGGTATTGGAGATGGTCCAGGTAAATTTGAGGTTGGGGTGAAAGGTGTTAGTAAAGTTGATGAAGTAAAATCACGAGGCAGCGCAGATACAGTCATCAATGTAGCAGAGGAAGAGGTAGGGGATGGTGCCAGTGTAACAACGGAAAAGGGACTGTTCCACTTATCCTACGAAGAGTCCTACGAAGAGGCAGGCATAGCATGGACCCATGCAGGTGCCAATGGCCACCTGCTTAGTCTACAGGAAGTGGTTGGAGTTAACGGAGAAGTTGTCCAGGGTAAGGACAAGTTCTGTTAAGCAAATGAGGGTATTGGTGGAGGGGGACTGGTTGGGCCTGCAGGAGAGGAAGAAGCAGAGGGCTTTTAAGCCATCCGCATGGGGAATGCAACTGTACGGGGTTTGTATGTCCATAGTGAAGATCAGGTGTTCGGGGCCAGGGAATTGGAAGTGGAGGGCGTGGGTGGTGTCCCTGACATAGGTTGGGAGTTCCTGGACCGGGGTGGAAAGACAGAGTCAAGGTAAGCAGAGATGTGTTTAGTGGGGCAGGAGCAAGCAGAGACAATGGCTCAGCCGGGGCAGTCAGGTTTGTGGATTTTGGGAAAGAGATAGAAACGGGCGGTGCAGGGTTGGAGGCTGTGGGTGTGAGGTCTCCTGAGGTGATGAGGTTATTGACGGTCTGGGAGATGATGATTTAGTGGTCAGGGGTGGGGTCATGATCGAGGGGGCGCTAGGAGGAGGTGTAATAGAATTGGCGCTGGGCCTCAGCAACGTAAAGGTCCGTGCGCCATACCACTACTATGCCCCCCCATTGCAGGTTAGATGGTGAGGTTAGGGTGGGAGAGGAGGGCTGCACGTTCCGTGGGGGAGAGGTTGGAGTGAGTGAGAGGGGTGGAGAGGTTGAGGCGATCGATGTTGCGATGGCAATTGGAAATGAAGAGGTCGAGGGAGGGTAGGAGGCTTTGTAGTGGTGTCCAGGAGGATGGGGTTTGTTCTTCTTCTTCTTCCCCACCTATCCGCCCTACCCTTCCCACCAACCAATCCCCACTACCCCCTACCTGCGTCCAACCTATCACCACCCCACCTACCTTTCCCCAGCCCCACTCATCCTCCCTCCTTCCTCCTTGATCCGACACAACCTGTCCATCTTCTCTCCACCTATCCACCTCACCTATCTCACTGACCAATCCCCATCACTGCCGACCTGCATTCATCTATCACCATCCCACCTGCCTTCCTCAGCCCCACCCCTCCTCTCCCTATTTATTTCCCAGCTCCCTTCCCCCTCCACATTTCTGAAGAAGGATCCTGACCCAAAACGTCAACTTTCCTGTTCCTCTGATACTGCCTGACCTGCCGCATTCCTCCAGCTCCAAACAGAATTGTCTCAAAGTCAGAAGCATGATGGAATATTCTCCACTTGGCTGAATTAGTGAGGCCCCAACAAATCTGAAAAACTCAATAGCATACAGGACAAAACAGCCCTTTAATGAGCACCTCACCCACCCCTTTACATAGTCAGTCCCTCGACCACCTGTTCAACAAGGTCAACATTTCACCATATAGAGTTGCTGGAGCAAATTCATTGAACATGTCTTATTTTGTACATTTCCCTTTATCTGTTAACCTTACCAATATGCTGTCATGTTTGTTAGAGATCTTGTACCAAGTTGTACTGATTGGTCAGGCTGTCATATCGGTCAGCAAAGAGTGAGAATTGCTGAAGCTCAGTAGTATCAGTGTTGACAAGATGCACTGCAACAATTCACGAAGCTCCCTTTGATCTTTGCTACCTAGAAAGCCAAGGGCAGCAGAAAAATGGGAACACTGCCATCTGAAAATTTCCCTTCAAGACCATCCTGACTTTGAAATACATTGTACTCCTTCACTGCTATGGTAAAAATTTTGAACTCCCTAAATGCAGGCATGCAAATCAAATTAAATACAGTGATTGATGATGGTAGCTCACCATCAGATTCTTGATGACAATTAGGAATAAGCAGTTAATGCTGCCCTTGTCAGCAGAGCTCACTTCCTGTGAATGAATGAATAAAAAGCCCTAAAACATTAAGACGCAGACAGAAAGCACGTTATGTACTTACTCCTTAGCGTTTGCCTACTTCAATGCTAGTTTCCAATTTACTCGTTGCATGTACATTTTAACAGTATCTAATCTCATTATATTACAAATTTATGTTGCAATGCACATATTGATTAAATTTAAAAAATATTGCCTGGTGCCTCACAATTGGTGTAGGGAGAAAACAGGGGTGTTCTGACACATCAATGTAAGGTCAGAGATAGGTCAGCAGCCTTGATTACTAAAAAACATTCTAAACTTATTTTAATGCACTGCATGAACATGTATCCACAGTTGTGTCTGGTTATAAAACAGCAACTTATATTTACATAGTGCCTTTTTAAGCAGTAAAGCAAACAAAAACACACTCCTGAAGCACAGTCGCAAACAAAATTTGACACTGAACCACATAGCGTGATATTTAGACAGATGACCAAAGGCTTAGAAAAAGAGATTGGTTTTAACAACCATCTTCAGGAAAGTGAAAGTGGCACAGAAGTTAAAAGGGGAAAATTCTAGGGCTAAGGGCCAAGGTATTGATGGCATAGCCCACAGTGGTGCTGTGATTAAAGTTAGGGATCTGTCAAAGTGCAGAGACCTCAGGTAGTTGTAGGGTTGAGGAAGATTACAGAGATAAACAAAGATGAAAATTTAAAAACCAAGGTGTTGTGAGTCAGGAGTCATTTTAGGTCTGTAAACACTAAGGTCGCGGACGAATGAAACTTGGTGCAAGTTAGTATCTCAGCAGTAGAGTTGTGGATGTGTTCAAGCTTCCGGACAAGAGGATCAGAATGGGTGAGGCCAGAGGTAACAGAGGGTTTCAGCAGTGGTTGAGCTGAAGCAGGGATGGATGGGGCCAAAACCTTCAGTCAGAGTCAAATAGGTCTCCAAAGCTGAGAGCAGTCTGGATCAATCTCAGAAAGTTGCCAGGCAGAACAATGGAGTCATTGTCAAGGAACCTTTCAGGGAATTTAGGAACACTTGAGACTATGTTAAATCTAATTGCTCGTACTGCACAAACTTCTCAATCCTAATTCAACATTCGAATGCTATGATCTCGCATAAAATGGTACCGTTCTTAAAATAAAAATCCTCCTGCAATTGCTGCATAGTCATGTTTCATCTTTAGGCAGCTGCACATTCCCGTGAAATTGAAATTCACTGTCCAAAGGCATGACAGAGCATCAGCAATATGTGAATTGTAAAGCCCACTAGCGCCTTATGGAACACATGATGGACTGTAAATGCACCTTTGCTGATGTTGCCCACATCTGAAATCAAGTAAAAACTAAATAAGGTCTCATGATTACAAAGTTAAAAGTAAAGCTATTACAGGTTGAAACAGAACATCTCTCCAGTAGAATTATAGACTTAGTTCAAAAATGTTTGCTTTGTTTCTTTAAACATGAGGGGAGCAGTGTCCAAGGTTAATTGAAGACGTGGAATAGTTAATTAAAAGCAGTGATCTTCTTTCGGCTCAAAATTCACAACTATCATTGCAGGGTAGATGCCTTTGCAGATGGGTGGCTTGGGGCACAGTTTGTTCAGAAGCACGAATTCACTACTCTACCTGGGATGTTGTTATGGCCTATTGCCTCCAACCATTTCTTGGGTTTTTTTTTGGACTGATTTGGCTTAAGATTGGCATCTGGCGACTTGAGGAGGATGCTGAGATTTTCTTGGCAACTTAGTTAAAGATGGTTGAAAATGTTTCAGACTTAGCACTGGTCGCCACATTACCAAAAGGATGTGGATGCTTTGGAGAGAGTGCAGAGGAGGTTCACCACAATGTTGCCTGGTATGGAGGACGCAAGCTATGAAGAGAGGTTGAGTAGATTCGGATTATTTACATTAGAAAGACGGAGGTTGAGGGGGGACCTGGTTGAAGTCTACAAAAACATGAGAGGTATAGACAGGGTGGATAGCAAGAAGCTTTATCCCAGAGTGGGGGACTCCATTGCTAGGGGTCACGTTTTCAAGGTGAAAGGGGACAAGTTTAAGGGCGATATGTGTGGAAAGTTCTTTACGCAGAGGGTGGTGGGTGCCTGGAACGCGTTGCCAGCAGAGGTGGTAGGGGCGGGCACGATAGCATCATTTAAGATGTATCTAGACAGATACATGAATGGGCAGACAGCAGAGGGATACAGATCCTTGGAAAATAGGTGACAGGTTTAGATAGAGGATCTGGATCGGCACAGGCTTGGAGGGCCGAAGGGCCTGTTCCTGTGCTGTAATTTTCTTTGTTCTTTGATATGCAGGTGTCCTTTCTCCTCCTCCTGTTTGTTAAATTATCCACTACACTTCATGTGGATGTGGGAGGACTGCAATGCTTTGATCTGACCTGGTGGTTTTAGGTTTGCTATGCTCTACTGCGTCCTCCTTCCACTGTTTAGCATGGCAAAGTTGCACCTGATTTCTAGGTGTACTTTGTGCTGCTCCTGACAGGCTTTCTTGCATTTATCATTGAATTGTAGAGTTAGGAATATGCTGAAGTTACGAACTGTGATTGAATACAATTCAGTTGATGTTGATGGTCAGTTTTAGGCATCTAAATCTGTGCTAAAAAAGTCCTATGTAGCATTGTTGTTGTGCTGAACAATACAATGAAGGTTATAGAGCAAAAACAAAGAACAGTACAGCACAGGAACAGGCCCTTCAGCCCACCTGTGCAGACACATAATGCCTTTCTAAACTAAAAACCAACATGCCAAGAAGATCTTAGCCTCCTCCTCAAGTCCCCAGATGCCAGTCTTTAGAAAATTTAATACAGTTTTAGTTTTATGCTTATCAAGGTGATGAAGTTTAATATTTCCCTTTTTTAAACACATCAAGTAAAATTTGCTGCAGTTTGTCTAACATTGTACCAGTGCAATGTTTCAACTTCTAACTATGGCAGCACTATTTCCTCTAGTTGTCCATATTTTGGTTTACTGAGTTTGGTGAACCTGCAACGGGAGATGTCGCACTCTCTGCCCTTGGAGCAAAGACAGTAGGAAGGAAGCAGCAGATCTGTTAATCTAGAGAAGGTGCACAGTCACAGAATAACAAGACAGAGCCTAATATACAGTGACTCACAATGGCTTGAGATCAGAGCGTTACATGACACAGTAGTGTACAGCTGGGAATGAGTTGCCCTGTGAGTGCTCAAGTTACTTCATATACTATGAAGTCTCATGGCATCAGGTCAGACATAGGGAAAGGAACCTCCTGCTGATTACCAACTACGCTGAATTAATGCTCCTCCATATTGAACACAAGCAAGATGACTTTTAAGGGAAGATTAATAGATTTCTGATTACCAATAATGTAAAGGATTGTGGGGATCGTGTGCGTAAAAGGCATTGAAATGTTCGATTAGCCTGATTGCACTAAATGGCAGAGCAGGATCGTTGGGTTAACCGGCCTACTTCTGTTCCTCTGTTCCTAAATGAGACAGCAACATGTGCACCAATGGAAGGTGCAAGTGTCCATGATGAATGGAGTCTACATCCATCACTCCATTATTAAGTAATAAAGAAAATACCAGAATTGATATCACACCTTCAACAATATCTAGATCTCCCAAAGTGTTTCATGGCCAATTATGTTTAACTTAAAAACCCTCAGCCAATTCTCAAACATGTTATTGTGCACTTACGCTCATCCTCTGCCATTTCTTCATCTCCTGCTTCCTCTGAAGGCTTTGCTTTATAGTATGTTGCTCGTAAAATGGTCGGTCCTTGGGAATGCTTGCGCTTCTGTTTCCTCTTAAACTGCTTCTGCTCTGTACTTGATAATTCAGATGATTTGGTGTCTTTATTATCATGTCTTTTCTGGCTAAGCTCTTTGTCAAACATTTCAGCTAATATTCGGATATGCCTCTCCTTTAAATAAACCAAAATTGGAGGCCATTAGTTTGAAGACCAGTCAAAAGCGCTCACCATCATCGACAAATCACACTGCAGCTTCAAAGATTACAATACTGATTCTAAATTCGTTAGCTCAGCAAGACACAGAAAATATATTTAATCCATGGTTTTGCTATTTTATCATGAGTAACAGATTATTGTCTTGTGCAAAGAGAAGCATATCTGCCATGAGCCAATGTCTCCAGATGCAATTCCCACACTGGGGGTGTATGTCATAACAGATTGAGAACCAATCTGTAAATGCATTCGGTTACGTATGTGCAAAATTGCATGTTGCCACAACAATTTGGACTCACTGAGTAAACCACAGCACACCACGCCAACCACTGCTGGTGAAAACTGTCCAAGATCAGACACAGTCTGGCATTTCTTTGCCCCCAGTTTTTCCCCACTGATTTGATTCTTCCAGGGATCTGGTTCTATAAGCTCTGTTAGTCCCCTGACACCTCATTCAAATAGCTGATTCATGGGTCATTTAAAAAGAGATAGCGTCACAAACAAAAGCAAAAGGAATGTCTGGATAGCCACCAGGAATAAACTCTGACAGATTTTTCCCATCGGTCACTGACTATTCTCAAGGATATTATGATCAGTTTGAGTTGTCCCAATCAAGACAACCTAACCAAGTGAACAGATCAAATCTCTGCTTGGCTTGGTACTGTTACACTATGCAGTTCACTGATCCATTAAGTAATCTTGTGCTGATCCATCAAGGCTAAGTTCTTCCATTTACTTAATAGGGAAATGGTGCAGAGTCAGGCTAAAGCAGAAGGCTCTTTTTCAAGAGGAGACACTGACCAGTAACTCTGCTTTTAGGTTCCTTCAGCCATAGTAAAATATATTTTAATATCATTTACTATCTATATTTAATGACTCGGAGGAGGGGGCAGACTGTAAATGTATCCAAATTTGCTGACCATACAAAAATAAGTGGGAAGGCATGTTGTGATGAGGACACTAGGAATCTGCAAGGAGATAAATTGAGCGAGTGGACAAAAAACCGGGCAGATGGAGTTTAATATCGGAGCATGTAAGGTCATGCATTTTGGGAGGAAGTATTAAAAGGCAGACTATTATTTAAATGGAGAGACTGGTGAAGCACAGAGGGATCTGGTTGTACTTGTGCATGAAACACAAAACATTAGCATGCAGGTGCAGCAAGTAATTAGGAATGCAAATGGAATTTTGGCCTTAATTGCTCAGGGCTTGGAGTTTGAAAATAAAGGTAAAGTCATCATAGTCCTAGCAGACCACAGGACTGCTCCATCATTACAGAAAGACTGGTGGTGGTTTAACCTAAGGATCACCATGCCTCAGGCAAGGGGAGAAAGTGAAAAGGAAAGTACTTCAAAGTAACCTTATCTGGTACAGAAATTGTAGCCACACAGTTGGCATTACTCTGTATTGTGAACCAGCATGCCTGCCAACCGAGCACACCAATCCCTCAGCTCAGGGAAGTCTTGCAACAGGGGAGACAATGGCCTAGTGGTCATATCACTGGACTGTTAATCCAGAGACCCACGTAATGTTCTGGGGACCTGAGTTTGAAACCCACTACACCAGATGGTGGAACTTGAAATCAATGAAAAAAAATCTGGAATTAAGAGTACAATGACCATGAATCCATTGCTGATTGTTGGAAAAAGCTATCTACTTTACTAATGCCCTTTAGGGAAGGAAACTGCCATCCTTACCTGATCTGGCCTATATGTGACTCCAGACCCACAGCAATGTGGTTGACTCTTAGCCCCACTCTGAGCAACTAGGGATGGGCAACAAATGCTAATCTAGCTAGTGACAACCACATCCTGTGAATGAATGAATAAAAACAACTGTATAAAGTGTTGCTGAGGTCGCACCTAGAACTATAGTTCTAATCCTCTTATTTAAGAAAGGAATTACACGCATTGGAGGCATTTCAAAAGAGATTCACTAGGCTGATCCTGGTACAAAGGGATCGTCTTATCAATAATGACCAAACAGTCTTTATTATTCATTTGCATTTAGACGAATGCAGGGTGCTCTTATTGAAACGTACAAGATTCTGAAGGGATTTGACAGCGGAGATGATGTTTCCACTTGTGGGGTGTCTCAAACTCGGGGCCACAGTTACAGAATAAGGGGACACTCATTTAAAACTGAGATACAAAGGGATTTCTTCTCCCACAGGGCAGTAAGTGTTTGGAATTCTCTACCTCAGAGAGTTGTGGAGGCTAGATCACTGAAAATATTTAATCCATGGTTCTGCTATTTTATCATGAGTAACAGATTATTGTCTTGTGCAAAGAGAAGCATATCTGCCTCTGAGCCAATCTCTCCAGATGCAATTTCCACTCTGGGGGTGTATGTCATAACAGAGGTGGTGTACAGGTTTTTGAAATATCAAGGGGTTGAGGGCTTTGAGGAGTTGGCATGAAAGTGGAGTTGAGGCTTGGGCTAGATTAGTTATGATCTTATAGTATGGCATGGCAGCCTTGTGGGCTGAATGACTTACTCTTGGGTCCTATTTCTTATGGTCTTATCCCAGTATGTTTATATAAATATCTAAATGTTGTTGAAGTGGATTCTGTACAGCATATTTTGAGTTGTAAGTAGATATAGTTGCATGGGAATGGAAATTAAGGAACAGATTAACTCTGGTTGGAATAATTGGAAGAAGTGTAATAAGTAAGGAAATAATGGGTGGTGTGAGGAACATTTTCTAATCCTCACTAGACACAGACAATCCTCTAGAGGATTGGAGGTCTGTGCAGGTAGTGAGTGAGGAATATGCCAAATAATTATAGGTTTGTCATTCTGACTTGGTGGTGGGAAAATCATTTAGAACCAATTTTGAGAGACAGGATAAATTGTCACTTCGCAGGGCACAGACTCATCAGGGATAGTCAGCATAATTTTGAAAAGAGTAGATTGTGTTTTATTAGCTTAATTAACTTTTTTGAGAAAGTAACAAGGCGGATTAATAGTGTAATCAAATGGATGTTTGAGGCATTTGACAGGTCTCGTATGAGAAACTGGTCAGAAAAATTAAAGAGCCCATGGAATACAAGGGAATGTGGTGAAAGGGATCCAGAATTGACAGGAATTGAAGGCTAAGGATGGATATGTTTTTGCAAATGGAAAATGGTTCCAGTGATGTTCCATAGAGCAATATGGTGAATCCCTTGCTGTGTGCTGTACAGATTAATGACTTAGACTGAAATGTTGGGCACACAATTGGGAAAATTGCAGATGACACAAAAGTTGATAGTGAAAGTTAATGTAGTTGATAGCGAAGAGAATTGCTGTTAACTCCAGAATGATATCAGTCTTTTCTGAACGTACGAAATCGGAGTAGAAGTAGACTTTTCAGCCCTTTAAGCCTGCTCCACCTATGCATTAGACAGTGGCTGATCTGTTCGTGCTTTGAATTCCACATTCATATCTATCCCCAATAACCCTTGATTTCTCTTGCCTAACAAGAATGTTTGGTTGAGTGGACAGAAAAGTGGCGCATGGAATTCAATCCAGAGAAGTGTGAGGCAATGGATTTCGGGACAGAAAACTAAACAAGGGAAGACACAACAAACAGGAGAATATTAAGAGGTGCAGAGCAAGTGACAGATCTTGGAGTACATGTCTACAGATCCTTGAAGATGGCAGGGCAGGTAGATAAGGTAGGCAGGAAACAGATGGAATGCTTTCCTTCATTGAATAAGGTATAGAATACAACAGCAGGGATGCAATCCTGGAATCGTATAGAACACCAGTTAAGTCACAGCTGGAATTTAGTGTACAGTTCTGGTCACCACTTTACAGGAAAAACATAGTTTCTCCAATCTGTTGGAGTCCTTTGAAGAGGTAACATGTGCTCTAGCTAAAGAGGAGCGAGGGAGTGTACTGTCCTTACATTTAAGAATGCATTTGACAAGGTGGCACATCAAAGATATTTGCGGAAAATGAAAGCTCATAGTCTAGGGGTGTAACAGTTTGACGTGGACAGACGTTTAGCTGGGTAACAAGAAGTAGAGAATAGGCATAAATAGGTCTTTTTCAGGTTTGCAAGATGTAACAAGTGGTATGCCACAAGGATCAGCTGGGACCTCAATTCTTTACAATTTATATACATTATTTAAATGAAGAAACAGAAGGTATGGTTGTCACATATGTTGTCGGCTCAAAGATACATTGGAAATTGAGAACAGGATATAAAGGGAGCTACAAAAAGATATAGATAGGTTGAGTGACAGGGCAAGGATATAGCAGATGGAGTATGATGTGGGAAAATGTGGAATTATCCATTTTGGTAAGAAGAATTGATTTAAAAAGTATGAAGTGATTTTATTTTCTCTCCAAGGGTTTTGTATCTTGGCAATCTCAAAGACTGATCGGTGAGGATTGTTTTCCTTAGAACAGAGGAAGCTGGAGGCTGACTTAACTAAGGTGTACAGAATTATGAAGAGCCTTGATGGAGTAATAGGAAAGGTCTGATACCTCCAGCAGAGAAGTCAATTTACCAAGGGGAACAGATTTAAAGTGATTGGGCATAGAATTAGAGGGGACATGAGGAAAAGCTTTTTCATTTAGGGGCAGGTGGGTTTAAGGAATTTGTTGCCCAGTTTGGTTGAGGCAAAAAGTCTCTAATCAAGTCTCTAATCATTTAAAATCTCCCTGAACCTGCACCCAAAGTGGTGTAAACTGCAAGGCTACAGGCAAGTGCTGGAACATGGGATTAAAATGGGCAGCTCTATTTCTTTATAAGTGATGCAGGCAAGATGGGCTGAATGGTCTTTTTCTGTGCCTTTTCTATGGATCTGTTTAGTTGGATGTTGTGCAAAGGAAAAATATGACTGAAGCTGAAAGGAAGAATGTACAAGACAGTGGTGAAACTGGCCTTAATACATTGTGCAGCAAACTTAGCGCCATTCAACAAGAGAGGAACAACAACTGGCTCTTAATGTGGTGCAGGTTTTGAGATGGATATGTAGACTGACAAGAATGAACAAAATTGGGAACCAGTACATCAGGGCGTCAGTGAAGATTTCAGCAACACTGATGGAACTGGTGAAATTGTAAGGACATAAAATAAGGAGAGAAATGTTGCCAGGAAGAAGGAGGAGAAAAAGTCCTCCAAGACCAGATGGAAGGATGTGGTGGTGAGAGATTTAAACACAGAGGGTTTGGGAGATGACTCAGTGAGGCTTAGGAGAAACTGGGGAAACATAATTAACCAGCACTGTGGGGACTCCAAGTAAAATGACAGACACTGAAAGCAAAAGTAGGTTCAGTAACCCAGTGATCGTGGTACTGGACTAGCAGCCTGATGGTTTTATGTTCAAATCCTACCTTGGCAAGAGAAGAAACTAAATTCCATAAACCTGGCTATTTGCTATAGCAGCCTAAAATTATCACAGTGTTTTGTTATATAGCTCACTTACATCTTTCTAGGAGGGGAAGCTGCCAATTCTACCTGACATGAGAAACACAGAAATTTAATCTCACACCATATGGTTGAGTATTCACACTCACAGAGTAGCTATGGCTAGGCAATAAACTGTTTCCTTTAAAGTTTATACTGTTACCTGGAGACTGGGGAGCCAAATACTCCCCAGGCCTCACTTAATGGCCATAACAGAGAGAGACTGAATGGAAGAAAAGGTTGACATTTGTGCTCTGAAATACAGCAAAGTGAAAGGATATATTCCCAAGCTGTTCAGAGTTTTCTTTAAAGATCTTTCTCGCAGCTGGAAATTAGGCTGTTAGCCTCTTAAACCTCCTTCTGTTGGGATATTATGACAAATAGCTACCTAACCTAGCCCCCTAACACTCAATATGGACCATTTTACACTTTGTGTGAGTTTGAGCTGCAATATTTCTTGCCCCTTCCAATATCTTAAGAAAATTTAGAGTGTCCTTCACTCCTTCGCCTTGCTGTTTATCAAATTATCCTTTCTCACCACCATATTTCTTCCCATTGTTGGTTTCATCTTCCATTTTAACAGAACAGAGGGCTGAATTTTCACCTCAGGGCAGGAAATGGGAGTTGGGGCTGTTAATGGATCCCGAACGTGGTCTCTCAAAGAAAAATCCACCATTCAGGTTTTCCTGGGGATCTCCTCAATTGTCACTGGAGACTGTTTCCTTGTCCATTTAAGGGTAGTGGGTGGGCTTTCAAAACTGGAGAACCAACAGGTTGAGAGGAGTAGCATTCATGTCCACTTCTGACATTGGCGAGGTCCGAAGACTCTGTCTTTAATGATCAACCTGTCAAATTAAGAATTAAAGACTCTTTGACCTCTGGGATCCAACTGGAAATACTTCAAGGTGATCTATTGGCTGGCTGTTGAGGGTCCTTCCCAAGCTGAAACAAATTTGAGCCATCTCTGTTCTGTTCTGAGTGAGCATTGAGCCCACAACACGAAGCTCTGCCTGCTCAGGTTAACTTAGAAAATAAAACAACTGGAAGTTGCTGAAGCAGTTAGAGGTGCTTTTCCAAAGCCTGAAGCTCATTTTTAGGGTGGCATCAAAGAAGCTTTATTTTTGTGTGGACTACATCTGAATTAAGCTCCTGTGACAGTGGAACTTTGAGTTATATTTGAAGGATATTGGCACTCTTTTTTACCTTCCTGTGCTTACTACAACTCTCTGATCCAGCACCAAAATCACAGATTCAACAAACATTGATAGGAGTTATTTATAGGCCACCAAATGAGAGCAGTAATGTAGGGCACATTATGAGTCAAAATATTAGAGATGCCATGGAAGAAGAATCAGGGGTATTTCAAACTCAGTGAAGGCTTGGTAACCTCAGCAGCAGTAATGCTATAAAGGATATATTCTAGGGCTGCATACAAGATGGTTTTCTCATATGGCATGTTAAGAATTTAACTACAGAACAGGCTAGTTTAGATCTAAAATTGTGCAATTAAGATGGGCTAATTAGTAATGTCGTTGTCAAGAAGCCTCTTGGGAAAGTGACTATAATATGAAAATATATTGCATCAAATTTGAAAGTGATGTTGTTCAATCTGAAAAGACGATCTTGCCTCTAAATACAGGAAACTCCAAAGTTGGTTGCTTGAGGAACTCTGGCTGGAGTTGATGAGCTGGAGTCTGAGCTTCAAACACTGTGACACATCAGGGAGAGGGAGAGTTGCCCGAATGCTGTGTTTCTGGAGGCAGTCACAACCTTCAGATTAACTACCACAAATTCAGTCAGTGGTTAGGGACAGGTGGGTGTGACTAAGAGGGAGGCAGGTAGAGGGGTCCAGGAGCCGCAGCCCTTGAGCTTGTCTAAAGGGATGAGAGTGGGGGCTGTAGGGAGGATGAGCAAACTGACCAGTGCATCGTAGTATGGGGAACTACTCAAGACGGGGGAGAAAAGAGAAATGTAGTTGTAATTGGGGATAGTATAGTCAGGCAAATAGACACTGTTCTCTGTCACCAGGATCAAGAATCCCAAAGGCTGTGTTGCCTGCCTGATGCCCAGATTCAGGGTATCTCATCTGGGCTGCAGAGGAACTTGGAGTGGGACGGGAAAGATCCAGTTGTCATGCTCCATGTAGGTACTAACGATGTAGATAAGGACAGGAAACAGGTTCTGCTGAGGGAATTTGAACAGCTAGGGGCTAAGTTAAAAAGCAGAACTGAGAAGATAATAATCTCTGGATTACTGCCTGAGCCACAAGTTAACTGGCACAGGATCAACAAGATTAAAAAAGTAAATGCGTGGCTCAAAGATTGGTGTGGGAGAAACAGGTTTAAATTCATGGGACATTGGCATTAGTACTGGGGAAGGTGGGAGATGTTCTGATGGGACATACTCCACCTGAATTATGCTGGGACCAGAGTGCAGGTGAATCACATTTAATAGGGCTGTAGATAGGACTTTAAGCTAAATAGTGGGGCGTTGAAAAATTATTGCATGAAAAATTATTGAAAGGTTAAAGCAGAGAAGGGATCAGGAGAGGTTATTAAAGTTTCCAGAGCAAGCAATAGGTCAGAGAGTAATGAAAAGATCAGGAATCTAACTTCAGGCACAGAAGAAGGGGACTGCAATGAGAAGGAGTGCAGCCAATGCAGAACTGAGGGTTCTGTACTTAAATGCATGCAGAATACAAAACAAGGTAAAAGAGATGGTAGCGCTGATTGAAATTGGTAAGTATGATTTGGGAAAAACATAGATATGGTTACCAGGGGACCAGGGCTGGGAATAAATATCCAAGGATAGTCCTATTGAAAGGAAAGGCAAATGGTCAGGGAGTAGGGTTGCCTTGTTAGTAAGAAATGAAATTAAATTGATAACAATGTTGACGGGCCTGAATAGAGAGGATGTGGAGAAAAGGAGAGACTAGGACCTGAAACATAGCCTCAGAGTGAAGGCACAACCCTTTAGAACTGTGATGGGGAGGAATTTATTCAACCAGAGGGTGGTGAATCTGTGGAACTCATTGCCACAGAAGGCTATGGAGGCTAAGTATGTGTATTTAAAACAGAGATGTATAGGTTCTTGATTAGTGAGGGGGTCAAAGATTACAAGGAGAAGAAAGGCAAATGGGGTTGAGAAACATGTCAGCCATGAACAAATTGTGGAGCAGACGTGATGGGCAGAATGGCCTATTTTTTGCTCCTAAATGTTATACTTTTGTGGTCAAAGGTATGAGGGAAAAATAGGTTGTGGTAGATTAGAAAAGTACATTAAAGGTATGAGAATAGTGGATCAGGCTGAAGGGACCTAACAGTTTAATCCTAGCCCTATTTTCTGTATTCCCACAAAAACACTTTGGTCTCCAGGATGGTGGAGAAGCAGAATATGAGTACTGCCATCTAAGCTAAGTAAACCCAAACATAAACCTGCTTTGGGCATTTGGTGGCATTGGAAGCAAATACGCTAGTATTAACTATCCCTGACCCTGGTGAGCACAAAAACTCATGATGATGTTTTTATTTAAAGTTTGGAGTTTTTTTACCCATGCCTGCGTAACTCACATGCCAAACCTATAATGCTGGAATGGAAGGTGAGGAGCGTGTTTGTAGACAAGACTGTCTTTTAAACCTAGAACAGGTCAAATGATTTAGTCATTGCTGTTTCCCAGCTTGGTTTTCTGCTTGGATCCCCTTCTCCTTCAGCTGCTTTTCAAACTGACAAAAGATATATAAATGTGACTCAGCTGTCAAAATGCTATTATTTACCCTCTTGGCTTGATCTCTTACCTCAGATTGTGTGTAGGTGGCTGCAGCATCTCTCTGCAGGAAGTTTGTGCTGATGTCAATCGTTTCTTCCTTTGTGCTTTTGTAAGGAGTGGTCCAATTTTCCTTCTTCTCCATCTTATTCTGAACCTCATGGTAAACGCCAGTGATTGGCACATCCTCCATGGAGGTTTTAAATGCATATGCCTGAGGAGAAGGGGAGAGCAGTTAGACACTCTGCTCTGTCAGCCAGTCTGTCTTCCCTCATTTTTTCGGTTGGTCCTTTCTTCTGGTTTCCCAAGTTTATTTCTGTAACACAACAACATCTACTTCTGGCTTTAAAGCACCCTTATCATAGAAAAATAACCAAAGGTACATTAACAAGAATGATTTAAAGGCAGGTGTGGACCAGTCGAAATTTTACACATATCTAGCAGCTTTTTCATTTTTTTCCCAGTACTTAACCCCAAAAGATCAGATTTTGTTTATTACTGTTTTACAGCTTGCCAGGATAAGCTCCTGATCTAAGTTTTTGTCTTGTACTTCAATCACTAAATTAGTATACCTCATATGCTGCACATTGACTCACAGACCACAAATACGGTTAATTACACAGTATCCATGACATTTACAAAATTACAAAGATGATGGGAAGCTGACTTGTTACATATTAAGCCTTAAAAGTAGTTTTGGGAACCAACCTCCTCTAAAACCCATAATGCTATTAAAGAATTTACTGTTTCAGCAACAACTTCACCAGCAATTTGTTCACCGAACTTAACACAGAGAAGGCACATGTGTAGAGGTTTCTGGCTTGATAGCCTGAACAAGTTTTGTACGCATGGCTACCTGCTTAGAATGCTTGTGATTTTGCATTCTTTGTGCAGGTAATTATGGTATTAAGTTATTTGGAGAATCTGCCAGTGTCCATGAGCTTTTAATGTTCAAGGTGTCATCTTAAAGCTCTTGTCACACCATAAATACAACCAGCATCATCTTTACATCTGTTCTGCTGTTGTGTGTTATGAGAACCATCTGTTTAAGCAACCGGTTATTGTTGATAGATTTTGGATGCAATTGATTCGTCCTATATGCTTTCTGTGGAAAAAAAAATCACATGGGAGTAGACAAGTATCTTACATATTGATATGGAGAAACAAGGTATGATTTGAAGAGTAGGAGAGTTCTTCTTATTCGCAGCTAATATTTAACCCTCAATCAACATCACTTGAGCAAATCATCTGTCTTCTACCTCATTGCTGTTCGTAGTTTGTGTGCATAAATCGATTGCTGTTTCCTTCATCACAATTCAAATTAGTTAGTTGGCCACAAAGAACTTTTACAACTTTCTGAGATCATTGGAAGTGTGACATAAATGCAAATTTGTCAGTTCTTTCTTCCCTGATTTAGGATTCTTTAATCAATGAAGCAATAATACAAAAAGCCTTTTCCAAATCCCCCAGCCAACAGAATTCAAATGGGACAAAGCTTAGTAACTGAAGAAACAAAATTACATAAGTTGGAACCAGTGCCACATTTGGACTGTGCATACAATTTGGAGACTCCATTAATTAATTCATAACCACAAATGGGTTTGTACAAAGCCAGGCAGCAAGATATACAAAATTTGCAAATGTGCATATCTTAATTTCAAGGTTATTACCAAGTCTGAATCCTTCCACCTTTCTACCTTACTATACTCTTTTCAAAAATTTGTTAAACCTACTTTTTCTGCCCATATGTAACTTGATGTCAAATTTAATGTTTTATAATGCTTTTGTGAAGTTTGTTTTCACATAAAGGATGCAATTTTGAAGATTCATAAGCATTACACTTGAAAGTTAACAAGAGCGGTTGTTGGTCAGACCCAAACTACAAACTGATTGATGAGTACACAGCGCAACAGGAACCAGTAATTGATAGTAAATGGGATCATCTAACAATCTCATTAAGGGAGGACAAAAATTCAACTATTGTGGTAAATGGAAACTTTATTCAGGTGCAGGTGGGGAGAAGAGCCTTTACTGATGCCACTTAATAAAAGTCAACTCAATAAAGCACTATTCTTTGAATGAGAGTTGAACCACAATGTGTTTTTTTTTCCATACAGTAACTTCCAAGCTTCAAAACAAGTACCTTTCTTAGAATGCTACTTGAGCGTTGAATAAACGCATCATATATTTCACAGAATCATAAAAATGTCAACACCGATGAAACCAATTAGCCCTTCATTGCTATGCTAGTTCCACATCAGTTTTCTAATTCCATTTCCCTGTTGTTTCACCATGTTCTAGAATACTGTTCCTCTTCAAGGGTTTCTCTAGTTTTCTCAGTCACTTTCTGTTATCTTTTGCAAGACAACATTTGACTTAATCTTCCCTTTTAGGGTTATAGCGTTAGTTTATATAAAATATACCAATCATCCATACATGTCTTTCTGCTGCAGTCAAACCTCCCTCCTCATCTAGCTCTATCAACAGAATCCTTTAACACTTTCTTCCTATATAATTATCAAGCTTTCTCTTAAATGCTTCTATACAACTTACCCCAGCAATTCCCTGTGTAACCACAGCATATTTCTACCACTCTAGGTAAATTTCCTGTTTAATTTCTGAATGACTACTTTATGTTGATGGTCTCTGGTTTTGTTCCTTTTAACTGTGTTCAAAATGGCAGTGCCCACTTAACCTGGGCCTAGTAAGTTACAATCCTTTCTTGACAACATATGTACCAGTGCCATCTGCACAATTATACTATTTGTGCTTAAGGGTCATTACCCAGATCTGTATAAATGGGCAGTTCCTGAATGGGAGTAAAACCTGTTCAGAAACCACTAATTGTTGTTTCAAACAGAGTTGCCAGAAACGTTCATCTGGATATGGTTCAAGCAATAGTGATCCCATCTGTCAGCAAGTTCACTTATTCTCCAACTGCAAGCATACCTAGTGTGATAGATACTTTTTGGAATTAAGCTCACTTGCCTCTTTAATCATGCTTTACCAATTTGGAATCTCTTGCAGGTCAAGCAGGAGGAGCTTTTAGCAGCTGCCATTTCAGCCAAGATGGAAGTAGCTAGTACTTGTTGGCAGCTCCATGTGATACCCTATCTGATAGGGATAAGAAATATACTCTTCCCCATGTGCACTGACATGGTTCAGCTGTTATGCCACAATGACAAGGGGATGAAGTTCTGAATGACTATGTTCTCACATGATATTTCCTTACAGAGATAGGTTTTAAGGCACGGTAGTTTGTAACATTTCAATTTATTAGTCTGAGCAGATTTTTCAGTGGACTTATTGTTATTTCTGAGAATTGATTAATGATTAGTTTAATTCCACAATTCTTTATAACTCCAATGAGTATTTCCTTTAGCCTGAAAAAGATGCTTGGTCACAGTCAGAGTGCTGCATAGCCCATAGTTACATGAATGTTTAAACAACATAAGTGATTTACCCTTTACCCCGGGCATGCTAATTCCCTGATTACTTCAAGCAAATGGCCACATTTTGTGTTATTGGAAGTGTGGGCTTGTTTGTGGAAACAGCTGTTTGCACGAGGCACAAGAAATGCTTGCAGAGAGATTGAACTGTTAGACAGATGTCTACCTGCAAATATCTCAAGCATAAATCAAACAATGGATGTGAAGCTCAATAAATTGCTTACAAATTTGACAATCTTTTCCACGTTTCTTTGGTTAGTAACAAAATGTCCTGCACTGCACCCTTTCCATTTAGAGATAAGCAAACTCATTTTAAAAGAATTTCAGAAACTATTTTGAGCAGTTTAATTAGTTCTACTGTTCAGTTCCTTTATTGCTTCTTTTGCTGTTTCATTTAGGTATTTTGAGCAGTTTTGTTGCGTTGGTATTTGTGAATGTGTAAATGAATGTCAATATGAATTTCAATACATTTCAAAATGAGTACAATAATTTACTGTATCGAAGAGATGCCCAAAATATAACATCGCAACTATGAGGAAAAATGTCTGCTTTCAGAAAGCATTTTACACGAGATAAATTACTGTTTATTACTTGTTACAAGAATTTGTGTTTACACAATTTAATCCCTTTAACATAATAAAATGTCCCAAAGATTGTCATAGGAATGTTACAAAGCAAAATACGACTCAGTCGAATACAGAAATATTGCAGCAGTTAACCAAAAGCTTGATTAAAGAAATTGGTTCTCAAGAATGTCATAAGAGGCCAGATTTTAAAAAAAACATATTATGGGAGGGTTACAAAGCAGGAGATTGCAGAGATAGGTCATAAGAAGTAGAAGTAACTGTATGCCATTTGGTACACCAAGCTTGCTCTACCATTTAATAACATCATGGCTGAACTGATTGTAGTCTTAACTTCACATTCCATCTGTCCCCATTACCTTTGACTCCTTTGTAAATCAGAAATCTATCTATCTCAGCCTTGAAGACATCCAATGACCCAATCTCTACTGCTGTCTGTAGAAAAGAATTCCAAACACCAATGATCCCCTGAAAGAAGAAATGCATCCTCATCTCCATTTTAAATGGGAGAAGCTTTTGTTTTTAAGCTGTGACCCTGGACCCAGATTCCCCCATGACAGGAAGCATCTTACCAACATCAACCCTGTAAAGCCCCCTCAGAATATTTTACATTTTAATACCTTCGAAACTCCAATGACTATTTGCCCACACTGATCATTTCACAATCTGTTCATTCCAAGAAACTGCCAAGTGAACATTCTTTGAACTGCTTACAATGAAAGTATAGCCTTCCTTAAGTCAAGACACCAAAACAGCACATAGTACTTGCATCAGGTGTGGTCTCTCTACTGTTTGTACTCTATCGATCTTACAATAAAATATTCGATCTGCCTTTTAATTACAGCAAACTTTGCTTTAACTGGCACCTAATGAACCGGCACTCTCGATAAACCGGCAAAAAATTATATACCTGTAGTTTACTGTATTTTACTAAGGTTTACTGTATTATTCCGTCCTGTTTTTAAATTTATTTACCCTAATGTAAACACACGTGTTGTTCAATCAAATGGCCAAATGAAATATCAACAGTCAATTCAATTCTGAGTCAATTTCTCCTCAAATACCACAGTCTACCCCTGATGTTGAGGGGGTGAGTGAGAAGGCTTTCTGCTGTTTTATTTAAGGCAAAATTACAAACCCCAGAGTTTAAAAGCCAGGCGGGAAAACACACCGACGCTTCATCAGAGGCTGCACTGAGGATGTTACCAAGCACGGTAACGAAACATCTGCAGAACAACAAACCAGCTCGCCAAGCCAACCAACCTCAACACCCACAACCCGAGCTACAAATCTACTCCAAAACCTTAAAATTACATTACTATTTAAGTGATTAGTACTGTAAATGAAGTATAACAGTGATGTGTATACCCCTGCATTATGTTTCTATTCTTCGTGTGTGTTTTTACATTGATTATGTGGACCTTTTGATTATCCAGAATATTTGATCAACCAGCACACTCCGAGTCTCATAGGTGCCGGCTAATAAAAAGTTTGCATACTTGCCATACCTGTTTGCTGACATAAGGTTTTCATATACAAAGTCATCCAGATCCACCTGTTCTACAGTATTCTGTAGCCTCCATTTAATCAATAATAGAAAACATAGAATATAGGAGCAGAAGTAGGCCACATAGCCCTTTGAGCTTAAAGGGCTGATCTGCCATTCAACAGGATCATGGCTGATCATTCAACTCTGTATCCTGTTCCACATCCCTATACCCGTTGATCCCTTTAGCCCTAATAATGATCCTTTTTGAAAACATCCAACGTTTGACCTCAGCCACTTTCTTTGGCAGAGAATTCCACAGGCTCACCAATCTCTGGGTGAAGAAATTTCATCTCATTTCAGACCTGTATCCTTAGACTGTGACCCCTGGTCCTGGAACTGCCATGCCATCGGGAACATCCTTCCTGCTTTTATCCTGCCTAGTCCTGTTAGAATTTAATCGGTTTCTTTGAGACCCTCCCTCATTCTTCTAATCTCCGGATGGATATTGAATCTGAAATTCCCAAAGCATCATTGCTGTCAGCAGGAATTTCCCTTATGATCCATTCAACAGAATTTAGTGAAGGCGAGTACAGGTTGATCCCAAAATTTTCGGAAGGAATTGTCAGACAAGTTCTCCTTACTGGGCATGTCATTCAGGTTTGAGTCTGGAGATTAGGGAGGGCCAGAAGATGGGAAGTTAATATTAGGGCGGTGGGCTCGGGTCCCATGTCCACATAGGTCTCACTGAAACCAGCCTCTGGGAATCAGTCCACAAATGCCCTCTTTACTCCTGCATTTACTTCATTCCGGGAGCGATGCCTAGATCTCCTACAGGAAAAATTTATGACTTTGGCATAATTATGATTTTCAGAAACCTGTTTTTGGCATAATATACCTGCTTGATGAGGAAAGGTTATACTTTCATTCACTGATAAGATGTAGGTGTCATTGGCAAGGCTGACATTTATTGCCCATCCTTGACACCGTGAAAGCAAGGGACTGCTTCACAGCTAAGTGGCATACCAGCTAATTCAGAGGACTGTTAAGTGACCAGGCCAGGTAAGGATGGCAGATTTACTTTTGTAAAGGAAATCAATGGAGCAAATGAAATTTCAAGACAATCTAGTAGTTATAGAATCATTTTGACACAGCAATTTGCCAAAAATCCCTATATACTTCCTCCCACACCCACAACCACCAATATCCAGAAGGACAAGGGCAGCAGATACATGGGAACAGCATCACCTGTAAGTGTCTCTCCAAGCCATCCATTGCCCCAGCCTGGAAATACATCACTGTTCCTCCACACTCGCTGTGCCAAACTTCTGGAACTACCACCTCCTCACCAAAACAGGCACTGGATTACCAATCCAGCCACACCAGCAGTACACACTACCTCCCCCTTCTTTAAATATCTATAGAAACTCTCACTATCTGTGTTTATATTTCTGGATAACGTTCCCTGGTAGTATAATTCTTCCCTCCTCATTAATATTTTGATTATTCTTTGTTTCTTTTATATTCTGTCCAATATTCTAACCCACTTTTAGTGTACTTTTTCTTTTAGTTTAGTACTAGCTTTAACATTTCTATTTAACTACAGATTTGGGCCTGTCCCTTGCAATTTTTTGTTTACCCTTTGGAATGCATCTACTCTGCTTTTCTATTCATCTTGCCAAAGTGAACATATTCACATTTTCCTACATAATTTTCCATCTGCCAAATTTTTACCCACTCGACTAACCCATTTATATGATTGAAGACTTTTGTATCCTCTTCAAAACTTGTGTTGAGGATCAAGTATCAAAATCAACACTATGATTAGATCACTATGATTTTTTTTTTCTGATGAAGGGTCTAGGCCCGAAATGTCAGCCTTCCTGCTCCTATGATGCTGCTTGGCCTGCTGTGTCCATCCAGCTCTACACCTTGTTATCTCAGATTCTCCAGCATCTGCAGTTTCTACTAACTATGATTAGATCTGTATGTTTCTGAATATTTTACACAGGTTTTCATGCTAATCTGCTTTAGATCTAAAGGATTACTTGTATGCTGATTTGCAATGCTCAATATTGTCGGCAACTCAACCAGAAAAACTGTGTGACACAGTGGCGAAGGATATAGAATCATGGTTCGAATTGTTATTCAGGAGGAGGAATTGTGGACTTTAATTGTTGAAGAAATCATTCAAAATTGCTGCTGAACTCTTGAGGTCACAGCCTGTTCTTAAACTGAGTGGGGAGGTTACCCAGGATTTTCCATAGCTCTGTGCCAACGGTCAGTCACGCAATGAAAGGAAAGATAAACAAAATGCGGTCTGGCAAAATGTCTGTCTTTTTGATGTGTATGTATCACCAGGGAAAACATTTCTTGCATTATGTGAATTAAACAATGGTTGACGCTTGAACAGGTTTTCTTTGTTAGTAAAGTCTGTACCCTTGGTGTGTGGTAAGGTACAGTGCATAACTGGAAGTTCAGTCAACAATTTTCAATGGTTCAAACAAAATAACAGTTGTGGTATCTCTGCAACTCCAGTCACACCTCTTTTTCATTCCCTAGGTGCTTCAATTTTCCCTGATCCAGTCCAATACCTTGCTCCAGGTCACCACCAGTATTGTTCTCCAGTGAATATGAATCATAGCTGCCACATAGAATGGTGTTACTTATTTGAACCAATGGGCTGAATCTTACAATTGTTTTGGCTAAGTGTGAACAGTATTGAACAAAGAATAAAGAACAATACAACACAGGAACAGGCCCTGCGGCACTCCAAGCCTGTGTTGACACATTTTGCCCTTCCATACCAGAATTGTCTTCACTTACAGTATCATATCCCTCTATTCCCTTCCTATTCACCCATGTACTTGTCCAGGTGCTTCTTGAATACTGCTATTGTGTCTGCTTCCACCACCTCCTCTGGCAGTGCGTTCCAGACACTTACTACCCTTTGTGTGAAAAATATGCCTTGCACATCTTTTTTAAACTTTCCCCCTCGTACCTTGAACCTGTGTCCGCTAGTAATTGACCCCTCCATCCTCGGAAAAAGCCTCATACTTTCCAGTCTATCCGTGCCAGTCACAATCTTATAAACTTCTATCAGGTTGCCCCTCAACTTCCTGCGTTCCAGTTAAAACAAACCCAGTCTATCCAACCTTTCTTAAAGCTAAAATCCCCATACCAGGCAACATTCTGGTAAATAGTAAGAACTGCAGATGCTGGAGTCAGAGTCAGTACATTGTGGAGCTGGAGGAACACTGTAGGTCAGGCAGGATCAGAGCAGCAGCAAAACCGACGTTTTGAGTTTCACCCAACATCCTGGTAAAACTTTTCTGTACCCTCTCCAAAGCATCCACGTCCTTCTGGTAGTGTGGTGGCCAGAACTGTATGCAATATTCCAAGTGTGGCCTAACTAAAGTCTTATAAAGCTGCAGAATAACTTGTCTATCCTTATACTCAATGCCCCTTCCAATGAAAGCAAATATGCCATAGGCCTTTTTCACTACCTTATCTACCTGCGCTGCCACCTTCAGTGATCTGTAGACCTGCACACCCAGATCCCTTTACATATCAATGCTCCTAAGGATTCTGCTGTTCATTGCATAATTTCCACTTGTACTTGATCTTCCAAAATGCATCACTTCACATTTGTCTAGATTAAAATCTATCTGCCATTTTTCTGCTCATGCCTCCAACTGATCTATATCCTGCTGTATCCTCTGACAATCCTCCTCACTATCCACAACTCCACCAATCTTTGTATCGTCTGCAAACTTACTAATTAGACCAGCCATTTACGTAGACCACAAACAGCAGAGGTCCCAGCAATGATCCCTGTGGAACACCACTAGTTACAACTCTCCACTCCGAAAAGCATCCTTCCACTGCTACCATCAGTCTCCTATGACTAAGCCAGGTCTGTATCCATCTTGCCAGCTCACCCTGATACCATGTGACTTCACCTTTTGTACCAGTCTGCCATGAGGGACCTTGTCAAGGGCTTTACTGAAGCATTGGATTCATTGGAGGGCTTTTGCGTGCGGTCTAGTGAAATTTCTCACTGTATCTTACCAAACTTGCTTCATTAACTACCTACTTTACCCCTGTCACGTTCTTCTCATCCAATTCTATCTCCATTGTATTTTACACAATTCTCAGAACAACTTGTCATTTAGCAGATATCTGCCAAAGACCCTTGTGCTCGGCCATCTGTAAAATACTGCTGTGCACTGGACAAGCACTGGCAATCTCGTGTTGCCCCTCACCAGCGATATAATGGCATAGCAGCCACAAAGCCATGCTGCTCATGGCACATACCATCATGGCTGACACTCCCTCACACATTCAACACCATTCTCTCACCCTAGTCACTGTTTAACCACCAGACCATAAAGTTTACTTGTCCTTAACCAATTTCCATCTAAGCATCCTCTCCAAGTCTCTACTAGTCTGTTCACAATGCCCACTGTAGAACTGCAACTTGTCACTGACCATTAGAGGAACATCACATACAGGCAAGCAATTGGACAATTCCAAACATGAGCTTGTATTGACAGCCACCAAAAGTGAATACAAACAAAACCAATAGAGGCTGCAGGTTGCCGCCACCACCACCACCACTACCACCCCCACTCTAGTATATTGACCAACGACTATTTCACATTTCATGATGGTCTGCTGCATCTCGCTGTTTCATATTAGAACTGGATATCAATCAGATCCTGTCTGGCGTGAGGTGTCTGACACAGCTGAGCTCTCATACACAAGGAGAACTTCCTCCTGCCCAAGGCTTTGTCCTCCACCTTGGAAGACAGCTGTCCCTCCTCCTCAGCATCCAGTACATTGCCTGAGCACAGCACACCAGGATGATGCAGCATACTCTGCTCCCATTATACTGAAGGGCCACACCACCGCCAGACCAGACTGGTCCAAGCAGCAGAACTGTACATTTGCTATCACCTGCTCCATCATGGCCCTGGTAGCAGCATATGCACCAAGGTGCCATATCAGCTAAGGGACCAGCACTACACATTGAAAAGATTGTGCCTGACTCTCGCAACCCCAGTCCCACATCAATCATTCAACTTGACACCGAATTCAGAAGAGTCCATCATCACACTTACATGACACATAATGAAGCAATGCTTCCCTCCTCCCACAGGACCTTTGTAATCTCACACATAGTCACTTTTGGCCAGCATTCACCTCTTTTAGGCCATTGTCGCTAATGTCTGCTTCTGAGGTGCTAATGTTGGATTTCCAAGTGCCAATGGCATGATGTGGTTCACTGTTGACCAGTTTTTGGTGCCTAAGCACGTTCACTCTGCCTGCCTTGCAAATGAGCAAAGAAATGATTGCAAACACCTGCTTTATGTATTTGTCCCTTCAATGTCCTAACATCCAGCAGATCTGGATCCCACGCTTTTGCCCATCAAACTGACATTGAATCCACCCTCCGCCTAGGGTGTGTAGTAACTAGCCATTTTCCTGCTGCATTTCACATCTAGAGAACAGCAAAGGATGGCAGGGAATATAGCTCACAATGGACTCCATCAGCACCGGGTTCACCTGGCGTCCAGATATTTCCCCAGCGCCTTCATGACCCTTTTAGCTCACTGTATCCCAACAGCCCATTTCCATCCATCTCAGCCCTACCCACACTAAGTTTAGATCAATCACCTCCAAATGTGTTCCCTGCTCTCTGAGACCCTACATTCCACCTTACTGGTCCTCACCTTGGAATTTTACTCTCCCTCTGGAGGTGACAGTGGTGCGGACTGCCAATAACCACCCATCTCCCATAGTTCTCAATATTGTTCTGTCTCTAACCCATAAACCTTGAGTCTACACATGAGCTTTCACCACCCCGCTCCAGCCTTGCTTACCTTGTCCCTTTTGGCAGTGATTCCCTCACTACCCCATCAGGCCCCACCCTTGCACCCACCTCAAAAATGAACAGAATCTCAGAACTGTATTTGCCCCAGACTTCTGACTGACATTGAGTCCCTAGACAACATTGACCAGGTCCCTGAGCACTGTGATTGCAACTCCCCAACTAATGATACGAGATTCCCCTGTGCATGTGACTGACAATACCAAGGCCCCCTATTGACAGCCCCCCAACTTCCCTCTCCCCACCCCCAAAATAATACCACTAAATGACTGGACTGAGGACTAGCCCCAACCCAGTTTCCAACATGGTTATTTGTTGAATAAACATGCAGTGTGTTTGCCACGCAGACAGTTGGCACATGCTGTAGGTGTAAGATTGATATGTCAGTGTGAAGTATAACAAGATGTGTTTGTCCCCTGCTCAGCGCAGCAAACCTTTTTTCAACCATTCACACTTCTCATTAGCACCCATTCAGTATTTATGTCTCTCCCAGCTTATCATCAGCAATCCCTTTGCTTGCCTCTCTGTCTCTCTCTGTCTGTCTCCTGGGCACTGTCTCCTTTTATTCGTCTCACTCATCAGCATAAAAACCACCCTTTCCTAGCTGGTTGCCGTTCTGACAAAGGGTCATTCGATGCGAAACGTTAACTATGTTTTTCTCTCTCCAAAGATGCTGCCAGACCTGCTGAGCTACTCCAGCACTTTATGTCTTTGTTTCAGATCTCCAGCATTCACATTTTTTTGCTTCAATAAAAAAGGTGCAGCATGTTGCTCTCAACCTCAAGATAGGCCTCACCGGACTTGTCACTGACTCTGTCACAATTCTTGCCATAACCGACATTGTTCAGGCCCCCATACAATCCTGCCCAACATGTTTGGAAATTTAGGTAATTACGTGAGGGAGAAAAGATAAAATGATATTGTGGACAGAAATGCTGGGACTAGATTTATCTAGGATATCTGGTTGGCATGGACGAGTTGGACCAAAAGGTCCGTTTCCATGCTGCACATCTCTGTGGCTCTATATCAGAGTTAACATTTCAGGTCAAGTGACCCTTCCTCAGAACTGATCTGAAATGTTAACTCTGATTTCTCTCTCTACAGATGCTGCCAGTCATATCATATATCACAGATTCCCTACAGTGTGGAAACAGGCCCTTCAGCCCAACAAGTCCACACCAAACCTCAGAGCATCCCACCCAGATCCATTCCCCCTATAACCCACCTAATCTACACATCCCTGAACACTATGGGCAATTTAGCATGGCCAATGCACCTAACCTGCTCATCTTTGGACTGTGGGAGGAAACCGGAGCACCCGGAGGAAACCCACGCAGACACAGGGAGAATGTGCAAACTCCACACAGACAGTCACCCAAGGTTAGAATTGAACCCCGGTCCCTGGTGCTGTGAGGCAGCAGTGCTAACCACTGAGCCACCACGCTGCCTAGTCCTGCTGTGCTTTTCCAGCAATTTCTGTTTTTGTTTC
>NC_063341.1:6188078-6190520 GCF_021869965.1 Rhincodon typus
ATATGATTTGCATTGTGAGAATATTCAATAGTGTTGAGGGGGAAGAGGAGATGGAGAAGGTGGTTGGAAGGAGAAGAGCATTAATCTTGGTGGGAGAGGTAGGGAGCAGGGGGTTGGTCTTGGTCAGCAGAAAGCAGCGAGAGAAGTAAAACCACAAAGCAACAATAAGAAGTTGAATCTACTTACAGCTTAGTGTGTCGAATGCATTCTATTAGGATAGAGTATTTGCCATGTACAGTAGAAAATCAAATATGCATCTCTGCGTTGTGGATGTTAAATAATGAAGTGGAGGTGGGTTTTCAGACCATCTGTAGTCTGTTGTCCATGATAGATGAACCATGTCAAAGGGTAGTTAAGGACTGAGAGCATTTTGAGAGATGTGAAGGATGAATAAGTAGATATATTCAAGTGGATGGCAGCAATAATCAATTCTAATTGTAGTAGGCATACTGACAAAATTAATGATCAGGTTTGAGCAGCACTGAGTAAGAAGTAGCAATTGTCCATCCCAGTTAGCACAAGGGTACCAAGGATCAAATACATAATGAAACGGGATTTGTTCAGGCCACCCTGGTTAGGCAGAAGGTCAAACCACTTGGGTTTTTACAGCAATCTTGCAGTTTCCATGGTACTAGCCTACAGTTTACTAGATTAATTGAATTCAGTTTCATAGCTTGCTGTGGTGGATTTGAATTTATAAAACCTCTGAGTTTTTTTTGTACACAAACAGAAATTGCTGGAAAAAATCTCAGCAGGTCTGGAAGCATCTGTGGACAGAAAGCAGAGTTAATGTTTGGGGTCCAGTGACCCTTCTTCAGAACACTTCAGAGTTTTGTTTTTGTATTCCCTCACAGGATGTGTGCATTGCTGGCTGGCCAACATTTATTGCCCATACATAGTTGCTCTTGAGAAGGTGATGGTGAGCTGCTTCTTGAACTGCTGCAGTCCAATTCGTGGATGACAGAAAATAGGAGCAGGAATAAACCATCTGGCCCTTTGAACCTGCTCCACCATTCAATATGATCATGGCTGATCATCCAACTCGGGTATCTTGTTACCGCTACATCCCCATATCCTTTGATCCCTTTAGCCCTAATAAGTTTATCTAGTTACTTCTTTAAAACATTGAAGGTTTCAATCGCTTTCTGTGGCAGAGAATTCCACAGGCTCACCACTTTCTGGATGAAGGCATTCTCCTCATCACAGTCATAAATGGCCTATCCATATCATTAAACTGTGACCCCTGGCTCAGAGCTCACCAGTCATCATTTATCCAGTCTAGTCCTGTTAGAATTTTATATGTTTCAATGAGATAGCCCCTCGTTCGTCTAAACTCAAGTGAATATATTCCTAACCCATCCAGTCTCTCTTCAGCCCAGCAATCAGTCTGGCAAATCATTACATTCCCTCTAGAAGCAGAACATCTTCCTCACATCAGGAGACCAAAACTGTATGCAACACTCCAGGTGTGGTCTCACCAAGATCTTGTACAGTTGCAGTAAAACATCCCTGTTACTGTATTCAAATTGCAATGAAGGCCCACATACCATTTGCTGCCTTCGCCACTCACTGTACCTGCATGCTTACTTTCAATGAGTGGTGAAGGTCACCCAGACCACATAGCACTTTTCCCTTTCTGAATGGATTGCTATTCAGATAATAATCTGCCTTCTGCTTTGCTACCAAGGTGGATAACCTCACATTTATCTGCATAATACTTCATCTGCCATGCATTTGCTCACTCACTCAACTTGCTGAAATCACACTGAAGCATCTTTGCATCCTCCACACAGCTCAACCTCCCATTGAGGTTTGTGTTGTCTGTAAACTTGGAGAAGATATATTTAATTCCTCCTCTAAATCAAGGATAAATTATGTGAATAGCTGGGGCCTAAGCATTGATTCCTGCAGTACCCCACTAGCTGTTGCCTACCACTTGGAAAAAGACCTATTTATTCGTATGGTTTATTTGCCGTCAGCCAACCAGTTCTCTGTCCATGTCAATACATTACCCTCAATGCCAATGGCTTTAATTTTACATGCTAATCTCTTTTGTGGGACCTTATCAAAAGCCTTCTGAACGCCCATGTTACCACATCCAGTAGCTCCCCCACCCATCAACTCATGACGTTTCATCCTCCAAAAATTCAGTACATTTGTCAAGCATAATTCATGCTCAGTGGCGTACCAACCCAAATCAATCAGTGCCTCACCTGTGATAACAAGGTGTAGAGCTGGATGAACACAGCAGGCCAAGCAGCATCAGAGGAACAGGAAGGCTGACGTTTCGGGAAGGGTCTAGGCCCAAAACGTCAGCCTTTCTGCTCCTATGATGCTGCTTGGCCTGCTGTGTTCATCCAGCCCTGCACCTTGTTGTCTCGGATTCTCCAGCATCCGCAGTTCCTACTATCTCTCTTTCTCACTGAGGCCCATTTTTAGAAC
>NC_063341.1:6190620-6225078 GCF_021869965.1 Rhincodon typus
GCCCGAAACGTCAGCCTTCCTGCTCCTCTGATGCTGCTTGGCCTGTTGTGTTCATCCAGCTCTACACCTTGTTATCTCAGATTCTCCAGCATCTGCAGTTCCTACTATCTCTGAAGTGCCTCACCTGTGGTTGTTTCAATAACTTTAATACAGCTATCTTAAATATGGATATATTTGACTATTTTTGTTTGGTGGTTACCATTGATGACAATTCTACCACCCAAATTCCAGCATGGAGCTGTGATGGCACCACAGTTTTGTTGACTATTCAGCAAATAACTCAGCATATTGATTTTACTTGAAAGAAGATTTGATCCAATTTGATCAGGTCATTTTAAATTAGTGCTTAAATTGCTCAGTTTTGGAAGGTAAGTATTACTAAATGCCCCATCGCCAAACCTCGGTCACATCTTGGTCATGTGCACTTTGAAGTCTTCATTTCAGCTTTAAATCATTAAGTCATTAATCCCAACAACTAAATAAATAATTTAAATTGTTTTGGCGTTGTGGTGGTTTGGTGAGCGATACCTAAGAGAATGAAAATTCTTGGGGCATGGTTTGTATTTGTTTATTTCGAGGAGTTAATTAGAGTTTTCTTCTTTAAGGTTAGGCCACATCAAAAAAATTTGAGTGTCTCTATGAAGTTCATGTCATCCATCATGTGAAGTTCATATTGTTATCTGAAAGTTATCTTTGTTGATTCAATCTAAAGTTATTGCCTCCCTTTTGTGAAATGATTGTTGAAGCCAAATGTTTAAGTTGTTTCATATTTCAACATATTTGTTCTTTTGGATATAGCATTGGCTCATTGTCTTCTGTTCAAGTTTACTTACAGTTAGATTAATGCTTTACAGATGATTATTTTTTGCGGTCAAACCTACTTGTTATATTGCAGGTTAATATAGCACAAAGATATGAAGCTGCCTTGTGTTGTGAGGATAACGTGTTGTATCACTGACTGAGTACCACAAAGTGACAAAGGAAATGGTATATTTACAGTAGGATTGCATGTAACTCAGCTGGCCTGTCTGACTGTTCCCTCTTCAGCTTCATTTTCTTTTCCTTTATTGCCTCCAGACTCTTGGCTCACAAAGTGAAATCAGTCCTGAATAAGTTGATTATTTCAGTCACTGTACTTCAGCCAGGATTTCATTGGCTGTTGCAATAAAGCCAATTGGCATATGTGAGCTTCATAAAATGGAAAAAAAAATTGGCATGTTACATGCATTTCAAATACAGTACTGAAACATGGTCATTGCAAAATTTGATGTTGCCATAATGGTTAGGTATTTTGTCACAGTCATATGAATTCAAATCAAACTTTTTATTTTCACTTCCTCACGTAAGGCTACATGGTGTGTAAGGAAGTAACCTCTTAACACCAACTGAAGAAACTAGCACGTTTTGCTGACTGTGGGTTCAGGTGTCGGAATTCCTTGTTATTCAAAATCAATATTCAGTGGGAGGTGGAGTATGTGAAATTAGGATGACCATCTCAAGGTAGAAATTGGAAGCAGCCACAGGCAAATGGCAAGTTGGACTGTTGAAAAGGCCCATATCAGTTCAGTGGGCACCTGTTTTGCAAAATAATAGACCTTCTAGTCCTCCCTCTTTTTCCCCTATCACCTCCTATCCACTTGCCATGCCCCACCTACCCCCCACATGGCACCTTATAAGACACACGCCATGCCCCACCTACCTGCCTATGGCACCTTTTAAGGCAGTGCCACATCATACTAAGTCAAGTTTCCACACAACCCATGCCACGTTAATCCCAATGCATGTCTGTCCATAACTCCCACTGCCATCTGTTGCCTTTATACCCTCCATTCTAATGCATCTTTTATTCACTATGGGAAGACATAAGGACTCGTGTTCAGACAAAATAAAGGCCGAAATATCTGTTACCGCTTTTAAAGCAATAAAGCAAACTCGCGCTCACTTATTTAAAAAAAAACATAGTGTTAAAAACCCCATACCTAAGACTGCTAATATACAATGTTTATGGGCCCTTACGACAAGGTTAACAAACAGTTATTGTAAATACTGGAACAGATTCTTTTCAATTCTCACTGAAACAGGCTGATTTAAAAAAAATGTAATGCCATGGATGGAAATAACTTCACAGATTGACAGTTATACATATGTCACCTGCCCTTCAACCCTTTATATATCCTCCACAGACTGGTTACTCCCACACTGGGATAGGCCCTTGCTGCAATGAAAATTCGACACTGACTTCAAATGGTCCCACTGAGTTTGAATTTACTCTTTCAAGAGTCATGTTCTGTACCCTTTCCCCTATCATTTTGTTTCAGGATAAACCCTCTTTCATACTTATTGAAGCCTGAACATTATTTCAAAGACGTGTCTCTTCATTGTTTCGTCTGTAGTTTTTGTTTATTTAAAGGTTCCGACTCTTGTTTTCACATTTTATGGTGCGTCAAGCATCATTCCCATTGACTAAAATCCAAAAATCTTGCATCTGAACTGCTACAATATGAAGCAAGTTGTCAAATGTGTAGCCACATTTTAGATTAATGTATCAGTTTAATATGATCTATTTCATAGGCAGCATATTGTTTTATTAATGTGTCATGCTTTGTGTTGAGTCCAAAGGATGCTTCACAAGTTGGCAGTTCCAACTGTACAATTAACTGGGAAATGTTCTGGCCTTTGTCTTATCACTGACAGAAACCTGAGGACTACTGCTGCAGAAGTTGTTGAACTTTAGAATTTGGTTCCAAATATTGTAGGACAAGCACGCATGCAAAAGATGCATTCTGAGAGATGAGTTTGGGGTTGATGGAGAACTATTACATGTCTTGAGATGCAATGACTATTGTCTTACATTGACATCTATCAAGGTGTTGAAACTTATAATTAATTAGGAATTGACTTTAATGGTAGTTGAATATGAAACTTCTGCCAGCAAGATGTGCTAGTTATAATCCCAGTGTATACTGTTCAGTTATTAATTACTTCATGTCAAATATCATGAACGCTGTTGTGGCAACAGTAACATTTCTTTCCTGAGAGCAAGGCCCTTCTAAGTTTTATAATCTGCTTCTTTCAGAAATGGAATCTCATTCTCTGATAAAAAAGATCTAATGGTGGTAAAGAAGGAGCCTCTTCTCTTTGTCAAACGAGCATGCCATCCTCAAGTTAACAGGACAGAATCACTTAGGTAAGTAGATAGCAACTATTATACGGAAAGCAATAAAAGATCATTATCCCTTTAAACTGTGCTTAAATTGTTACCTTTGTGGGTCATTCTTTTGGAAAAAATAAATCAGCGTGCAGTGTTTATTTCATAGCTGCAAATTATGCTTCGTAATAAAAGGAGTCTGTTAGCATTATTTAACTTGCACTTGGACTGTACTGTAGCATTTTAAGGATCTCTTGGAAGAAGATGTGCAAATAAGGAGATCTAGTATCAAGTATATCGAACTGTTTATTCCTCAAAAAGTGAATTTTTTAAAATGAAGCTGTGTACTTCATGTTTGATTACACATGAAGATTTTTGTGGACTGGATAGTATCAAATCATAGAGATCTATAACACAGAAAAAGTTCCAGCATACTCTTCTTGCTCTTAAACAGCATGCCTCGACTAACAAAGGCAAGTATCCCATTTGCCTTCAAAACCAATTTATCTATTTGTCCTGCTACCTTACGGGATCAGTGGATATGCAATGGATAAGGTCCCTCTGATCCTCAGTGCTTCCCAGGGTTTTACTATTCATCATGTATTCCCTTGCCTTGTTGTGTTGTCCACATGCATCACCACATTCTTATCCAGATTGAATTCCATTAGCCACCGATCTGCCCATCTGACCAGCTCCTCTACATCCTCATGTAATATAAGGCTAAGCTCACTCTTTACCTCCCCTCACTAATTTTCGTATCATCCACAAACTTACTGATCAACCCTCCTACATTGAAGTCTAAATTATTTAAATATACCATAAACAGTAAGGCCCCTGACACTGCTCCTGTGAAACCCTACTGGACACAGGCTTCCAGTCACAAAAACACCCCTTGATCATTGCCCTTTTCTTCCTGCCAGTCAGCCAATTCTGGAACCAATTAGCTTGGCTTTATTAGCCAAGGCAAGTGTTTAAGAGCAGAAAGGTTACGCTGGAACTGTATAAAATGTTGGTTAGGCCACGGCTAGAGTATTTTGTGCAGTTCTGATATCTACATTATAAGAAGATGTGACTGCACTTGAGAGAGTGCAGAGGAAGTTTCCTTGGATCCTGTAGGCTCTTGCCACCTCTATCAGTCTCCCATGCGGGACCTTATCAGAAGCCTTGCTGTAGTCCCAAGTAGACTATGTCAAATGCATTGCCTTCATCTTAACATCTGGCCTCTTTGAAAAATTTAATTAAGTTGGTCAGACATGATCTTCTCTTCAACAAACCTTTAATCAAGCTGCTCTTGATTAATCCATGCCTCTCCCAAGTACAGATTATTTCTATCCCTCAGAATTGCTTCTGGTAGTTTCCCCAATGGTGAGGTTAGATTGACTGGCCTGTAGTTTCCTGGTTTATCACTTGCTCCCTTCTTGAATAATGGTACCACATGGCTGTCTTCCAGTTCTTGGTCACCTGTGGCCAGAGAGGAATTGAAAATTATTGTCAGCACCCCTATTATTTCCTCTTTTTAAGGTGAATTAGAGCTGTGAAGGGTGTCATGTGATCAGCTTATAATTCTGCCTGACAACAAACCTGGATTTCTTGGTTGTTGTTGGAACAAAATGGACCCAAGTCAAGAAATGTTCAGTAAAGTGCAAAATATTCACAACACTGGTTAGGTGGCAAGAGCATCTGTGTTGATTGTGGGTAGAGTGGTAATCTCCATGTTTTGCAGGGAGATGTTAGGAATGTCAGGTTTTATCAAGATTTATATTTCAAACTAGCTATTTACTATTAAACAAGAACAAAATTGGGGATCTAGAGGACAACTAATTATTAATTCTATCCGGATATGAGACCAATCTTGTTCATGTTTCCATGGAGAACAGTTTTAAGAAAGGAAGAGCCCTAGGATTGGAAGTTACCATCTGGGAATGGAAAACTCAAAAAAGGCATTGGGAATGGTGAACAGCTTTGGACTGGCTCCGGCGGAATAAAGTATCCACGTAGAGACAATGTAAAGATTTGGTGTGGTATAGAATTTCTGCTGTGTTAAAATTTTTGTCACATTGGAAAAGCTTTCTGTAGTTTAAAGTATAAGTTGCCAACTAACTTGTGTTCAGTCAACAGCCTTTTCGTTTGTTTTTTACAGTAAAATAAAATTATACCTTGTTATCTCTAGAAATTAAAATTTATTGGATTCTACAGGATTTCAACAAGTAGACAAAGGACATGACTTTCCTTGCAAATACCTGGATTTGATTCCAGACTACATGATTAAGTTATATTTTCAAATTTATAAGGACCTAATTAATCATTTTTTGGGAATGTCATATTATTCTGATGTGTTTAGAGCAGTGTCAAAAGCCTTTTACGGCTGTGGCCATTGTACCTGTCTTGGCGACGCTTAACGCTAAGTTTTGAAAAAATACAAAACAGGCCAATTTCATGCTATGGAAGAACCACACATGAAACAAATCACTCTTTCTCCCTTGTGTTGAGCAAGCTGACTTAAGCAGTTCAATTGAGCTGGCCATTCCTTTAGTTTTACTATCAATTGTTGGCAGGAATGCATGGGTGAATCCAACTTAGCCCACCCACACAGCAAATTGATTTGACAAAGCATACAATTGCTGTCCCCTTTACAAATATAATATTTTAATAAAACATGGTTGATATTAAAAACATGGAGTCTTGAGCTAGTTCACAGAATAATGAAACTAAATGCATAGGAAGTAGCTATTTGGCTGGCTCATCACGCCTGTACAATGCTGTTACGCTGGCCGGTTGCATTTTTATAATTCTTCTTTTCTCCCCTCCTTTCAGCAGCAGTGACTCATTTTACTGCAGAGCTGCCTTGGCTCTCAGTTGAATCTTAAAATAATATAGTCTATAGCGCAGTTTAGCTATTTATTTCAGTTTTAATATCTTTAATGGAATTCATATACAGGTAACTGCAAATGAGTGTTTGAAGGGTAATTAAGCAGGCTACCTGTATGCAGCAACACTTAGCCCAAGATAACATTAACTCTGTGGAACTTGTTCCCTGTGAATCAAGCCATAGTTACTGGACTTAGTGTAGAGATTCATTTTCGTTACATGATAAATATTTGAAGATATTTTTAATGGCAAGCCATATGTGAACAGAGCTAATCTATTCATTGCCAAGGAGAATTGTATATCTAGGTGCTATTATGTATTAATAGTGTTTTACCGTTGAGGGTGTTAAATATCTAGGCACATAGAATTCATGTGTAATAATCTGTTTAAAAGAAATTAGCTGAATGAAGATTCCTACATCTGATTTTAGGTTATTGAATTTGTAGTTGGATTTATTGAATGAAATAAAGATAATCCATTTTAACAATATTTGATTTCAACAGCTCCAGATTGATAGTCATAACTTAGGAAAATCAAAGACAGTGCTGTGATAATTCATTCCTCATAAATATTTTCTCCATTATCTTGGTGTAGGCTAGCAGATGAACTCCGTGGGTGGGTACATCGACATGAAGTAGTCAGAGTTAAATTGAGAAAAGGATCTAAAATGCTTCATAGAATACGAACTGTGACGGTGGGTACTTAACATTTAATATATGTTTATAAAAGTTAAATTGAAAAATTCTGTTTGTCAATATTTATAAATTGAAAAACAGGTAAATATTCCAGGAGTTATAAATATACATTGAATTTACTACCACTGAAATCATTGCCTCTTGTTTCTAAACTAAAGTAGGCGTGGTTGAGGTTAGTGTGCAGGTTGGAAGATGTCTAGAATTGTGCGAGCAACGTGATTCAGGAGAGCTATGATGTCCCAGTAATTCTTATATTTCATGTATTCCAGCAAAGAAAAGATTTGATTTGTCATTTGAATCTGATGTAGCATGGAGTACAAGAGCCCTCTTTCATGTTTTGGCCCTTTCGTGCCCCATTAGCTGAAGTTACTTTTGCTACTGCAATCTAGCTAATGTTGGTCTTTCCTCCTTATGATCTTCTTTTTAATCTTCATTGGCAATGATGGCTAGCTACATTTCATAAAACTAGCCCAGGATAATGAACAGAAAGCCTATATGTGATTTCCTTTGAACGCTACATCTCTATTGTGCTTAATGGGGGAACTGTAATCCATCTTGGATAGGCCACATTGTGCCACAATGGTAGACATTAGCAAAGATTGGTTGACATGCTAATCAAAATTCAACAGGAAGAAAAGTTAGCAAAGGTATCATTCTGTAGTTATTCTTGTATTTTACAATGATTATCTTCAGTTTTCCATTTGGGAAGTAATTGGTACTCTGAAAATCTCCAGTATTTGAGCCTTTGTATAATTGTAACTGGGTCCAAGAGACCAACAGTAATTTTTGTTTTATTTTTATTTTTTGTGTTTTTAAAGACTCATGATTAAAAAATGTGAACATTTTAACGCATTTAATGTTTTAGTGCCAGTTGACATCAAGTTGATACAGCTACAGAATATTAGTATTTGATCATTACATAATAATTTTCAGTCAACACTTGTCATGTTTAATTGAATCCAAGACTCAGCAAAAAGATTTAAGATGTAATCAATAAACCAAATCACAAAATCTGCCTTGTCATGCGCTCGAGGAATTGTTTTCGTCAGTGCTGGTCTCGGAATTTGACCTCAAGATAGCCATTGCTATCTTCATGATCTTTATGTATACTCTGATAGCGCCAAATTGTTAGTTTTCCCAGGCAGAGAAAATTTCCAACTAAAGAGTTCTGTACTATCTCAAACATTATTTGTCAACAGTCTTTCTAACAGTAATGCAACAGAATTGACTATATAATTTGCTTTAATCATGATTGAAACTGCTAATTAAATTGATTACCATCACCAATTCCAAGAAATAACACATTTTCTATTTCTAATTTTGTACTATTTCAAGTCAGCCATTCCTTAAACCATTCAGAATACTACTTAGATCCCTAATTCCTCTGATGGGATCCATTGCTTAACCGAAGTAATTTTGTCAAACGTTATAGTCTACTGCCAATATTGTATCTTATGTTATTAATGAGAAGTATGAAAAGAATGGGATAGATCTCATTGACTTGTTTGAGAGGGCACCTCATTACCACCTACTCGTAGGCAATAGGGATGAGCAATGAATGCTGACCTTTCCAGTAATGACCACATCCCCTGAAAGAATAAATAACATTCCATTCATCATTGCTGACGGCAAACTCTAGCTCCAATTTTTGATATGTCTGGTCCCTTGGCAAGTTGGTTTTCGTGCAGGCAGCTCATTTGCCTTGATGAAGCTTCAAAATTACATTCACCTAAAATGCTAAATTACCATAATACACTGAAGATGCTACTTTATAGGCCTGCTACAATGCACAGCATAGCAACTGACTATGATAATTTGGCAATAGCAAGTAATCATGACACTACAGTTTTCATTATATTTGTGGCATTTTGAAGACATAAGAAATGTTAACAGACAGAGCTCATGCTGTTGTGCTCAAGTATTCCTCTACATGAGCTGGTAGAAGGGAGTAAGCAACAGTAAAAAACTGAATTTTGCTGTATAAAATTGTGGCTTAAAATGCCGTTCAATTTTAGCTTCAAACAGCTTTGCCGGTTTTGCTATCATCATACCTGTTTGGCAGTTCTGTTTATTTTATTCTGCCAAAGCAAAATAACATTGCTAGAACTGTACACTTGGTAAAAATATGCGTTTACCCACATACACAAATCATTCAGTGTAATAAAATTTAAGAAAATAGAGAACACCTGTTTGCAGCAAATGTCATGGATCAAAGGCCTTTCTGATGAGTTCATGGTTTTGTGGTCAGAATCAGTTTGTTTTTCCTGCAGCTCGAGATTGGAAAGTTGGCAATAAATATTCAAACTGCTGTGCCTTTTCGAACACACCAACAACCGCAAACTTGACATTTTGGGTGGTATAGTAAAGTACCTTGTGTTGAATACAGCCTGACCAAACAAAAAAAAATCACTGTTTAATTGATGTGGAGAGTTTGTTCTAATGTCTTGTCACGATGAATACCTGTTGCACTGCTGCACTTTCCAAGATTGGTTGCTCATTGCATCACACGGAGTTACTGGAATTTACTATATTGTTTGCCCATTGCTCCTTACACTGCATGGCTTATGTTTCCTCTGATCATGGCTCATTGCTATGCACTCTACACCTCTACAGTTTGTGTTGCACATGCCCATCATCCCCTGTTCACTATGTTGTTTGTGTAGTGCTCTGCAGACTGTCCAGGGACACTTTATTACTGGATTTGCATATCTCGCATCTCCTTCCACCTGGGCAGCCAGTTGCGGCAGTGATGGACTGTCTTCAGATTACTCAATTCTGCCTCCTGGTGAGGATTTTTAATCCTCCTCTTTTGGCACTTAGGCCTCCTCTATCCAAGATTGAAATCAACAACTTTGGACTTAGTTGTCAAGCATGATGGTAAATGATCTAACATGTATTGGCTCCTTTACCTGGTGACAGTTTATCTTCACGTTAGGAAGATGATTAAACTCCTCATGTAGCCACATGAATAAGCTGCATCACATTTTAAAGCGTTAACAGTGGTATGCTTTTTCGTATTGGCATGCAAGAGAGTCTCAGAGAGACAGGGAATAGTATTTCCACTTGAACAGAATATAACTAATTATTTGGGTGTACTTTGGGGACTCGTTATGATATACACCCATATGTATTTTTTGTTTCTCTCCTAGCACCCCTCATACCCAAATTCATCTTGTTGATAAGTTCCTCTTGTACTGCCTGGACACTATTTCTATGTAACTGCTGATGACTCAACCTACTTAGATGCTGGAAATATGAAAAAAAACACAAAATTCTGGGAATACTCATCAGATCACATAGCATCTCTGGAGAGAAATGAAGTTAATGTTCAAGTCATTTATAACCCTTCATCAGTCTGAAATGTTAACTGTCTTTTCACAGATGGTGCCTGATCTTCTGACTATTTTCAGCATTTTTTGCTTCATGCCTCTTCCTGGCACATGAAAAGTGCCCAGTCCAGATACTTGTTTGGTCTTGCTCAGGCTAAGAGTGCACATAATGCAAAATCAGTTAGGAATTTAGTGGATAGGAGAACTAAATCTGAAAGCAAACTGCATGTTCAAATTCTTTTCCTAAGACTGTCAGTTTTCAGCAAGCTTCATCAATTAGATTTGATGAACTCTGCTTCGATGTGTTTGTGCAGTAAGAACAATAAAACTTAGAAGTCTCAATGCATGAACTAAAACACATTTGTTTATGAAGAAAACTGTGAAGCTGTTCCAACGAAGAATGATTTTTTTTCTCATTGCATTTAACATAACTGAGACTGAATGTAAAAGACAGAAATAGAAATACAAAATGCAAACTCCCCATCTGCCTCCCTTTAAAATTGTTATTATCATGTCTTGCTACTGCTTGTGAACAACAGAGGTAATTTATTATGTATACATCTGTTTTAGGACCTTGTAGTGTAATGTCTGTTACTTTGTTTGTTTATGAATTTCAATTTCATAATGTTTCCCCAAAACACAAATTTGATGCTATTATTTGCAAATTCAAAGAAAAGTTGGTGCCAAAATCTCAGTCATGACCCAGACTTAGTCATGCCTGTTATCTGAATATTAAAAGATTACCAAATGGAAAAACTGCATCTGAGCTTTGCACACATCAAGGAGTTTTCTTTAAACTGTCAGGTATTATCTTCAATGTGCTAACATTGGTGTACAGTTATTCTTAACAACTGACCTTAAGAGGCTGATGTCAGTAACTGAAAATTACACTTGCCATCTCTTGTTCCTAACCTTGAAAATGGACAGTGGGGGCCAGGGATAGAAAAAGTATACTCAAGATGTTTCAATTTATAAAGCAGTTAAAATTATCGTAGAATTATAGAATCCCTACAGTGCGGAAAAGGGCCATTCGGCTAATTGGGTGTGCACCATCCCACTCAGAACTAGCCCCCAAACTTATCCCCGTAACCCTCCATTTACCCTGGCTACTCCGCCTAGGCTGCACTTCCCTGGACACTTTGGGCAATTTAGCATGGCCAATCCACCTAACCTGCACATCTTTGAACTCTGGGAGGAAACCAGAGCAAACCCACACAGACATGAGGAGAATGTGAAAACACTACACAGACCGTTGCCCAAGGCTGGAATTGAACCCGTGATCCCGGCATTGTAAAGCAGCAGTGCTAACCACTAAGCTACCATGCTGCCCTTGTCAAAGGGAATTGGGCCACTGTAAATCACAATATGTAAGTTGATTGTTGAAGCTTCGAAATCCTCACAAAAACAGGAGTCACAGCAGGACACTTGAATAAGAGCAAGCTAATCAGGCAGAGACAGCCTGTTGTTCTGAAAGGGAAATTGTGTTGGGCCAGTCTATTGATGTTCTTTAAAAAAGTAACATAGCATGCGGTGGATAAATGGGAATTGGTGGATGTTTTGTACTTGGATTTCCAGAAGACATTTGATAAGGTGCCACATCAAACACTATTGCAGAAAACAGAAGGCGACAACAAAAAGCATTGATATATTTAGTGAGTGAGCAAATGGAATATAATTTGGAAAAATGTGACACTGTCCATTTTGGCAAGGAGAATAAAAATGAAGCATATGATTTAAATAATTAGAGATTGCAGAGGGATATGGATGTCCTTGTGCATGGATCATGGAAGGTTAGTATGCAGGTGCAGGAAGTAATTAGGAAAGCTAAGAAAATGTTCTTATTTATTGTGAGGGGAATCGAATACAGAAGTAGGAATGTTGTGCTTAAGTTCTAGAGGTCTTATGAGTTAAACGCAAATGCCACAATTAATTTGTTCGCTTGAGACTTTAACCAATAAGACAATAGGAGTCAATCTAGTGCAGTAATTTAGGAATCTTAAATAACACCTCATAAAGTAAGGCAATAACTTTATGATCTTACTACAGCTCTTGCTTTCCATTTCAGCTGAGGGAGCAGGTTGACACTTGGTTTTTTGGTCTTTTTCCAAAGCCGAGAGGGCCTTCTCCTTCCAGATGGAAGCAAGATAACTTCAAATGTCTTAAGTATCTTGGTCACCAACAGCTGTGCTTATTAACTCTCAGCATGATCAATTATATCATTAAATTCTGATTGGCTTAAGTTGAGTAAGACTTATTGCTAATTGGTTTAAGGGATCATAAGAAATAGGAATAGGCTGGGCCATTCAGCCCCTCAAGCCTCCTTCACCATTCAGTAGGGTGACCTGACATTCCTCAGGTTCCCCATAACACTTGATTTCCCCTACTAATCAATAATCTATCTGTCTCAGCTTTATCTGTCTGTTCTTTCTAACTTTTCCTTCTATAACTAACTTCTCACATTAATTTTAAAAATTAATCAGAAAAGACTGGGATTCTGTATAATGTTCACATTTCAGTCCACTGACCCACCCTCATCCCCGGGCTGGGGAATCAACCTTGGGGACAGCAGGAATCGGCATAGATCTGGATTGGCTGCTGATCAGTCACCCCACACTGCAGAAAGCCAACCAAAGCTAAGGGGGAGTTAACCCTATGGCCCCCCCCAACAGCTGGTAAGAAAAGTTGACAACCTCTGGAGTAAAAACGAGGGGCTGGAATTTGTAAAGCCAAACCCTGGGTGCTTCGTCGATGGCTAGAACTTGAGCAGTGAGGCCCGAGAAAGGTTTGTTCCTGGAGAGGAGATACACCGTGAGTGCAAGCTTGTTAGGGAACCACGGAGACACTGCTTGAAGCAAAGAACAGATAACTAAGACTGGAGCAGTAAAGGTCGAACTGGAAAACCGTTTACGGTGAGGAGCTGTGTTGTGAGTGACCGACTGATACTGAGAGAAGACTGCCCAGAAGAAGGAACCAAACCAACTCAGTAACTCTTTCAAATGCTTAAATTCTTTCATCACCAAACTAACGTAGAGCTGTTCAGAGGGGTTTGGCACATTTGGAGGTCAGAATTGCTAGCCTGAGATTCAGATACTCTGAGCCCAAACATGTGGCCTACCACCTTTCCCTCTTTCTATTTTTAACCCAATACCTAACACCCACTCCTAACCTTTTGTCTTGTCTGCCAGGTTTAAGCACTAGTTTGGGGGAAAAGGGTGTTTTAGAGTAATAATCTGGGTAGTTAGTGGTTTTAAGAGTTTGTACCATTGCCAGTCCTAGAATTTTGTAAGGTACTTTTTTTTTAGTAATAAATAATTATTCCTGTTTTACATAAAGCAAGCAGTGTCAGAAGTCTTTGTGATAAGTATAGTTCAGGGGCAGTAAATTCAGAGACGTCAATTGCGAGGAATTATTGTGATTAAATTCACAAAGCTTTCTTCACATGTAATGGGCTACAGTTCTCCACTTTGTGTTTGTCCATATGGTTAATTCAGTGTCTGTGGCAATATATACAAGGATAATTTATATGTTAGTGCATTTGCAGTCCCTTTAAACCTCAATGAGGACCCCTTCAAGCTATCAAAGACCTCACTCAACCATTTTACAATCCCATTGTCCCCCTTTGCAGACCCCTTCTTTCTTGTTTGCAGCTTTTCCTGCCCAGCATCGCCAACACCTCCACTTCTCCTCCCTTGCTTCTTAAAGTTGTGGTCCTAAATCCATGTAGCCCTGCCTCTGGCACTGCATCATATGCTCCACGCATGTGCCTGCCAATTTAGGCTTTCAGCTGGGACTAGAGTCCTCTCTCTGGCCACCTACAGCCTGATCAGTGAAACTGTTGGTCTCACCCATCTATTCACTTGCTTGTATTCATTGTTGCATAACCTGACTTCGAAACTCATTGAAGATAAATATTGAAGTTTCGGGGTTATTGGTTTGGTTGATGAATAATAATTTTGTTTATGCAATAGACGTTTAAGCTGAAGTATTTTAATTCATTTTCTCTTTCAATCTGTCCCCGGTAGAAATGTTTATACTGAGACAGGATTGGTGATTGGATGGGTGATGTCTGACTTTGGGTCTCCATTACTTCTGTAATGTTATTTTCACTTTTGTAAATAGTTTTTAATATATTTATTACCATTTCTTTACAGAAATCTACTGATAAGAAGACTGATGTAGCTCAATATGTTAAAGGGGTGTACACAGACATTGATAAGAAGTAAGTTGTTTTATGACTAGAATTCTCTGTTAAGTTGCTGCAGGGCAGTTTTGAGTTGGAGGTGGCTCAGTGCATTGGATAAAAACATTTTAAACTCGCTACGATGAAAGCAATATTGGGGGGATGCTTGAGATCTGAAATAAAAACCATGTTCTGGAAAAGCTCAGCAGTTGTGGCAGCATCTGGAGAGATAAACAGAGATAGGAGTTCGAATCAAAGTCATATTTCTGAGATTTTCCAGCACTTGTATGTTTTTATTTCCGATCTCCCTTTCTCTTCCACTTTTGTCCCCTCAACTTTTAGGGAACATCAAACAAAGATTGGAAACAGAGTAACATAAAGTGGCATGGTAGAGAACAGAGCTTTGTGATTGCATGAGCAGAGGTCAAGAAAATCCTGCTGGACCGTTAGTTTTCCTCCTGTGCAGTAAGGTGCTGTGTTTCTGATAGTCTCCCCAAAGATGATGATTTGAGTTTATATACATTGCTACAATTTGTTGTTGATTGCAAAAGTCAACTTTCATAAGTGTACCTGCACTTCCTATAATGTTGTGTACAATTGCATTGGCTCAGGGCTAAAACGTTTATTGCTCATACCAAATACTGTAACAAGGCAAAAGTATTCCATGGATTGATGTGCATACATGTTGGGAAATGCCTTAATGGTTTCTCTTTATCTTTCTTAAAATTTGGCTTGTGGACAATCTGTTTATATATCTACCTGCAGTTCTTGACAAGCATTATCCACAGTTATGGAGACCAGTTGGGAGAGCGCCTAGCTTTCGAGCAGAAACCTAGACGTACTACTATTCTTTTTTTCCCGACTCCACTGGGTACAGCTGTATCTTGGATAAGTAACCATATGACATCAACTTTTCCTCATTTATAGCTGTGATGTGAATTCTAAGGGGTTTGGATACTTGTTGGCTTAGCAGCCCAGAGATCTTATATTCAAATTCCAAAGTGGTATTTCTTGAAGAGTCAGCAGAGCTTTCTGAGCTGAATAGCTTTTTGCTCTATAAACTTGTATGCTGTAAATTTGAGTAGCGTGACATCGATGGAGAATTAGTAATTGTCTTTTTCGGAGCCTGACATTCCTTAAGTATTACCCTTGGATTGAGTTCAGCCTCTGGTTTGCCTTGAACCTTGATCATTAATATGAAAGCTCTCCTAGTTCCACAGTTGATTTTTTAAAAAAAAGTTATGAGGCCTGCATTTGTACTTAATTAGCTGTTATTGTTGAGAGAGAAGTTTTATTCTCCGTTCCAGTGGGATGAAACTCTTGAGCAGTAGGCATTCTTTCATGGCCATAGTGCTCACCAATACTTGGATTTTATTCCTGAAACTGTTGCCTCATTGAACTTCTCTTTGATTTAGGTCTATAAATAAGTATTTACCCCTCAAATCTGTGTACACATGTCCTAATGGAATCCGTTCATTCTGGCTTAGGTCACATCACCTTCACAGTGTTGTTTTAAGTTGAAATTGGTAACAAACCATGGAGTTTCATTGCCTTTTATGCCTGTAAATATTTTGGGCTGACGTTATGGTGTCAGTTGCATGACTCAAGCATGCGTATCCCATTGTGGTACTGTATGGTATCACCCTAACATAATTTTAATATGCCTGTCCTTATACTGCATGACATCTCAGTGAATGGCTTGTCCATTCACTGCCTCTCTAAGTTGCACCTCTAAATAACACAGTACGCATTGGAGTAAACTTCCATATAGTCATGAGCAGCATGCAGCTCCAACCCTCACTGCTCCGAGGCCATACGTCTTTAAAGGAGATCATTTATCCCATCATCTACACAGAGTCATACAGTCATACAGCATGGAAACAGACTCTTCAGTCCAACCAGTCCATGCCAACCATAATTCCAAACGAAACTAGTCCCACATACCTGCGCTTGGCCCATATCTCTCCAAACATTCCTTATTCATGTATTTATCTAAGTGTCTTTTAAAGATTATAACTGTACCCACATCCACCAGTTCCGCTGGAAGTTCATTCCACATGTGAACCACTCTGTGTTTTAAGAAAAAAATTCCCCTCTGTCCTTTTAAATATTTCTCCTCTCATCTTAAAAGTATTCCCCCTAGTCTTGAAATCCCCCAACCTAGGGAAAAGACATCTGCCATCCACCTTATCTATCCCTCTCATGATTTTATAAATCTCTATAAGGTCACCCCTCAACCTCCTACACTCCAGTGAAAGAAGTCCCAGCCTATCCAGCCTCTCCTTATAACTCAAACGTTCCATTCTTGGCTGCGTCCTGGTAAATTTCTTCAAAACCTAACCAAGCTTAGTAATATCCTTCCTGTTAACAGGTAGACCAGAACTGGATGCATGCCAGTACTTTATGGAGAAATCCATTTAGCCTATTTTATTTTTCCTGCTCTATCCTCGAAGCCATACAAGTTCATTACCAACAAATGCCCATTCAATTTTCTTTTGAAATTATTGATTCACTTCCTCCACCTTGGTGTGCAGTGAGTTGCCTATCATTATCACTCTATTATCACTAACTGTGCAGTCTGCATTTGTGACATTGCCATTTATGACCCAGAATTACATGCAATTGAAGCAAATTTGAATTAATTATTTTCAAACTCACACCAAATTTTGCATGCTCTTCACTAGTTTCATTTTCGTTTTGCTACTGTAACAACTCAGCCCCACTGGAAAGACACATCATTTGTTGAATGCCAAAATAGGCCACTACTCACGGCGTTCACAGCCTAGTCCTAGTCCGAGACAAATAGCTCTGCTCTGGGTCTGCTTTATAAATATTTTCTCATCAACCTGTTCAGATGTGTTATTACACACCTCTGAGCAGGTGGATCTTAAACCCAGACCTCCTGGCTGAGAGGTAAGGACACTGCCTTTGCACCACAAGAGCCTAGAGAATTGAACCCCTGTTGCCAACATATCAGGCAAGGATACTAACCACTATACTAATGGGAATGGTGGGTCTGCTTTATTTATTTTAATCAACCTATTCAGAGATGTTATTATACTCCTGTGGTGCAGGCGGGGCTTGAAACCATGTCTCCTGGTTCAGAGGTTGGGATACTACCACTGCACCACAAGAGCTCACTTGATTCCCAACAGAGATTAAGTCGTGTAACTTCATTAGAAAAGGATACAACAATTTGCAGATATGGAAACAATTATATTGAAAACCGTTGTAAATCACCTACTTCAAATTGACATTGTTTTGTTAAAGTGTTTAAATGGAGAGCTCGTTCTTTGGAGGCCATCTTTGAACAAACATTATTTAGTTAAATCGTCCCAACTTCAAATCCTGGTAGTGACTTTGGGCTAGTTGGGCTTTCATTTAGATTGCTGGCATGGTACAGAATATCAAGCAAGATTTAATTTTAAGCTGGCAAGAACTGCAGATGCTAGAGTCAGCCAGAACAGTGTGGAGCTGGAGGAACACAGCAGCTCAGGCAGCATCAGAGGAGCAGGAAAGTTAACGTTTCGGGTTGCATCCTTCCTGATGAAAGATTTAATTTTAATGTTTTTGATATTGTGCCTGGTGTTCTGAATAAAAGAGGTACGGAATATTTGTCATTACGTTTCATACTTCTGTCAGCAAAACACAACATTGTCATTCCAGCATAGATTAGGAACCTTGTCTTCTCATAACTTTCCAAGTAGGCAAGTTTATGTCAGTCACGCAACTTAACAGACCATCAAGGCAAGCAATGAACATGATTCCAAGTATTGAGAATTAATGTTCAAAACAAAAATTAAAGACCCTGGATTTGCTTGCTTTGATAGAAATGAGTTTTTGGAGGAATGTAACTTAATTTTTCAAGATAATGAAGACAGTTGCTGTTGGTGATCCAGAAATGCAGAATGTTGGATTGTGAGTGAATACATGAGTGACGATGCCCATAAATTGTTATTAACTAAGAAATGACTGACTTGTCTGACTTGGTCAGATTGGAGGGTTTGGTTTCTGGATTTAAGTCGAATTTGGACAGCATCATGAAAAGTAAACCAGTTTTGATAATATGCTCATGTTGGGAATGAACGAATTTCTGGTAAGGCAGGACTAACTGTTCACCACATATCTTGATTTAACTTTGTAGATGAGACCAGAATCCAGGTAAGAGTGAACCAGATTAGTACAGGACTGATGTGATGAATAGACCAGGCTGGTTAAGTATGGTAGGTTCTCTTTTCCAAAGGATTTCAGGAAGCTGGTTGGGTATTTACAACAATCCAGTGGAATCAGGACCAACTTGTAATATTCACATTAAAAATCATTGAATCCAATTTTTTAAACTGTCATACATGGTTTTGACCAGGTGTTCTCCAAATTGATTGTTCATTCCTTTTGTTCAAATATTCACTCACAGAACACCTTTTTGAGTGCATCATATTGGAAGGAGAGATGGTATCAAGTGACATTAACAATTGAACTGAAAGGCAATTTGAGATGATCATTAAACTTGCCAAACAAAATGTAAGGTATTTCCCAAAGTTGTGAACAGAAATAAATAGAAGGTTAACTTAAGTGCTAAATTTTAAAAAGCACCTGAACCGAAGGGGAAAGTTAGAGCATTGAAATGATTTTGGGAGGAAATTTTAAGGGGCAGCATGGTGGCTTAGTTGTTAGCACTGCTGCCTCACAGTGCCAGGGTCCTGGGTTCAATTCCAGCCTTGGGTGACTGTCTGTTTGGTGTTTGCACATTCTCCCTGTGTCTGCATGGGTTTCTTCCCACAGTCCAAAGATGTGCAGGTTAGGTAGTGCTAAATTGCCCCATAGGTGTGTTAGCCATGGGAAATGCAGGGTTACAGGGATAGGGTAGGAGGATAGATTTGGGAGGGATGCTCTTTGAAGGGTCAGTGTGGACTTCATAGGCCAAATGGCCTGTTTCCACACTGTAGGGATTCTACAATCTATGTGTGGACACAACTGCCTACAGGGAGGATTAAGTAAATTGATGGGAATGCACTAGAAACTGGATTCAAGTCAGAGAATTCTGGGAGAATTATGCTAGAAGAGATTATAGGCGATACCGTGATAGGAATCAAATGCAATGGCAAGACTTAACAGCAAGAAAATTATGCTAAGTGCTGGTCAGGGAAACTGTTGGCTGGGGTTCACCCAAACTGAATTGGTATCCATGTCATTGGAATGATTATAGTAAATATAATACTTTGAAGATATATGATATAAGAAGCGAAAGACGGGAAGTAATAACCACAAAAGGTAACTAATGGCAGCAACAGGAGAAGGGTCAACTCTGACAAGAAAGGTTTTGGAAGATAACAAAACCCAATAAAATTATAATATGTTGATACTCAAAGCATTTCAACAAAATGATAAAAGACACTCTGGTAAGCCTAAGCCAAACAGCTGTGACCCGAAATGTTTTATTAAGACAGTGTCAAGTGAAATATGATTTTTCGAAACTCCAAACTCTATGAAGGCTGTAAAGAGAAAGATGAGGAAACCACTGGAAATAAATAGGATAAATTGTTAAACAAATATTGGGATTCAAGACAGAGAGTTTGGAAATAAAGCATAGTTTTGAAGCCAAATTCCAGAATAAGAAGTTCATTTAGTGCGATAATGGGAAGAAGTTTTGAAGCAAAATTGAACTCCCTTATCGCTTCTAAGAATTGTACACTTCCCATAAGAGAAAGTATTGTTTTCATATTCACTGTATCAAAACCTTGCATAGTTTTAAAGATCTCTATTAGGTCACTTTTCAGATTTCCTTTTTCAAGAGAGAAGAGATCCCAGATCCAGTGAGTCCATTAAGTAGGAGTTATACAGATTTTTCCCTGTCTTCTTTATGTTCTTTTACGAGAACAAGGTCAATCATCTCGGCTCTAGGACATCTCTACAGGAGTTCCTCAGGGTAGTATCCTAGGCCCAACCATCTTCAGCTGCTTCATTAATGACCTTCCCTCCATCATAAGTTCAGAAGTAGAGATGTTGGCCAATGATTGCATGATGTTCAGCACCATTTGTAACTCCTCAGATACTGAAGCAGTTCGTGTTCAAATGCAACAAGACCTGGTCAATATCCAGGCTTGGGCTGACAAGTAGCAAGTGACATTCACGCCACACAAATGCCAGGCTATGACCATCACCAATAAGAGACAATCTAACCACCACCTCATGACATTCAATGGTTTACCATCACTGAATCCCCCACTGTCAACATCCTGGGGGTTATCATTGACCAGAAATTCAACTGGACTCACCACATAAACACAGTGGTTACAAGACCAGGCCAGAAGCAAGAATATTGCGGCGAGTAACTTACCTGCTGACTCCTCAAAGCCTGTCCACCATCTACAAGGCACAAGTCAGGAGTGTGATGGAATACTCCCCACTTGCCTGGATGGGTGCAGCCCCAACAACACTCAAGAAGCTTGACACCACAGAGGGCCAGCTGTCCGCTTGATTAGCAGTACATCCACAAGCATTCACTCCCTCCACTATCGATGCTCAGTAGCAGCAGTGTGTACTATCTACAAGAAGCACTGCAGAAATTCACCAGAGATCCTTAGACAGCACCTTCCCAACCCACGACCACTTCTATCTAGAAAGACAAGGGCAGCAAATGCATGGGAACACCACCACCTCCAAGTCACTCACCATCCTGACTTGGAAATACATTGCCGTTCCTTCACTGTCACTGTGTCAAAATCCTGGAATTCCCTCTCTAATAGCATTGTGGGTCAACCTATAGCAGGAGGACTGCAGTTGTTGAAGAAGGCAGCTCACCATCACCACCTCAAGGGCAACTAGGGATGGGCAAGAAATGCTGGCCAGCCAGTGATGCCCACATCCCACAACTCAGTAGAAAAAAAAACACTCCTGCAGAGATGTGCTGGAGCTATAACGACTGGCTTTCAACAACCACAACCATCTTCCTATGTGACAAGTATGATTTCAACCAGAGGAGAGTTTCTCCCCGATACCTGTTGATTCCAGTTTTGCGAGGGGTCCTTGATGTCACACTCAGTCAAATGCAGCCTTGATGTCAAGTTCTGTCATCCTCACCTCACCTCTGGAATTCAGCTGTTTTATCCATGTATGAACCAAGCCTGGAATGAGGTCAAGAGGTGAGTGGCCCTGATGGAGCCCAACTTTGGCATCGCTGAGCACTTGCTGCATGATAGCACTGTTGCTGACTTCCATCACTTTACTGATGATTGAGAGCAGACTGATGGGACAGTAATTGGCTAGGTTGGATTTGTGTTCCATTTTGTGTACAAGACATACCTGCGCAATGTTCTACATTTTCTTAAAAGAAAGGTCTAGGCCCGAAACGTCAGCCTTCCTGCTCCTATGATGCTGCTTGGCCTGCTGTGTTCATCCAGCTCTACGCCTTGTTGTCTCAATGTTCTACATTATTGGGTAGATGCTAGTGTTGTAACTGTACTAGAATAGTCTGGCTAGGGAGTGACAAGTTCTAAGTACAAGTCTTCAGTACTATTGTTGGAATATTGTCAAGGACCATAGGCTTTGCAGTATCTGTTGCCTCCAACTGTTTGTTGATATCACATTAAGTGAATTGAATTGCCTAAAGACTGGCATCTGTGATGCTGAGGACCATTGGAGAAGGCTAGGTTGGATCATAATTTTCGCACTTCTGGCTAACAGTTGCTGTGAATACTTCAGCCTTATCTCTTGTACTGATGTGCTTGGTTCTTCCATCAGTGAGGATGGGCATAATTGTGGAGCTGCCTCCTCCATTGGGTTTCTTAATTGTGCAACACTATTCACAAATGGATGTGGCAGGACTGCAGAGCTTAGGCCTGATCCATTGGTTGTAGAAATGCTTAGCTCTGTATCACTAGCTGCTTATGTTTGGCACACAAGTAGTCCTGTTTGGTAGCTTCACCAAGTTGACACCTCATTTTTAGGTATGCCTGGTACTGCTCCTGGCATGCACTCCTGCGCTCTCTATTGAGGCTTGTCCCCTGACTTGATGGTCACGGTTAAGTGGGGGAGAGGCTATAAGATTGCCGTTTGTATTGGAGTATAATTCTACCACTGTTGAGGCTCACAGAGCCTCCTGATGCTCAGTTTTGAGTTGCTGCATCTGTTTCAAGTCTGTCCCATTTAACATGATGGAGAGTATTCTCAATGTGAAGATGGTACTTTGTCTCCACAAGGACTGTGCGATGATCACTGTTGCTGATAGTGTCTTGAACATGTAGCATGCAGACATGACGTGTAGAAGCCAAAAGAATGTTCGGAAAGCATCCAATCTTAAGACATTTATGACTCAGTGTCGTGCAATGTCCTCAAAGATTGTCTTTGTCTTTGATATTACAAAAAATTTTTATTAAGGAATAATCCAAGGCTTTCATAAGTTATTTCAAGACAAAGAAAAGCTGAAGGTAGTACACTTGATTCTGTTCAATTTATGGCATGGAAAGACTAAACCTTGCAGAGGGTGTTTGAGTTCCCTTGTGGACCCTTCTGGTCATTTTGTACTGTCTTCTGTTTAATGTTTTGTTAGTATTCTCTGTTTTAGTCAATCACTTGAAATTGTAAATAAATTTAACCAGCAGTTTCTCTTCACAAATGAATAATTAGTGTTATGAATTTTTGCCTTAGCATTGCCAGGAGATATAGTAGGCATCCTTCATGATTTGCAGGAAGCATTTTACCCTGATCATGAATGGTTGTTAGATATAGTAATGAGATTAAGGCAATGATGTTAACTCTGCAGTTTCAAAGTGCAATTTAACTAATTTATCAAAAGACAGAAATCTGAACTAGATGAAGAATATCTTGTTATTGTATGGATAACCTTTTGTTCTTTGTACCACAATTAGTTTTATTTCTGTCTCTCTGCCCCTGTAAAAATTCAAAAATTTAAACTTGTATCTGTGTCAGAACAGTTGAGGTGTACACTGGAAATAAATCCCAAATTAGATTAGGGCTCTTTTGGAATAAAGTAAATCAAAGTAAGCTGTTTGCTTGCATTCCTCAATCCAAGACTCTTGCATCCGTAATAAAAACTAGAAGAACTGCGGATGCTGTAAATCAGGAACAAAAACAGAAGTTGCTGGAAAAACTCAGCAGGTCTGGCAGCAACTGTGAAGAAAAAATCAGAGTTAACGTTTCGGACCCAAAACGTTAACTCTGATTTTTTTTCTTCACAGTTGCTGCCAGACGTGCTGAGCTTTTCCAGCAACTTCTGCTTTTGCTGTTGCATCCATGTTTATAGGACCAAGCCCTCCACAGTCCTTGTGGACCAGGTCTTGTCAGCGTGCTACAGGCGATAAATTCAGAATGGATGTTGTCACACAAAATTGGGCATCCTTGACGTCTGTGGACCATCGGCAGAATTGCGTACCACCACAATCTGCAATCTTCTGGTGGACATATCCGTCAATAGCAATAACACCAGGTATTCATTCCCAGTTCAATGAAGTGAACAGAAGAGCACGACAGAAGTAACACCAGGCATACTTAAGATGATGTACCAACCTGGTGAAGTTGCAAAATAGGATTACCGTTATGTTAAAAAGCAGAGACAGCATATTACAGATCAAGTTAAATTACCCTATATCCAAAGCAACAAATTACAACTTTGCAGTCATAGAACATAGAACAGTACAGCACAGTACAGGCCCTTCAGCCCACGATGTTGTGCCGAACTTTTACCCTAATCCTAAGGTCTATCTAACCTCCAACCCCTGCCTTATACTATCATCCATATGCCTATCTAATAGCTGCTTAAATGCCCTTAATTAGTCCTGCCACATTCAGTCTTGAATATGATGGACTGTTAAAGATTTAACTTCATTGCCACCTTAGTCCAAACATGGATGAAAGTGCTGAATTCCAGAGGTATTCCACTGTGAATTCTGGTGAGAGTGATTGTCCTTGACTCTGGCAGCAATTCACCAATTGTGATATCAAGGAACCCAAGCAAAATTAAAATGAGGATGGGGTGAAAGTATCCTCTGGTTGGAGAAATGCTTTGCACAAAGGAAAATCATTTTGGTTATTGGAAGCTAATCTTCTGAAACCTGTGACATTGTTGCAGGTGTTCCTTGTGGTGGTGTCCTGACTGCTTTATCAAGGACCTCTGACCATCATAAGATTAGAAATAGGTATGAAGATCAGAAGTGGATAGGTTGGCGATTGGATGCTACTCATCACTATCAAATACTGAAGTAGTTGATGCTCACACTGATAACATTCAGACTAGGACTGATAAATGGCGAAGTAGCATACTCACATAAGTGTGAAGCAATGACTGCCTGCCAGAGGAGAGAATTTAAAAAGCTTCTCTTGATATTCAAGAAATGACTGTTGCTAGCTCCACCATTTTCAACATTATGGGCGTGAATATTGGGCAGAAACATAACTGCATAAACCTATGTAAGTATTATGGTAGCAATCAAGTCAGAAGCTGGGAATTCTGCTGCGAGTAACCCATCACCTAACTTCCCAAAATCTGTTCACCATGTACAAGGCATAAGTCTAGAGATTGTTCGAATGCTCTGTGTTTGTTTCGACGAATGCAACTGTGAAGAATGTTGACAATATGCAACACAAATCAGGTAGTTTGACATCCCAAACACCACTGGTACACAGGGGCAGGAGTCTTTACCACCTGTAAGATGCACAGCAGTAGTTCACCAAAACAGCTTCTTGACAGCATCTTTCAAAACCACAGTCTTCACCAGTTAGAAGAGCAAAGACAGCAGAGGCTTGGAACACCGCCATCTGCAGGTTCCCTTAAGAGTCCTGAGTCGGAAGTATATTTCTGTTTTTTGACCGCTAGGTCAAAATCCTGGACTTGTGACTTAATATGCTTTTGGCATGCTTACATACACTATGTGGATTGCAGTGGTTTGAGAAGGCCTTTTCTAAGGCAATTAGAAGTGTTAGTAAAAGCTGGCCTTGCTGGTGGTGGTCATAGCCCAAGAATAAAATTTATAACCCAGTTATTTTAGCTGATAAATTTAAATACTTTGCACTGTATTATTCCTTGAATCTGGACTAGAGTACAATGGTACATGTTGCTCATGTTTTTACTCTTTCTTCTCTTCTTTGCAGAAACTCAGGGAGTGAATTGCAGGTGTATTATGCTCCAGATGAACGTTATCCAGATTTTTTTGAAGCTATTCGTAGGAGAGGAGATACCTTTTATTTGATATCATTTAGAAGGGTAAGTGTCCTACAGTTTATTGCATATATAAATATGGTGGACATGCTTCATTATCATTGCTTTTGGCAATCTATTAATGCTTGTGAATTTTGACATTGAAATTTTCCAGTCATTTTTCCTTTCTGTTAAACTGGAAGAATGTCAGGAACAGAGGTTTGTAAGATAGGTTATGTCAATGGATTGTAAAATTCAAGGTATGTTGGATATATATTGAATATTAAAACCTATGCATCACATTTGGCTTAGGTTCAGTTATTAGGATTTTAAATTAAAATGTTTTTAAAACTTAAGTTGAGTACAGTATTGAATGCAAAGTGGCTTTTTGTGTGCCTTTGAAATTTGTACTGCAGTTCTGGAGACCCTATTATTGAAATAATATACTATAGGAAGAATTTGAATACATTAGAGTCAATACAGAAGAGATTTACAAGAATGATTCCAGGGATGAGAAACTTGAGTTACAGGGATAGAGTGGAAACTTTGAAACTGTTCTCCTTGGAGAGAAGGAGGCTAAGAGGAGACCTAATAGAAGTTTCTAAGATGACAAAGGGGACTTAATAAAGTAGATGGGGAGAAACTGTTCCAGCTTGTTTTAAAACAAAATCAAGAATGAGAGAGCATAGATTTAAAATAATTTGCAAAAGAAACAAATGTGATGTCATAAAAAAACATTTCCTTGCCTCAAAATGTGACAGAGGCAGAGTCAAATGAGGTATTCAAAAGGACATTAGATTGTTGTTTCTAGTCAAATGATAATGTGTAAGGTTATAGGGATAGGCAGGTAAAAGGCACTAAGTAATGATGCTCATTTTGAGAACTGGTGCAGATGTGATGAGCCAAATGGCCTCCTCTGCACCCTGGCACTTAGGTGATCTAAGCAACGTGTATTTCAATATGTTATATCCCATCATTTTCCATCTTCCTTTAGATCATTTGCTTTTCTTGGCTTTTGCAGATCTTATGTGGTAGAGATGAATGGATTGTTACTACATAGAAAGAAAGTACACAATAGTACTTCCACATGATTTAAAATTTTATCTTCCCTGACACTGATTTTGATATATTGAGCACAGTATGTTTACAGAATTGACCATTACCACCTAGTGATTAGGGAAGAGATCTGACCTTGAGTCCCTATACTGGCTCTGAGGACCCGTTTGATTAACAGTGGTGCTGACTGAACTACCATTGAGACTTAAAAAGAAGAGGCACTTTCTTAACAATAAGCTGCAGTTTACTGCATGATGGCAGTAGGTGCAAGTTATGTTAGTTAATTGGACATAGTTTGATTAATTATCATGAGCTTTCAGAGCTATTATTCTTGTATACAATTCAGGTAGACCCTACTACGTCATGTTTAGTCATGACTGGGGAGGATTTGAGTTAGAGGAGGACCTGCAGGTCTACAAGAGGAGAGATAAGTAATGCAGTACTAATATTGCTGATGCCAACACCAATGCATTTGACTCCTTTTGAAATATTATAAATCTTGCCATGTTTGCTCACGTAATAGGGCTTCCATATGGTTGGCCTGACGCTGTTTTACTGTTAAAAAAAAAAAAAAATTAGGATATGATCAAGACATGTACAGTAGCGGTATCTCTACATCTCAGGATGGATTTATGAGATTATGGGTTTATGAAGGGGAAATCATGCTTGACAAATATGTTGGAATTCTATGAAGATGTAACTAGTCGAGTTGACAAGGGGGAGCCAGTCCATCTAGTATATTTGGACTTCCAGAAAGCGTTTGCCAAAGTCCCACATAAGAGATTAATGTGCAAGATTAAAGTGCATGGGATTGGGGGAAGTGTATTGAGATGGATAGGAAACTAATCGGCAGAAAGAAAACAAAGAGTAGGAATTTATGGGCCCTTCTCAAATTGGCAAGCTGTAACTAGAGGGGTGCCGTAGGGATCGGTGCTGGGACCCCAGCTATTCACAATATATATCAATGATTTGGATGAGGGAACAAAATGTCACATCTCCAAGTTTGCAGATTTTACCAAGTTGGTTGGGAGTGTGAACTGTGACAAGGAGGCAGAGATCCTTCAGCATGATCTCGACAGGTTGGCTGAGTGGGCAAATCAATGGCAGATGCAGTATAATTTGGATAAATGTGAGATCGGTCACTTTGGAAGCAAAAACAAGAAGACAGATTACTACCTGAATGGCTGTAAATTGGGAGAGGGGATTGTGCAGCAGGACCTGGGCATCCTTGTGCACCAGTTGCTGAAGGTAAGCATGCAGGTGGTAAAAAAGGCAAATGGTATGTTGGCCTTCATTGCGAGAGGTTTCGTGTACAGGAGCAGGGATGTGTTGTTGCAGTTGTACAGGGCCTTGGTGAGACCGCACCTGGAATATTGTGTCCAATTTTGGTATCCTTTTCTGAGGAAGGATGCTGTTATTCTCAAGGGAGTGCAGCGAAGGTTTACCAGGCTGATTCCGGGGATGGCGGCTCTGATGTATGAGGAAAGATTGACGAGGTTGGGATTGTTTTCGCTAGAGTTCAGATGAATGAGGGGGGATCTCATAGAGACTTATAAAATTCCATCAGGACTGGACAAGGAAGATACAGGGAGGATGTTCCCAATGGTGGATGTGTGTAGAACCAGGGGTCATAGTCTGAGGATTCGGGGTAGAGGATTTAGGACGGAGATGAGAAGACTTTTCTACACCCAAAGAGTGGTGAGCCTGTGGAATTTGTTATTACAGGAAGCAGTTGATGCCAAAACATTGAATGTATTCAGGAGGTGACCAGATATAGCACTTGGGGCAAATGGGATCAAAGCTTATGGGGACAAAGCAGGATTAGGCTATTGTGTTGGGCAATCAGCCAGAATTGTGAAGAATGGCAGAGCAGGCTCAAAGGGCCAATTGGCTTCCTCATCCTCCTGTCTTCTATGTTGCTATGTTTCTGTGCTGCCTCTAAGGCAAATGAACTTGATTTTAGTTTTTCAAGTTCAGAAGTATAGATGAAGGAAAGTACTTGACCAATTTTATTTGTCCAACGAGAGAGGAAATTTCATATACAGCATGTTCTCACTTCAGATCTGGAGGCTCACATTTTCTGCAATTGATTTATGATTTGCTATCGACCATTTGATTTTGGAAATCATTAACGAGAGCTCAACATGAGCTATTCATCAGCTTCAGCCCTTGCCGTCTTGATCTAAAGTGTAAGATTTGCCAGAGTGATGCTTGTATTGTCCCTTATCCATTTATTACTTTGTATACGTTGATGGAGTCTACATTTGGTTGTTTCATTTCAGGGTTTGAAGGCCCAGTTTGCCCACCGCTCTCAACAGGCATATGAATGTATGAAACCTGTCTTTTCTTGCTATTAGTGCATAAATTACTGACGTGCATTTTGTTTTCCAAATTGTTGCATGGGAAGCATATTTCCTTCTTGTGTTTGTTGCATTTTGTATGAAGACTGTTAAAATCATGAGCTTTAACATATCATGGTGGTGTGTTACAACCAGAAAGTAATAGCAGCCCAGCATCCTTGTCAGAGTTAAACTGTGCACCTCTTCAAGTAGTTGAAAGATGTTATGAATAATGCTTTTCTCATAAATAACGATCAATTAGGGTCAAATGGTAGGGGAGTTATTCGAAAAGTTCAAATCAGATTCTGAATCATCCAGCCTAAAACGTAACTGCAAAATTGAGGCTACTTATCCAATGCAGTATGCAAGGATTGCTGCCGTGATGGAGGCGCCAGCTTTCAGGAGAAGTTTAAACTGATGTTTCATCAGCCTTCTCAGGTAGGTATAAAAGATCTCGAAGCACAATTCAAAATAGAGTAGTGGAATTTTCTTCAGTATACTGAGGAAGATTTATCCATCATAATGACAGAACTTGTGGTTTATTTCATTGTTGTTTGTGAGATCATGCTGTTCACAAATTGGCTGCCATGTTTCCCGCATAAGAGTTACTTGAATTCGTAAGTATTTCATTGACTGTATGGAGTTTTGGAACATAGAGGTTATGAAAGGTGCTACAAAAATGGAAGTTATTCTTGTCTTCCCTTCCCTTCCGATCTCTTCCCTCCCTTCCTCTCTGTATGTGGTGTGTCCTGTCTAGGATTGCTGGGTAACATTAACATGATTGGAACAAAAGAGAAAATCTTTTGCTTGTGCCAGCATTACCTGATCTCTCACAAGGCATGCAGCACAGCTAATTAATTCCTGGAAATAATGACAGCTCACTTGGCAAGCATGTATGATTGCAGTGTAAAATATTGCTTCAAGAGTTTGTCAAAATGAAGCATTTCGACCAGACCAAAACATTTGGATAGCTTTATGTTAACTGTGTTGTGAACTGTTGCATTGGAGGAATTGACATCACTTCTCATTTATTCCTTGTGAAGCAAATCACCTTCAAAAATTCTAGGAGATAACTGCATTTCCTGCTGTTTTCCCAGTAAAATGATGAAATTGCTAATAAATTTCAGCACTAAGTTCGTCCAATGTCAGTTATCACATTTTCTGCCAACCCAATCTCTCCTTTTTGAAGTTGATTTTCAGGCACCTGATGTAATCTTGTGAAAGTGATATCCTGGATTTTTCGGTGATAATGATAGCACGACCTTGGGAGTTGGCCTGTATTTAATTAAACATGGATTGTGAAGTTAGGTCATAGAGAAGCCATGATAATTGAATGGCAGAACTGACTCGAGGAGACGTGTCTTTTCCTGTTCGTATGTTCCATTATGAACATTAACACATTTGTTCTCAAGATAGTATGCGCTTGGTTGAGAAGACAAATTATGTTGGCCTGTGAAAATTTCTGTGAAATCAGAAATGCAGTAGCAAGATCTGTCTTGTACATTGAAATGTGTCTCAGATGAACAGCTTTCATTTCCCTTCAAAAGAAAAAAATTGTATTTTTAAAGTATATACACGCATTTATAATTGTATGAATTTATTGCAGCAATTTTAATTTATCCCTGCTTGTTTTCATTTGCGATTCACATGGATTGCATCGTGGAAGGGCAGCAGGCTGACTGCCAGTTTTGTGCCATTACCCCTAAAGCGAGCCCTTCAAAAAGTAGACGAATACTCATGTATAATCTCCACCCTGCCCTCCCCAAGATGGTGCAAACTCTGTCCAATGTCTGCTGAAGACAGCACCTTGAATCATCAGCTCAACTCATGATCTTGCCGTTCTTTGAAATGAGGTCATATTATAGAGCGCTTAAAGTGCTACTTTCACATTGAGTTACCTGTATTCCTATTTTGTGTATTTTTGAGGAATGGCAGCAAATTGTTGCAAGCTGTGGTGTGCCTTGGGTCCTGCTAAAATTACAGTCAAAATTTATGATGAAACATGTACGTTTTGCAGTTCTCAAATTTTGTGTTTTCTCTCATAAGGAATGTTTGTTTTATTGTTTCAAGTTTGCAAAAATAAAATAGTTTACTGGCCAGGAACGTCCATTTTTTGCAACCACAGAAACTAGTTTAAAATATCATATCTCATTCAGCACTTGTACAACATGGAATGAGTTAATTAACTCTGCATGTTAATTACATTTTAGTTGTTGCCCTGTGAAATCAAAGATGGTAACCAGCTGACCATAAATTTTGCAAGTCACTGAAATTGTCCCAATTATCTAAATTCCTTTTATGACCTGCCTCAACTCACACAGGCCAATGATTTGCAAATTTAGGGAAGTTCTGGAAGGTTCTTTGTCATGGAAATTTCTGCCTGTGTTCTACCAGAAAACATCTATCACAATAAAATCTCCCACTGTCCTATTACTGTTGGAATTTCACATCTTTATCTCTGGCATTCTTTGAGTGGGAATTTTGCAAGATATTTCTATAACCAGAGCAAAATTATTTCCTTATCTGGAATGTACTGGCTGAGAATGTGATGGAATAAGATTTAACCATGGCTTTCAAAAGGGTTTGGATCATTACCTAAGAGAAAATGTGCAGAGCTTTGGAGAAAAGGTATGCGAGGGTGCTTTTTCCCCAGAGGAGACATGGTATGGCTGGGCCAAATGGCCTCTTCCTGTGCAGCCAACGTTCTGTGATTCTTTTCTGTTGTTATGCTGTACAAGGTGATTGCTGCTTAAAACTGGGGTTCTACTCGTGCAATAATTCAGTTCTTTGTTCACCACTATTCTGTACTTGCGCTTGAATGGGCAGGTTATCAGTTGGTTTTTGAGACATGCATGATTATGTGACTTCTATTGAAGTGGGGAGTGCTGTAGCAAACCCCAATCCCATGGCACTTGTGATTATTTCTTTGAGGTCTTGTGTTCAATTGTGCAGTAACTGAAAGATTTTGAAAAGAAAATGCAGTGACATTAACAGGAGTATGTAAAGTGTGCATCTCACCAACTGAAAAGGTGACTCAAATAATCAGTGAGTTCAGTCCAAGGAAATCCTCGAACTCTGCGTCATCACAGAATTCCTTTCATAAACTCTTTGAATTATACATAAGAGAATCACATCACATTTTTAAAATGTAGATGGGGCACACCAAGCATAAATGATTAAGTCTGCTTTTGAAGAGGTTTAAAAAAAAAAATAGATCAGGTTGTAGATTATATTCTACCCCATTCCCAAAGTTGTTCCACACCACAAAGGAAAATTGATGAACGTTCTTAATATGATGTATCCACAGTGTTGACCACTGTACTTAGGGTTTCTATTTGGAGCAACATTGATCATTTCAGCTACTCGACTTATCTGACAATAGAAAGTAGTAATAGTTTTGGGCTGTGTGCATAATGGTGTATTATGTTATCTGCTGTGTACTGTGTCCTGTGTCAGAAGCATTTACATCTTTGGTGGCATTGCTGTGTATATGGAGATTAAATGAATGTTCAGAATTCAGATTTCTTTTGTCTGATTCCTTCTGTTTATAACTACTGCAGTGTCGATGATAGATAAATAGCTCAATCAGAGATCCAACACGTAGCGACAGTTTGTGCTTCTCTCAATTTCTTCATTCTACTTTTGGCATATGTTCTTTCACTTGTCTAGGTCCTCACTATAGTCTGCAATCTCCTTTGTGTACTTATCTGCCTCTCTACATCTTATTTGTTTTCTAAGACCCACTTTAAAACGTTTCTGTTTTACTAAGGGTTTACTTTTTCTCCGAATATTTCTTATTTTAGTTTGGCTTTAGTTTTTGTTTGTTTCTGAGCGTCTTGGGACTTGAATCAACATTTGAAGATCTTAAATAAATGCAAGTTGTTGTTACAGCATCTAGTCAAAATGGTAACATAGCTCAAAGTACTGTAATTGACAGAGCACTGTTATTCTCGCTTTGTCATAAAATTGAAAGCAAAAGGAATTTCTGTGGAAATTGGCACTATCTCTGCAAAACAAATCCAAATGTGAAACCTGCAACTGGATGAGGCAGTGTCTGAGTAACTACTTGTATAATCTGGCAGCTACCATGCATTGAACACTCAGGTTTGTCAATTATGTCCGTCTTCTAGATAATTGATTGTGCTCAGGTGGTGAGTTTGCATTCTATTCTTGTCAGGTCCATGCAGTATTGTAATCAGTTTGTACCAGTGATACATCCACATTCCAAATTGTGACTCTTGGGATGGTCTCAAATGAACTTAGTATTTAAGGTGAGTGAGTTCATCATCATAAAATATCTTGATATCGTCTGGATTTTTTGGCATCGTTCTCAATGCTGCAGCAATTGACATTTAAAGAGTAGTTTCAAAAAGCAATTCATAAAAGATGATTAAAATTAAACTTGAATTCACATTGAAATCGGAAACAAAATAACATGATATTTAAAATGATCTCTCAATCTGAAAAAGTTGAAACTTGTAGAGCAATGCAAATAAAATGAGATGATCAAGCATGCATTTCAAGATTGATTTTCATCCAAATCAGGATAGAAGATTAGCAGAACTGTCAGGGGTGCAAATCTGATTTGCTTCTAAGAGCGCAGTTCACTCAGGCATATACAGTTACTTGGGATTTGATATACTCTAAATCTTTACTTCGTAGAAATAAACAACTTGAAAGCATAATTTTGCATTTGGTTATTAAGTTACAGAAGTGTTACAGCGTAGATGAAGGCAATTTGGACCAAGGTGTTAAATATGCACCATTACTGCCTGCCAATCTCCTACATTTTTTCCCCAAACCATAGCATATTATTTTTATTCAAATAATCATCTAATGCCCTCTTGAGTACCATAATTGAACATGCCTCTACCACACTTCGATACCCTAACTCCTCACTGAGTGAAAAAGTCTTCCCTTGCTTCACCCTTGATTCTTTCACAGATCATTTTAAGTCTATGCCCTCTTGTCCAAATTCCTTTTACTGCAGGTATAGTTTCTCCATTTCTACTTTATCCAAACCCCTCATGAATTTTAAAACATCTGTCAGATCTCTTCTTTGCCTTCTGTCAAGATAGAATAGTTGCAACCTTTAAACTTCATCCACATAATTTAAGATCCTCATCCCTCGAACCATGCACGATATCTAATGCATTCACAACCTTCCTGGATCTGTGCACAATACTCCATCTGAGGTCTGACAAATGTCTTACACAAGTTCAGTATCATCTTCTCGCATTGGTATTCTGTGCCCCTATTAATCAAGCCGAGGGTACTGTCTGCTTTACTCACTGTTCCCTCTACCAGTCCTCCCATATTCAACGATCTGTGCACATATACACCCAGGTCACTCTGCTCCTGCATGCTTTTTAGAATTGTGCCCTTTTTTAAAATGTTTTTCCTACCAATGTGAATCACTCAACTTCTTTGCATTGAAACTCATTTGCCATCTATTTGCCACTTTACTAACTTGTCTATGGTCTGCGTCATTCTGGAGTTCCACACTGTCCCTCCAGGTTTACAGTCCGTCCAAGTATTGTGTCATCTGCAAATTTTGAATTTGCCTCCTGTACACCAAGATCTAGATCATTATCGTGTATCAGAAAAAGCAATACCGACCCCCGGGAACTCCATTACAAACCCTTCTACATCCTGAAAAATATTAATTGACTATTACTGTCTCTTTCCTAT
>NC_063341.1:6225578-6249381 GCF_021869965.1 Rhincodon typus
AACCGTTTTCATTCTTTAGCTTTGCATTTTCAAGCAGTGCAGACCGAAGCCTGCACTCCAAATTCAATAGATATTCCTTCTTCTTCCTCCGGGACAGGCATGCTGATTCACGGTTCTTAATCATTCTTTCTTGGCGTCTTAGTGCATTTACCTATTAGGTAGCAATACAAAATGAATTTAAATAATTGAAAATCTTACAATTCCATGCTTAATTTGCGAGCAATCAAATCTTTGATTCCAAACTCATATCAACTTTGAGCAAACATTATGCTCCTTACTTCTGGCATTTTAGAAATTAGTCACATTGCACTTTTTAAGAATGCAATAATACATCATAATCAGATCTATAGAATAAGAAACTGGAGTTAGAGTGAGTTTTTTGACTCTTCACTCCTGATCCCAATTAATCTTCAATCTTAACTCCAAAAACCTTTAATGTCCCTAAATTTTCTAATTCCCTTTATACCCCAAAACTACTGATCTCTGCTTTAAAGTCTGCTTTTAGTTAAAACCTGAGATTATGAGAAAAGGGCAAAGGAGGAGGGGAAAAATAGTTTAATTTGAGGTGTCAGCAGAGGGATTCGTTATCAGTTTGGAGCTTTTACATGTGTGTTGAAGTGATTCTGTCAATGCTTTGAAAGGCATGAGAATAACATCCTTCCAGCACGAGATGAAAAAGGTAGAGGGGGTGGTTTCCAGTTCCGTTGAATGACCTGTAAATCCTCTGCATTTTGAAGGAATCTAAAGTACTCATTATCCAAGTTGCTAAAACTTGAAACAATTCCTCCTTTATTTTTATACTATCGGATATTTCACACTACCATTCCTCAACTACACCATCTGTTTTGTTCCTCACCGTTGTGATAATAGACATGAAGTGTTCAGTAAGAGCCATGCATAAATCTTATGCTTCCACAGACACATTAGCTTGCTGGACTGTAATATCACCTATACATGCTTAACTTATTCTTTTCCTTTTATGTATTTAGAAATAGCTTTTCACTTTCCTTGACCTTAACTTGTCAATATATTTTCACGTACATTTTACCCATGCACTTTCTGTACTTCCAAGGATACATAGCTTTGGGTTCTTGAAATCTTTATATAACTTGTTTTTAGCCTTACCCTACATGTTCTCTCTCTGATACACAGCTTTGGGAATTCTGTGATAATATTTTTTCTGAATTGTTTTCATCTCCTCCTCGAATGTATCTACTGCAAAAATGTTGATTTACTTTCAAATAGCTGTTACCAGTCCACTTTTGACAATCACATGTCAACTTAGGCCTTTCTTCAATTTCAAAAGCTTTACTCCTGGTCTTTGTCTTTTTTCCCATAATTGTTCTAAATCTAACTGAATTATATAATCAATTACACTAAAGTGCTCTCCCACTCACAGCCATTGCATCTGCCCTGGCTCATTCTGTAAATCCAAAATTGCCCATTCTTATTCACTCACTATACAGCAATTAAGTTTTCCTCTAAGCATTTCAAGGAGTCTGTGCCTCTATACCCATTATGTTGAACTTATCTTGGTTAGTTATAGTTCTGAAGAAGGGTCTCGACCCAAAACGTCAACTTTCCTGCTCCTCTGATGCTGCCTGGCCTGCTGTCTTCCTCCAGCTCCACAGTGTTATCATAGTTAGCGTTAGAAGGAGGCAGGCTGCCCTGAATGATAACATCCAATACGGGGAGCAGTCTCATGCTGTTGGCTTTATTCAGTACAACACACTAGCTAACTGAGCTAACCAACTACCACAATTCAACCAGTGCACTGTTACAAACATCCAGATGGCTTGTAGTCTAAACTGAAATATTTTATGCAACAGTTAAAGAGTTCTCCATAAGATTCACAACTCATCGAAGAGGAATATTAGCAGCTCTTACTCTCCATTATGCCTTATTTACTCTATTACAGTATGTATATAAACCAAATATCTCTTCTATAGTTTTCATCTTGTCAATACCTCATACTTAAGCAACTGGTCCAATTCTTCAATTGCCTTGCTTCAAGTAACTTTCTTTACAACTAATGTTAAACTAAATGTGAATGCAACTACTCTACATTTCATTTAGCCCCACGTTACCACAAAATTTCAAGGCAAAAATTACAGAAGTACTGAGGATGCTGAAAGAAAAACAGAAACTGCTGAAAAAAACTCAGCAGGTCTGGCATTTCGGGTCCAGTGGCACTTCTTCAGAAAAAAATCTGACCTCGTTAATAGTGCAACAAAGAACATGCTTCTGAAGAACTCACAGCAAAGGTTCAGGAAAGGGAAGGAGCAATGAACAGGCAACTTTGGAGGAAGGAGGGTTAAGGAGAGATATGTGAAGCACTAAAGAAATCTGAGAACAGGACAGGCTGCTCCAAAATGGCATTGGTTGGGTCACACACTCTTCTTTAGCCCCGACACAACTCTAGCTTGACACAAAGTGGGCATACTGGCCCCATAATATCTGAAAAGCTAAAATAAAGTGTTGCTGAAATGAGGCAATACAAAATGGGGACTTAGTGCATTCAATTCAGGATGTATTTCCATTATAACATTAGCCTTGGAAAGAAGCTGAGCTGTAAATGATGTTAATGACACACAATAACAAATTATAGTACTTTAATAGTTCTTGAATTTATTTCAATACTTGGGAGGATTTTTTGTTCTTTTTCAAAAAAGACTGCAGATTTTTTCCCCTCAATTAGTAATTCTCGAGGTGCCAGTGACCAAATAGTTTTTACTTTCCACCCTAAGTTATTCTGAGGACATAAAACATCAAAAGCATGGGACAAAGAGTTATATATATCAGGATGGGATATGGCAGCTTGCCTCCATGGAAAGATATTATGCAAAACATTTTGATTTCTATCAACAATCTGGCAGCTTTTACAGCTATGTTTTCTAGTGCTAATCCATAAATAAGCAGGCTTGTTTAATTCAAATTGACAATTTGACACAGTCGGATTTGAATTCAGAATAACTGAGCTGTAGCGGTCATGACTGACAACTATTTTAGAAATTTGCAGTAGAATCTAACAGTAACATTACGCAGCATTTAATCAAGTATCTTGACATAAAGTGCAAATATTCATTTGCTACAAGTAATAGCTTGAATAATTTCAATGTGAATTGCACAGTAGAATTGCGTTGACACATATTTAATCACCAGCGTGATGGATGTTAATCTTCAGTACTGTCTTAATCTTGAGAACTATATGGCTCGTCAGGCAAGCAGAAAATGAATGAAAAAAATCAGGGGTTTCAGAACCAAACCCAGGTTCCCTCTGGTAAAAGGATTGTGTTAATCCACTCCATGGTTGTCAGTTTGTTTCTCATACACATACCTAGAGCGTACTACGTTCTTGTCGTAACTTAGCTCGGAAACCACGCTGATTTCAATTGCCTCTGCAAACAGACCAAATGATAGACCACAATTTGTACAAGCAAAAAAGTCTCCAAGCAAATGATCATAATCCCCACCCAAAACATTTATGCATGTACTTCTTATATGATTGTTGTGAACCTTCTGCAAACCTTTTGATAATAGAGTCCCATTTTAAGATGCTCTGACAGCTGAGTATTCCTTGCTCAATCTAATTGATGAAACAGTTGGGAACAGAAAGCAAAATAACTGACTTTACACGAACTCCACACAGACTTCAAACTGTTTTGCTGATAATAAGTTAAAAAGGACAAAAGTGCAAAAGATCAGTCCATTCAACCAAAATCAAATGAACCAAGTCTCTGTCACTCTGCCGCTACTGGTTCCTAAGAATCAGAGTACCAATCTGTTACATTTATGCATATTACTGCAAACAAGAACTTTAAAATCATGAAGACATTAAATTAGCCAGCCAACAGATGCATGTAATTGGTAAGTCAGCATTGTGTGCTCACTCAACTGTCCATTCCTGAGAACATCATTAATTCCCACAACACACAGGGTTCTAATTAAATCTTAATGCCAGTCAGAGAAAGAGAGACAGGCAGACAGAAAGTGGATCATAAAAAAGGGTGTAAGCAAGAAATACACGTCTAAGTGCACGACCCTCCACGTGTCCTTGCATTTAGCTTTAAAACAGTATAAGCAGATAGCAACGGGAAAAAAAATTTTGATACTGAAGAAATGAGTTGGCGAGCTGGGTGGGGAGGGTGGTGAGAGGAAGGAAACATTTTATGTGGTAGGGAAAATATCCATTAATTTATGAATGTGAAATAACATCCAAAAGCCAAAACATGTATAGGTCCTCTGTGCAATGATCACCTTCGGAAGTACCCAGGATCTCTCTTTTCACAAGTATAAAAATACATTGTCTTTCAAGGTGTAGAAAAGTTAAAATTATTATTTCGAGCTTTGAAAGAATATAATCCTTACATCCTCAATTCTTCTGACGATTCACGAGTTTCTAGTTCGCGGTCCCCAGCCACCTCTTCTTTACCACAGACGTGCAATCCTTTTACACGTCTATCCCCCATCAGGATGGTCTCAGGGCTCTCTGCTTCTTCCTGGAAGAAAGACCTGAACCATCCCCAAGCACCACCACACTCCTCCACCTAGCTGAGCTCATCCTCACTTTGAAAAACTTCTCCTTTAACTCCTCCCACTTTCTTTAGGTCAAAGGTGCAGCTATGGGTATCCATATGGGCCCCAGTTATGCCAGTCTCTTTGTCGGGTATGCAGAAAATTCTTTGTTCCATTCCAACTCTGGCTACCACCCACAACTCTTTCTCCTATACATCGATAACATTATTGGTGTTGCTCCCCTCTCTCATCCAGAATTGGAAAAATTCATCAATTTTGCTTCCAATTTCCACCCAATTTCGCCTTCACCTGGTCATCTCTGACTTTTCCCTTCCCTTCCTGAACATTTCTGTTCCCATTACTGAGGACAGGGTGGCCACCACAAACCATCAACTCCCACAAGTTTCCTTGACCATACATTCTCGCCTTCTGCTTCCTGTAAAGACTCTATTTCATTCCTCTAGCTCCTCCATCTCCATCGCATCTGTTCCGATGATGCCAACTTTGACAAGAAGGCCTTTGAAATGTCCACCATTTCCCTCAACCAAGGATTCGCCACCACCATGGTTGACTAGCAGTCAGCTGTGTCCAACACATTCCCTGCACTTCAGCCCTCACCCCTCTCTTCCCTCCCACAACAGCGATAGGATCCCCCTCATCTTTACCTACCATCCCACCAGCATCTCTCTCCAAAGGATCATTAGCCACTATCTCCGCCACCTCCAGTGGGAGGCAACCATCAAACACATGCTCCCCTCCCCTTCCTTGTTAGCATTCCACAGGGACCATTCCCTCTGGGACACCTTGGTCCACTCCTCTTCCACTCCCAACACTACCTTATACCCTCACAGCACCTTCCCATGCAATCACAGAAGGTACAACACCTGCCCATTTGCTTCCTCCCTCCTCACTACCCCAGGCCTCAGACACACCTTCCAGATGAAGCAGCGATGATTTGCCTGCACTCCACTTAATCTGGTCTACTGTATTTACTGTCCACTATGTGGTCTCCTCTACACTGGGGACACAAAGTGCAGGCGAGTGACCACTTTGCAGATCACTTACATTCTGTTGCAAAAATGAACCTGGGCTTCCAGATGCCTGCCACGTCAATACACCATTGTGTTCCCTGGCCAACATCTCTGTCTCAGGCTTGCTGTAGTGAAGCTCAGTGCAAGCTGGAAGAATAACACCTCATTTGCTGCTTGGGAACCCTGCAACCTTCTGGTCTCTCTAGTTCAATAGTTTTAAATAAGCATCTTCACCCATGTCCTTACACCAACCCCCACGCAACAGGCCTTGTCACCACATGGGCTGTTACCCAAACCTCCATTGTCAGCCACTAACATTCCCCATTAGCAGCTATTCATTCTCCCAGGCTTACCGTTACGCATTCTTTTGTGTGTCCAACTGTTTTCACTCTTCTCTGGGCTCCAAATTCCACCTTTTGTTTACTATTTTCCCTTCTCTAGCATATATCCCAAACTTTTCCTTGGTACTATCAGTTCTGACAAAGGGTCACTGGACCCAAAACATTAACTCTACTTTCTCTCTACAGATGCTGCCAGACCTGCTGAGTTTTTCCAGAAATTTCTGATTTTGTTTCCGAATATAATCATTAAATTTGGTCTACCAAGATTAACCTTTTTTTTTTTTTAAAAAGGCCCACGAACATGATGGGATTATGCCACTAACAGTGGAGGAACTAACTTTTTCAATGGCAACACATCGATGTCGAAAAAGACAGAATTAGCGACTGATGACAAAGAGCCAAAAGAGTCAGAATCTACGAAGTAACAACTGAATCTTGGAAATGTATCAGCAGGACTTACATTAATAATATATGATGTGAAGAATGCGCACTGTCTCCAGTTCAAACCACTACACAGATTTTGATAAGAATACCAATTATCAATGATACAGTTTGGGAAGTAAACTCTCTCAAACATATCAAACTGAGTTGTCAACCATCAAGTACGAGGTTGATTAAGTAGCTGGATAAACAAATAAACCAATTTTCCATGGTATGGGCAAGATAAAGAAGCTTGCACTACAGTGCGCAATGTTGACTATATTGCAAAAGATATTCATTTCTTGAAAATATTGATAATTCTGGTACTTGGTTCTCCAGCTCTGCATTTAAACCCTTGGTGCTCTCCTTTGAGCTCCTCTCCTTCTAAAGGTCTGTCAATACGCGAGTTCCTCTTTCACCATTCTCTGCTTAAATCCTTGCAATCAGGATACCCCAGTAGCCAAAAGTCACCATCGCATGGCAATGATTTCTGCTTTATACCACTGCACTATTTTGTCTTTCAATGTTACATTTTGCCACCATTATCCAGAAACATGCAGTTAGTGTCAACTAGGTAGTTTTATGCCATCCACATCACGTTGGGAGGTCGTGTTGCAGCTGTACAGGACATTGGGCAGGTCACATTTGGAATACAGTGTTCAGTTCTAGTGTCTCAACTAGATGAAGGACATTGTGCAACTTGAGAGGGTGCACAAAGGGTTTACAAGGATGTCGCCAGGGTTTGAGCTATACGAAGAGATATAGACTGGGGCTATTTTCCCTGGGGTGTCGGAGGCTGAGGGTTTATAAAATCATGAGGGGCATGGATAAGGTGAACAGCCAAAGTCTTTTCCCAGGGTAGGGGAGTCCAAAACTAGCAGGCATAGGTTTAAAGTGAGAGGGGAAAGATTTAAGAGACCTGAGGGACAATATTTTCACACAGAGTGTGGTATGTGTATGGAATGAGCTGCCAGAGGAGACGGTGGAGACGAGAACAATTACAATATTTAAAAGGTATCTGCATAGGTATATGAATAGGAAGGGCTTAAAGGAATATGGGCCAAATGCTGGAAAATGGGGCTAGATTAATTTGGGATACCTGGTTGGCATTTACAAATCACTCAGTGGTTTCATTACTCCCAACTCAATATCTCTGTGAAACGCTACACTCTTATCCATTTCTGGCCTCCTGTGTAATCTCGCTTCCACTTCACCAGCAGCAATGAAGGTTTTTGCTGGCTCAGTCCTATTCTTCCATTTTCTCTAAACTTTGCCACTCTCTTACCATTTTTAGATGCTGTAAAGCCTATCATTTCAGTCATGTTTTCTGTGCATGACTTGACTTTGATTGCCTGTTGGCAGTTTTTAATTCATGAAGTGTTGTGGTAAAATGCAAATCTGTATAATTCATTAAGTTTGAAATATGATTTGCTCTCAAAGAATAAAAACATTGAGCACCGTTTAAAATCTAAAACGAGTATGATTTACATTTAAAAAGCACAAATTGTACTGGAATAGGTAAAGAGGGGAGGACAGAAGCATATTCCCATTGAGAAATTTTAACACTATGTATTTTCACTTCTGCAAATGAATAAAAACATTTTTGAGAAATTAGATTATAAGTTATATAAAGCACAATGATTCACACAATGTTGGGACCACAAAATGAAGAAATAGCTAATCAAAGCTAAGAAACACAGGCTATGAAATTAGTTCAGTATACATTCTGATGTGTTTTGTCATGACCTTAGAAAACAGACAGAAACAAAGCACAGGGCATGTTGCACAAGGTGGGCCAAAAAAAACAGTAGCTAAGTTTTATGAAAAAACATTGGGTGCTTGGAATCCATGGTAACTCGTTCCAAAGGCACTGCGCTCATTTAGATCACCGTCTACCTTTTGTTCAACGTGCTTGGTTTTAGACAATTTTCCAAAAAATTCCCAATATCAAAAAAAATCCATAAGATGAGCAGCAGGAGAGCTATTAATTTGGCCAGGTTACTTGTCAGTTCCAGAGAAAGAAATTGTCATCCAAATATTGCTGATTCAGTTCTCTCCTTTCAACTTTCTACAGGTTGAGGGATATGGTACTGCACATTTAAATCCCAAGTGATGATGGTATTGAACTAATTAATGTGTCATATCCAAGCCATTTACACAAATACCTGGGAACTACAATTGACAAGCAAAAACTTTTAAAGTAGTTTCAGGCATCTAACAATGAATACAAACTGACCAAGACTAGTGACAAAATCCAAGTCTTTTTCACCTTACTGTTCACAAGTGTGCACAGGTATCATGCAATGACTTCCTGACAAAAGTCGAGTACATCATAACCCTAGAATTACACAAGGCACAGGTTTGTCAACAAGGTTGTCCTTCAGATCAAATTATAACAAACATACGAAAAGGTCAAGTCATTTAAGATTTCATCAGGTGTGGAATTTTTCATCTTATTAATACTGTGAGAATGACTTCAGTGCTGTGTTACATATTTTCCACCTACAAAGCCAACACCACTTACTGTGTTATTGACTTAGCCTTCTCAGTGTGCTTTCTACAAATGCATACTTAACAACATTTGTTGGCAGAGCTTGTTTTCAATTTCAATAGCATTTTGGCTTCTCGTTAAAGCACTAATCATTTTTATTGATATTGACAGTTAAGTCACTCCCACATTCAAATGAATAAGGACTTGGCTTTGAAGTACTTGACTGCATCTGCCAATTTGGGAGAAACTTTATTTTAAAGTTTGTTAACTCAAAGCAATCCTCATTTGAAGCACTGGCAACAAAACCATGTTTCTAACCATAAAAACTGAACTGTTTAGTCAATTTTCTCCCTAAAAATTCCTTAAGAAAATTCCTCCTTAAGAAACCTCTTCTCCAGCAGAAGTATAATGGAAGGAAAGGCCTTCTTCAATGCTGTATCATTCTCAGATTTTGTGCACACGGAACCATCTGTAGACAATCAATCAATGAAGATGGTGACAAATTTGCAATATAGACGAGCCCAAGATAACATAAAACACAACATGCTGAAGGAAGATCAGTTGCCTCAGTGTCCCTGCCGTAATTCAATAGTCTGGACTAGGCTTTTCACCATGTTATATAAGCATGCAATTCATTTATTGTGAATGTTAACATGGTCTTATGTACTTAGCAGTTTTCCCTTAAATACATCAATCACTTGTTTCAACTACTGCTTGCAACATCAGGTTCCACATTCTAACCTGACTATAACATTTTAGAAAATGCAATCGTATCGATCAACACCTACAAAAGAAATACTATTCTCAAATAATTGACTGAGGCATGAATAAGAGCTGCAAACAAATTTGTTTGCATTAATAAATTTATTTGTGAGAGCTTTTAAAGTACATCCAGAGTCACAAAAGTGAAAAGTTTCCTTGTTTTTAAATGGAGTTTCTAACTTGTAAATATTGATCAGCCAAAATGTGAAGAGAATGCAACTTCAGCACAAAAAGTTCTGGTTTTGTCTGAACCTGGGAGATCTGAAATCAATGCCATTGGCTTCGTAAAGTTGAACAATATCATTTTCATTTCAACTTCATTTTATAAAAAGATGCAAGAACTCCATCCACCTGATTAGCAACAATAGACCTGTATTACGTTTCGCTTCCATATGATTCTCAAGACTACATCTTCATCCTAAGTAAGTTTACACAGTGGCACCTTAGCACAATGACTGCTATTATATCAAATCTTAAAGTGAAAATCCAAATTGTTTTTAAGTATCCACATTGTGTTGCACAGTTGCAAACTCAGATGAAATGAATTTTCATACTTCTCATATTACTGTCAAATAACCGCACAAAGTTCGAGGTCTTGTCACTGTACATGAGTGGAGATAAGTAGCTCAAAAATTCCAAAGTGCTGTGACTAGGCATTGATGGACAGAAACAGTAGTTTTCAAATTCCACAGTATTGTCACTGTTTGTAGAAGGTTAAGTAATAAGACTTAAAGTGGTTCAGTGGTTTACTAATGTCCATTAGAAAATTAAACTCCCATTTGGCCTACATGTGACTCCTGATCCACAGCAATGTAATTGACTATTAACTATTAACTGCCCTGTGGGCAATTAGGGATGGGCAATTAATGCTGGCTTAGCTATGAATGAACACAAAAAAGTTGTACATCTATAACAATATATAGTGAACCCCATTGTAATATATAAGCAGAGGGGACCAAGTGATCATACAGATTTACTTACTGGTGCAAAAATGTTGCAATTGTAGTCGGATTTCATAAATATTAACATATTAATTGGACTGGAAAACCTCTTTTGGGAGACATAAAGAAAACACCCTCCTTGTATGAGGACAATTAGATGAACAATCACGGGTTTAGGCACAATATTCATTGTTTTTAATTGGTTAAAAATTCAGCCATTTAGTGAGCATTTCAAAGTCATAAAGGTCACTGCTCCTGAGCTAAGGGAGAACATAACATATGAACGAGCAGTAGCAGTACACCACCTTGTGGCTTTCCAAACTGCTTCGCCATTCAATATTAATATGATTAAAAATGGAATTGAAGTCCAAGTTCAACAAAAATAAGTGAATAAAACAACTAAATAATGAATTAAAACTCATTAAAAATGGTAGTAAGGTGTTGTGTCAAAGCTGCAGTATGTGGGAGCTCAGTAGGTGATTCAAGGCAAACATATTTGCTCTAAATGTTTGAAGTTCAAGCAGCTTAGGCTCAGAGATTTTGAGCTGGAGGTTGAACTGCAGATACTGCAATGCATGAGACAGGAGGAAGTTTACCTGGATTTTTATACCAGGAGGTAGTCACATCTCTTCAGACAGGGCATTTTGATAGAGTCAATGTTCAGGGACAAGATGGTTTGACTGAAACTGGGGAAATGTCGCCTAGATGATGAATACATTTAATATTTTCAGGACAATTTCTTAGACCAGCATGTTATGGCACCAACCACAGAGCAGGCTATGCTACACCTGGGCGACTAGACCAACTATACTAGACAAAGACTACTACTTTGAATTTAAACGAAGGTAAGCAAGAAGGTATGAAAACAAAGCTAGCAAAAGTCAACTGTCACTTTAGGTTAAGAGTTAAGTCAATAGAGTTGCAGTGGCAAACAGCTAAAGGGATATTCCAAAAAGTGCAGAAAAGATACAACAAATATGAAAATGTCTAAGAGATGGATCTGCTGTGGCAAACTAAAAATGCCAAAGATAATATTAAATTCGAAGAAAAGACATAAGATTGCACAAAAGATAGGTGGCATGTCAGAAGACCTGTAAAAATATTAAAAACAGCCAAGAATGACTAAGATTAATGAGAGAAAAATTGGAGTATGAGCAAATGTTAGCCAAAAATATCAAAACAGATAAGAAAGGTTACTTCAGATGTTTAAAAAAAAGTTAACAAGGTAAGTGTTAGTACTATGGAAAAGGAGTCTGGGAATTAGTAATGGAGGATAAAGAGATTACAGATGAATTGAACAGCTAGAGAGGGTATAAGTTGTATCCCAGAAATAGCTGCAAATCAGGAACTGAATGGGAGGGAGGAACTCAAGGAAATTACGATCGTCCGGAAAGTGGTACCAAATAAATTGATGGAACTGCAAGTTGATAAGTCTCCAGGTCCTGATGGATTTAATCCTAGGTAGCGAGATAATTGATGCATTGGTTTTACTTTTCCACAACTTATTACATTCAAGGAAGGTTCCGCTGGATTGCAAAATAACTAAAGTAATGTCTTTATTCAAAAAGTGAGACAAAAAGAGGGAAACTACAGACCTAACAGCTTAACATCTGTCATACAGAAAATGTTATAACAGGGACACGTGGATAAGATCAAAGCAGAGCCAACATAATTTTGTCAAAAGGAAATCATGGTGAACTAATCCATTGGGGTTTTTTGAAAAAGGGGATCCAGTGGATGTTTTGCACATAGATTTCCAGAAGGCATTTGATAAGGTGCAATATCAAAAGTTATTGTGGAAAACAAAAGCTCATGGTGCCAAAGTAACATATTGGCTTGGACAGAAGATTGGCTGGTCAACAGGAAGCAGGGAGTCAGAATAAATGGATCTTTTTCAGGCTAACAGAATGTCATAAGTAAATGTACCAGGGGTCAGTCAGTACTGGTGCCTTAATGCTTTACAATTTATATTAAAATATTTTGGATGAAGAGATCAAAGGTGTGGTAGTTAAATTTGCTGATGACACAAAGATAGGCAAGAAAGTGAGTTGGAAAGAGGACAAAGTGCCGAGAAAGGGATGCAGTTTGTTGAGGTCAATGGAAAAAAGAGCTGGTAAATGGAGAATAATGTGGCAATATGTGATACTGTTCATTTGGCAGAAAAAATAAGACCATAACGACGAGCAGTTGCAGAGCTCGAAAATGCAAAGTGATTTTGGTATTCTAGCGCATGAATCACAGAAGGTTAGTGTGCACTTACAGCAAGTAATCAGAAAAGTTAATGGAATGTTATGCTTTATTCTGAGTGGAATTGAATGTAAGAGCAGGGAGGTTATGCTTCAGTTATACAGGCCATTTGAGAGACCACAGCTGGAGTACTATGTACAGTATTGGTTACCGTGCTTACAGAAGGAAATTAATGTGTTGGAAGTAATTCAAATAAGGTTTACTAAATAAATACCTAGAAAAAGAGCAGACTGAGTTAAGAAGAAAAGCTAGACAGGTTAGGCCGGTATCATCTGGAGTTCAGTTAGGTCAGAGGTGACTCTACCAGTGACAGTACCACTGCATCTCAAGAATCCCCTTCATATTCTTTCAATGAGATCACCAATCATTCATCTCAACCACAGAGAAGAGAAGCCCAATTTATTCAAGCATCTCACAAATGAACACCATTACCAGGAACCAATCCAGTGAACCCTCTCTAAGCCTCAACTGACACAAATATAGCCTTCAAAACATATGAAAAGCAAATTGCCCACAGTACCCCAGATGTGGTCTTACCAAAGACCTATACAACAGCAAAATTCCTTATTTGTGCATTCCAATTGTCTTGCATTAAGAGATAATACACATTTACCTGTGAACTGTTTACCACACTTCATATGCTAACTTATGTGTGCCTTATACAAATACACTCAGGTTGCTCTGAACAGCAGCATTTACAAGTTTCACACTTCCTACTCTTAAACAAAAGCGACTAATATCACTTCATCATATTAAATGCCATCTGGTTGTCCACAGAAATAATCTGCCTTAATTCTCTGCGGAGAGAAACAAACGTAGACTGACAAAGGATAAAACTTGGCCGTGACCACTTTGTCCCACAGAAAAAATTCATACAGCAAATTTCGTGGTGAGCCAATGTAAACCAAAGCATCAAAATATAAATCCCAAGCATTATCTCCACGTTAGGGAATAAGGATAATCCCTGAAATTACAGGCCAGTTAGTCTTACGTCAGAGTGGGCAAATTATTGGAAAGGGCTCTGAGAGATAGCATTTATGATCACTTGGAAAGGCACAGTTTGATTCGTGATAGTCAGCATGGATTTGTGAGGGGTAGATCATGCCTCACAAACCTTATTGAATTCTTTGAAGAGGTGACCAAACACGTGGATGAAGGTAGAGCAGTAGATGTGGTATACATGGATTTAAGTAAGGCGTTTGTTAAGGTTCCCCATGGTAGGCTCATGCAGAAGGTAAGGAGGCATGGGATAGGGGGAAACGTGGCAGATTGGATTCAGAATTGGCTGACCCTTAGAAGACAAAGGGTGGTAGCGGACGGAAAATATTCAACATGGTGCTCAGTTACAAGTGGTGTACCACAAGGATCTGTTCTGGGTCCTCTTCTATTTGTGATTTTTGTAAATGATTTGGATGAAGGAGTGGAAGGGTGGATTAGTAAGTTCGCGGACGATACAAAGGTGGGTCGTGTTGTGGACAGCGCGGAGGACTGTTCTAGGTTACAAAAGGACATTGATAGGATGCAGAGCTGGGCTAAGAAGTGACAGATGGAGTTTAACCCTGAAAAGTGAGGTGATTCATTTTGGAAGGACAAACTTGAAAGCAGAATACAGGGTTAACGGAAAGATTTTTGGCAGTGTCGAGGAGCAGAGGGATCTTGGGGTTCATGTCCACAGTTCCCTGAAAGCTGCCACCCAGATGGATAGAGTTGTTAAGAAGGCGTATGGTGTGTTAGCTTTCATTAATAAAGGGATTGAGTTCAAGAGCCGTGAAGTTATGCTCCAGCTATACAAAACCCTGGTTTGGCCATATCTGGGGTATCGTGTCCAGTTCTGGTCACCTCATTACAGGAAAAACGTGGAAGCATTGGAAAAGGTGCAGAGGAGATTTACCAGGATGTTGCCTGGAATGGAGGGAAGGCCTTACAAGGAAAGGTTGAGAGGGCTAGGGCTTTTCCCTTTAGAACGACGAAGGATGAGAGGTGACTTGATGGAGGTGTACAAAATGATCAGAGGTATAGATACAGTAGACAGCCAGAGACTTTTTCCTCGGGTGGAGGTAGCTATTATGAGGAGGCATAGTTTTAAAAAGTGAGTGGAGATAGATATAGGGGAGACGTCAGAGGTAGGTTCTTTACTCAGAGAGTGGTAGGGGCGTGGAATGCATTGCCGGAGAGGGTAGTGGAGTCGGCCTCGTTGGGGCATTTAAGCGGCTATTAGATAGGCATATGGATGATGGTATAAGATAGGGGTGGAGGTCAGATAGACCTTAGGATTAGGGTAAAAGTTCGGCACAACATCGTGGGCCGAAGGGCCTGTACTGTGCTCTACTGTTCTATGTTCTATTGAAGTCTCCCATGTTCAGGCATTGGCCTTATTTTCAGATCCCGCTTCACAAAATTCCTCAGCTAGGTCTCTCTTAAAACCCATGAATAGAACAATGTTTTCAATTGCCTCTCACTCTTTATGTCGATGATCAGCATCCCATCTTCAAAATGAAGCAACTTGTGTCACATTTGGTCTTTGAAAAAACCAGTTGATTGGATGGATTACTTCAGAACTTAGGGAACTGACTGTTAACAAAGCAACTAAGCACATCCATCACATATCAAATAAATCTATTTCCATCAATATCACACAATACCAGGTTATAGGCCAACAGGTTTATTTGAAAACACAAGCTTTCCAAGCCTCACTTCTTCTTCAGGTGTTAGCGAGAGAGGTGGTATCAGACACAGAATTTATAAGTAAAAGATCAAAGGGTCACACCACTAATGAAGATGTACTAAACAAGCCTAAGATGCTGTTAAATCTTTAATCAGTTAGAAGGTTTTAATTAATTAATGTGTAAATGAAAATCCCCGAATTCCTTTGAAGTCACTGTTCTCAGAGAACTAAAGGTTTTATCAGTGTATAGAAGAGGTGACATTTTGGGTCAGACAATCTACGTTAGGTGGTGAGGTCTTTGTTTAGAATCTGTTTGTGTTTTGGTTTGGAGTCAGACTGGTTTTATTTCTAAAGTAGGAATTTATAAAATGCCACATTGCTTGACCGTCTATAAATTGTGTTGCTTTTGAACAAAACAGAATGTGTCTGCATATACAAGTTCACCTCATAGATTCACATGTGGCTCTGTGTGCGTGTGTGCACAACCATGAGAGTGAGTGTGTGTGAGGGAGACAGTGCGAGTGTGTGTGGGGGGGAAAGAGAGAGTGTGGAGGGGAACAGAGTGTGTGTGTGCATGTGTGAGGGAGTGTGTGTGTCTGTGTGTGTTAAGGGCGCACACACATGCACACAGAGCCATATGTGAATCTATGGGGTGAATGTGTATTTGCAGATACATTCTAATTTGTTCAAAAGCAACACAATTTATAGACAGTCAGTCAATGTGGCATTTTATAAATTCCTACTTTAGAAACAAAACCAGTCTGACTCCAAACCAAAACACAAACAGATTCTAAACAAGGCCTCATCACCTAACATGCATCGTCTAACCTAAAATGTCACCTCTTCTTTACAGTGACAAAACCTTTAGTTCTCTTAGGACAGTGACTTCAAAGGAATTTGGAGAATTACATATACATATTAAAACCTTTCAACTAATTAAAGATTTAAAAGCATCTTAGGTTTGTTTAGTACATCCTCAGCAGTGGTGTGACCCTTTGATCTTTTACTTATAAATTCTGTGTCTGATACTACCTCTCTCACTAACACCTCGAGGAGGAGTAAGGCTCCGAAAGCTTGGTGTTTTCAAATAAACCTGTTCGCCTTTCACCTGGAGTCATATGATTTGTGGCCTTGTTCACCCAAGACCAACACCGGCACCTCCACATTATAATCAGTATCACCGCATGGTCAAACAAGTCAGTGGGACACACAGTAGCACCGAAGTATCTGAAGTCACGTTCAATTTAATCATTATACTCTGCATGCTTGCATATAAGGGGAGGCAGTGACATAGTGACAGTGTCGCTGGACTAGTAATCCAGAACCCAGGCTAATATTCTGGGCACAGGGGTTCAATTCCCATCTTGACAGATGGTGAAATTTGAATTCATTAATAGCAGATTTTTTAAAAAGCTAACCTAATGACACTGTAGACTGTTGTAAAGACCCATCTGATTTCCTAATGCCCTTATAGCAAAAAGGAAAGGAAATCTCTCCAGTTCTGAAGAAGAGTTATTGGACTTGAAACATGAATTCTGTTTCTCCAGATGCTGCCAGACATGCTGATTGTCTCTATATTGTCTGTGTTTGCTTCAGAATTCCAGCATCTGCATTATTTTGCTTATCTGAGAGATGTCCACAATTGTATAGGCCAATTACAGAGAATTCCTACAATTGGTCAAAATGTAACATTAGCATTTCCTAACAAGAGTACAGTTAAACTTATTTACGGACACACGATCTAATTGGCAATAGAGAGCAGACAGAAATCTGTCAGGATGAAAAGAAATGCAGTCACTCAGAGAGATAGCAAGAACTGCAGATGCTGGAGTCAGAGTCAATATAATGTGGAGCTGGAGGAACACAGCAAGTAAGGCAGCATCAGAGGAGCACGAAAGTCAACGTTTTGGGTCAGGACCCTTCATCAGAGCAATGACTATGCTTCCCACTGTAATCTCAACAGCACAATGCCACAAAATGACAACTATTTCTAAAGGTTAATCTTTTTATTTCAAAAAAGTGGAATATCTCATGTCTAAGGACAACAGTATGATAGTAGCACAGGCTGATAGGAAATATTCAATTGTTTGAAATCATTAGGCTTCAGTTTCTAAAGTAATGATGGTAAATTCATCACCAGCCCCATTGTGCTTTTGTTTCCTTTTTGAATATTGATTTAAGCAGTACAAGAATACTATGAAGACTACGACTTAGAACTCTAGTGTGAAATAAATTTCTTTGAATAACAAAAAAGTTATGGTTTAGAAAGTGGCCATTCAAATCAACTGGTCCATGCAAGCCTTTTGTGGCACCTTACTTATCTCACCCTCTATGTCAGCTTACATTCCTGCTCTTTCCTCAATGCTCCAGCTTTCCCAAAATGGCACCTAAGCAATTCACCCCAACTGTTCACTATGGTATCAATATTCCCAGGGATTTGAAGTAAAGATGATTCTCTTTAATCACTTGCTGGATTTATTGGTGAGGGTCTGATTTTGATGATATGTAGTTTTGGATGCCATCACAAACGAAAACATATTCTTCATATGTACTCTGACAAATCGTTTACTAAACTTTAACATCTCCATCAGATTACCACTCAATCTTAGAGAAAACTGCCATCAGTCTGTTCAGTTTTTCCTTATCAACAATCCAACAAGTCCTGGAATCATCCGTGTAAATTTCTTTAACACCTCTTCTTTTTTTAAACTACATTTCCAGGGTCCCCAAGTATAGGCAAACCAAAGATTAATACAAATTGAACGTGACTTGCATTCTTTTCAATTCTACTCTCCAAGAAATGTTTTGTTTCCATTTTAATGGCCATGTTGACCGGCATATTATTTCTGAAAAATCGGCTGGAAGACCTTGCTCCAGTCCCCACAGGAAACATTGTGCAAGGTGGATGTGGCACCTTATTTCTCCCACTAACATGTACCACTTGACAAATAGATTTAAGTGCAAGGTTGAGTTAATAAAAAAACTATTGCTTAGAGGGCTTCCGTTCAATGACTCCCAAGCAGCTCACTCAAATGACCACAAGTCATTTTCTACAATCAAAGTTGAATGACTTTGACTGTTGTTCATTTTTCACAAGTGACACGAAAAAAAAATTGACATTGGCCAATGCAGAAATCCAGTCTTTTTTGGAAGACTTGCCTGGATTCAAAAAAAATGTGCACCCATCAGTGTCCAACATTTTTCAATTTTTCCTCAGAATTCCAACTATGTCTTTGCCTAGTGCACCATCTACAGGATACAGTGACTGATGCGCAAAACACTTGAATACTGTTACTTAACCCACTGACTTGACAAAATTTGCTATGACTGTAGTTTACAGTTGGTACACCATGATGCTGAATTTTTCTATAATAATGAAATTAAATTACTGAAGGGAATTTCTCTCTGTTCAGTTACATGCATAAACTTCATATGGGATTCGGAGCTCACAGCAGACTTTATCTTTCGGTGTCTCTATGCTTCCAGTACCTCAAATTCTCCAAGCTCCAATATAAAGTACCCAATTCTAAAATGCTCTTCCTCAGATTTGAGATTCAAATTCAGTGCTGTCAGCTCAGTGACATGCTAGACCACAATGTTGGATGTTCCACCCTGCTTCTGAATGAAGATCAGGAAATTCTCATGCAAATGGAGCTCTTACACCTGCAATCAGAATGAATCAGCTTTAGACCTGGAAGCTGATGCAATCTCACATCCAGCAAAATCTGCAATTCATTCTGCAGGAACAGAGACAGGAGTATCTATGACTAAAGATCTGAAGGGAGATCACAGAATTCCTACAGTGCAGCTCGAAGCCATTTGGATCATCGAGACTGCACTGATCCTAACAGCATCCCACCTTATCCCTGTAACTCTACGTTAACCAAGTTAACCCACCTAACCTACATTCTATGGGGCAATTTAGCACAGTCAATGCACCTAACCTGTACATTTTTGGACTGTGGGAGGAAACTGGAGCACCAGGAGGAAACCCATGCATACACTGGGAGAACGCGCAAACTCCACACAGACGTCCAAGGCTAGAACAGAACCTGGATCCCCAACACTGAGGCAGCCATGCTAACCATTGAGCCACTGTGTGTTTAGGATATCTGGACAACCACCTTAGTTGGTCACACTTGATTTAGCTTGTGCTACCCATATAAATGTTGATAGAGCACAGGTATCAGTCTGTGATGCCAACAAAACTGAACACAGGAGCTGTAAATGATGCTGGTTATGATTTTTGTATTTTAGTTCCTATAACACAGCATCTTTAGTGATGAAATAGATTTATAGGTAAGAAACATCATTAGTTCTTTCCTTTCTTCGTTGCTATCAAGAGCCTAATGGGTGCATGGTGTAAACTACTCAAAGGCTGGTGTCCAAATTCGAAATTTGTAAACTCCCTATCCAGGTTATGGCTGCAATGGCCATTCAGGACATTGAAGGTCCTGCCATAAATCAGCTTTTTTTTGTTGCAAACTAAATTTAAAATTTCTATTCTGCTACTTTTGAGAAGAGTATGATTCTGTTTCAACAGGAATTCCTTTGTTGGCCCCAGCCCCTGCACAGGCTTCTCTGACTCTTCACTTGCTTTGAAGTCTCAGGTGAAGACCTGTTGCCTCAATGTCCTAGTTAGACTAAAAAAAATGACAGAAATAGAATGCTAAAACAGTGAACCAGGAAAACAATAGAGATGGTATACACAGCGTTAACAGTGAATCACACTGATACTGCGCACAAGCAAGCACTTAGTTACTATAGCTGACAAACCACTTCAATATACCAGCCCACAAAACAATGCACAGAAAATAAAGTGTGTCTTAACGCTGCAGATTCAGATTATGAATTAAAAAGAAAGATAATTAAACTAATTGTCCATCACACATCTGTGTGCTCCTTCTCACTGTTCTGAAAGAATGCGGTAACAAGTACATTCACAAGTTTTTTTTATTGTTAAAGAAGGGTTTTATCTATCCTCGAGTCAACCAATTGTTTAGCTGCAATAAATACGCATGGAGTCCGTTATCACAATGTCAGTGAATATGATCAGCAATAAGAATGATGAACTTTCATCATTTACCTAACAGGCGCACTGTTTGTAACTGAATAATGAGGACTCAAAAACAAAGCAGAATTTGATATTTCACAAGCATAAATGGCAGCTCGGTATGACAGCAAATGTGAAATTGCATAAGTTATTGAACTGAAAGCACAGGTTCAGCTCAGATGATCAGTTTGACTTGGACTTAATCTGTTTGAAACTGATACCCACACTTGCTCTAGTCTCACCGTCCCATTAGGACCTGGATGCAAGAAATATTTTTTATTTTATTGCTTGACTTCATCTAATTAAAGAGACAGCTTTTGATTTCCACATGTTTCGAATTCATATCCATCTTATGACTTCTGAAATAGAAGATTTTAAAATACTAATTAATAGTTAAATATGAGAGTTCTTTTAGAATAATATGGTCACTGTCTTCAATTTTCTGTGTACAATTCCCTCTCTGCCTCCCTTCAACCTGTCATTACATCTCAGTCTCTTCCTGGCAGAGATGTCAGCCTATTCCAGACCTTCTGTGTCCCAGTTTCTCTTTGTCCATATAGTTCTGTCTGAACTAACTCCCTAGATCCACTTGTAATTCACTTGGCCCTGTCTCCCGCTCCCATTTTCTCATAGGTAGAAACTTATTAAGAACGGAAACGATCAAGCCTGCCAAAAGCAAATTTGAAGTACAAATCCTCTTAAAGGTTCCTCCCAACAAAATTTCAAACCTCAAAGCAATAGGCTTTGAGCCTAGCTTGACAGGCAGTCAGTTCTTTGTCCTCGGTGCTGTGTAAATTGTAGAATCCCTGGAGTGGGGAAGCAAGCCATTTGGCCCATCGAATCCACACTGACCCTCTCAAGAGCACCCACCCAGACCCAGCACCCCCTCTCCTCCCCACTCTATCCCTGTAACCCTGCATTAACCTTGACTAATCCACCTCGACTGCACATCCCTGGGCACTATGGACAATTTAGCACAGCCAATCCACCTAAACTGCACATCTTTTGACTGTGGGAGAAACTGGAGCACCTGTAGGAAACCCACATGGATATGGGGACAACATGTAAATGGTCTATCAACTCTGATTTCTGCAGCTCTAGATTTTTCAGGCCCAAAACCAACTACACCAATCCTCCCAATTACTTAAACTCTCACAAGAAGAGACAAATCAGAGATACCCAGTGAAGGATGTTTCATTTTCCTGGTCTTTTTATGCCTGCAAGCTTGAGGCATGTTAGTTTTTGAGGAATTTTTAGGAGAACTGGGATTTCAAATCTGCTTTTGACAAGCTAAGTATGAAATGGGCTGGCAAAATTTTTCAAAGCTATTTTGTTCTAAAACATTTCAGTTTGCAGAGATGGCTGGATGTGGGTGGGGCACTAACTTCATCAGGGAAACTTCATAAGGTCATCTTCACCTTACTGTAAACATGCACAACGATTTTAAGTATCACCTTTACTTGCAAGAGGGCACTACTCACTTACTTCATGGCAAAATACTCAGTGGATCTTGTCACCATATCTGCAGGAGCTGAGCCCTGGGTAACTACTTAATATCCTCTCCTCTCTGAAGCAGAGGAATTGAAAAATAATGAGGAACACTGCAAACAATGTGGAGTGAGAGTATACTTCTTTGCTTTCCCATACCTCAGCATCTACATGAGAAAAGTCATCAAAATCACTGAAAAAATGCAGATCAGGAAATAAAATATTGCATTATAACATCATCTCCGATAGCATCTACACACAGGGAAGCTGACACTGTTTAGAGATTGTTGGGAAAATATGAGTACTTTTGATTTAACCTATCAGCATAATCACTTTAATCTCATGCAGAGAAGCTCTGACTCATACCACTATTCCTTGCCTCCAAGGTAATAAGTAAAAATGCATGTCCGCACTGAAAAGGATTGCAAATCCAATGGGAAAGTTACAAAGTGCCTTAAAGTTTTAAAATTCCTCATGTTTTGCAGAATGACATGCTGGCAAATAATTGAATTGAATTTGTTTCAAATACACAAATAATCCCTGAAGCAAACTGTAACTGTTGTATATCTCTCACCCTCCTCAGTTCTGAGAAACTGAAGAAATGTGTATACTAAAATGTTATCATCATGCGAAGCTAATAGGCAACTTTCAAAGGAAGAACACATCATCTTCACATTGGAATAGTTGCTGATGAATAAGTACAAGAGTAAGTCTGTGAATGTATTTATTCTGAGGAAAAATCCCTCAACAAAGCCAACAATCTCAAAATCTGGAGTGCCTAATACAATGGCTAGAACCATTTGGTCCAAATACGCTGCAATTATTATCTCATTAATTGAAAAATAATTTTTGTTTAGTGTTGTGACTCATCACTCAAAGAATGCTTAAAGAATACACAGGACCCAAGTGACCCCCTGTTTACTTACTGCAAGAGATTCATTTCCAATTATTATCTATCTCGCCTCTCTGAAGTGATCAAAAAATAACATACTTCTTCTCAACTAAAATCCATCATTGATTTATTTCTGATTGCTGGCCTAACTCCACATATTGTCCTCTTGCATTTGATTCCCACATGCAGCCTGCATGGAATTTTTCTTGAAACCACTAGATCCCTTTTGTTCATAAACCCTGCTTTGAATTGAGGAGTGACCGTTGAAACAATGAACTGGACAGACTTCTAATGACTACAACTGGGGAAAACCTCAGTGTAATAACATAGCTAAGTCACCAGCAAACATCATAGCTAAATGTCCAAACTAATACTAAATTGATGTTCAGATTTTCTAATACCATAAGTCTAACATTTACTCAACTATAGAGTCTGGTGAAAACTCATGAGCTTGAGGTGTTTAAATATATGCTGACGAGCATTAAATGGGGTTTCACTTGAACACATACGAAAGCAGACACAAACTGTGATGCGTTTGAGTTAAGAGGTATATACTTTCAAGTTTCACTCTGTAAATATAAGTCAGAATGACTCAAGATTGGCTTTAGTATCCTTCAGCAGCTAGTATTCTTCAGCAGATAGCATCCCAGAACAGAACACATGCACTCTACAATTGAAAAAGGAACATTTCATGAATTCCTTGACCGGAACCTCAACATAATTTGCAGTCTTCATGAAGGAAAAGTATTACGTCATCTCATTAATTTACAACATGGTGATTGACATTGGTACTGTTTGCACTCAGAAAGACAATATGTCATTTCTAACAGGAACAGTACACGATAGTGTAACACACAAATGAATAAGGAGATAGTAGGAACTGCCGATGCTGGACAATCTGAGATAGCAAGGGGTCGAGCTGGATGAACACAGAAGGCCAAGCAGCATCAGAGGAGC
>NC_063341.1:6249781-6306565 GCF_021869965.1 Rhincodon typus
TTCGGGCCTAGACCCTTCTTTTCTGAAGAAGGGTCTAGGCCCGAAACGTCAGCCTTCCTGCTCCTCTGATGCTGCTTGGCCTGCTGTGTTCATCCACCTCTACATCTTGTTATCTCAGATTCTCCAGCATCTGCAGTTCCTACTATCTCTGAAACAATTTCCAAATATGAACAGCTTGAACAAGGTAAAAAGGGTTGGTAACTGTTACAAGACAAAAGCAATTGCCCAGCAATAGCTACAAACTGTTCTGACCAGGTGAAGAGGGATGAATTCGCTCCCCTCCTTTTAGGCTCCCAATTGTCCACAAGTTTCTATGTTCTTTTTAATATAAAGTTATATCTCCCTCTAATCGAAATGTAATGAACCAGATACAGATGTAACAGAAAGGAGTCAGTTACAAGGTTTTCGAGCGAAACAATGAGAAATTTCTTTGTCAGCTAATCCTATGAAAAAAGTAACAAAGACACAAAGAAAGTGATTGTGGAATGGCGTGGTGTCAGCACCTCACTGTGAAATCCTGATTGTTCACGTCCTTTGTTTTGATCTGTCAAAAAGCAAGAAATACTCAGAGCATTTCCATACAATACTTGGATACTGTAATGCCCCATTCACTTTCTCCACGATCAGGTGCAGGACCACATAGCTAGCAAATCTCTGTATGTCATGAAGCCCTGTTTGATTTCAATTTTGCAGGGATCCCTGCATGATTCAACTTTGCAAGATTTTACTGTAGGTACAAAATCAAAATAGGTCACAAGGACCTTTCGACAAAATGTTAATTTTGTTTCAGACTGTGCTCTTTTATTTCACATAGGTTTCATGAAGCATGTGTGGTCAGGTGATTGCTGTGGCCATTTTAAGTCAGTATATTTGTCCCTTTTTAAAACTATATCAGTCCATGAAAGTCCAAGGTATTAAAACCTTATGATCAAATTCAAATTTCAATTTTATCACCAACATGACACATACACAGCCTTCCAACCCGTAGGTCTTATTTTATGCAGGCTGTCTTCTAACAAAAGACAGCTAACAGCAAGCCTGCTGACCAATTATTCACAACAGGATTGCTGAAACTGCAACCTCGAGTGTGTTGGGACATTCAAATCTATAAACTTTGCACGATTCAACACATTAAGAAGCACTTGCATTTGTTCCAAAGCATCTATTAATAGAATCATATAATTTTACATTACAGAAAGAGGTAGTTTGGCTCATTATGTCTGTTGCAGCTCTCAAAAAAGTTACAAGCTAGTCCCACTCTCTAGCCCAATCTCCAAAGCCCTGTAAATCCATCATCTTCAAATATATGTCCAGTTGTCTTCTCAAGTCTACTATGGAATTTGCATCCACCACACTCCCAGGCAATGAATTCCAAATCCTACCAACTTTCTGACTAAAGAAGTTTCTCTTCATCTCACTCTCACATCTCTCGCTGACAGTCTTGAAATTGTGACCCCTAATTACTCACATATCAAGTAGTGCAAACAGAACATACTTCTTTACCCTATTAAAAATGTTTATAATTTTGAACACCTCAATAAGATCACCTCTTAATCTTCCTTGCTCCAAGGAGAATAAACCCAATATCTCCAATCTTTCCTTGTATCATTTTAGTAAATCTTCTTTGCACTCCCTCCAGGGCTTTAACATCTTTCCTTAACTAAGGTGCCCAGAACTGAAAACAACACTCCATACATGGTCTGACCAATGACTTGTAAAAGGTATAACATTACTTCCTCATCTTTATACTTTATGCCTCTAGTGTAAATTTTACACTTTGAACTAAAATGTACTCTGCAACATATTAATTTAATTTCAAAGATGTAAGCAAAATAAAATTGTGATTCAGGTAAGATTCATCAGAACTCAACCAACCAAAAAACCTCTTGAATGACAGAGTCAATGCAATTATAAGTCAGAAGAAAGCATTTGGGGTAGCATGGTGGCTCAGTGGTTAGCACTGCTGCCTCACAGCACCAGGGATCCAGGTTCAATTCTAGCCTCAGACAACTGTCTGTGTGGAACTCGCATATTCTCCCTGTGTCTGCGTGGGTTTCTGTCGGGTGCTCCAGTTTCCTCTCTCAGTCCAAAGATGTGCAGGTTAAGTGGATTGGTCATGCTAAAATTGCCCATAATATCCAGGGATGTGTAGGTTAGGTGGATTAGCAATGGGGAAAATACAGGGTTAAAGGGATAGGGTAGGCGGGTGAGTCTGGGTGGGATGCTTTCCGGAGAGTCAGTGTGGACTTGTTGAGCCAAATGGCCTGTTTCCACACTGTAGCAATTCAATCTATGTTACATTGTGCTCCTCCCTGTGCAGATCGCTCAACTTTTGATATTGACACACAACAAAATTACTGAACAACATCCAGAGAGGAGGGAGTTCTCATGTCAGAGAAGTGAATTAGGACTGAGTTAAGGATTGCAGAAACTTCACCTTTTCAAGCCTCTGTTTATATACCAGGAACAGCAAAGGATAGCAAAGATAAATAGAAATCTGATTTCCATCTTACATGTGGCACATGTTCTTAGTCAGTGAAATACAAAATCAGGACTGGTATGAACAAATTATTGCTGAAACAAAAAGTAAACAATATTTGGAAAAGACTTGGGGGCATTTTGTGGAAGGAAAAATCTTCGAATCATCTCATAAAACAAAAAGACTGGAAATTCTTGCTCAGTGGATTAGTCAAGATCACGAAAAAGCATGTGCCCCTCCATATCTTTCAGATTATAAAGGTTGAAGTTGGATATAAACCTCTCTCTTTCAAGTTGCATATATGTACTATTAGCAGCATTATTAGCAGCATGAATAATGGTTTTGAAAACCCACCAACTTAACTAGTATAGTGCAAACTGGGTGATAAAAGCACTAAGTAGCTTCAAAGTGAAATTGGTTACGCAGGCCTATGACTGGATTCTATTTACACTCGAAATAGAAGGAGAAGCTGCTTCATATCATCAACACTGTGGATGTTGGATAAATTCACAGCTGACAGCAATTTTTGTTTCAGATGGCATATCATTTTTGTTTTTTGTATTAGCTTTAAGCAACTCAGCACTTAAAATGCCTAGTGAAAACCTGCTTACATTCTGAACACAGTAATGTCTTCAACACAAATCTAAAAGAAAATACATTAAAAACATTGCATGGAAACATTATGCATCTCAGTTTGTTAGACAGCCAAAGTCAGGCAGAGTTCATTAGTAAAAATTACTGTTAGACACGCCATTTATAGGCTTTATTCCTTTTCCTTTAACTTCTTTTACTTCAGTTCGATCCTTTTTCACATCAGTTTCTCTCATATTCCCTCACCTCATCTCATTTCTGATGTGGAGATGCCGATGTTGGACTAGGGTGTACAAAGCCAGAAGTTGCATGACACCAGGTTATAGTCCAACAGGTTTCTTTAAAGTCACACGCTTTCAGAGCACTGCTCCTTCGTCACCTGACTAAGGAGCAATGCTTTGAAAGCTTGTGATTTAAATAAACCTGTTGGACTATAACCTGGTGTCCTGTGACTTCTGACTTCATCTCATCTCATTCACCTCCTATCCTTACATCTCAATTCGCCCCCTCCCCTATCCAATTTACACCTACTTCACTCTCAAGCCTCTTTCAATTTGATTTCTGATTTCCCTTTTCACCCCATCCCATGTGTTTTAGCCAAGTTTAAGCAGGAAGAAACAAACAGTCACGAAGGCTCCAACAATCTCAAGGTAGCAGCAGCATAGTTCACTGGGGATTTCAGCAACCAGTGGGATCAGTCAGATTGTGCGATTACAATCTCTCCATATGCTTTTTTAAAAAGAGCTTGACTTTGTCAACAACCACCCAGCCACATTCAAGTTTAACGTTTGCATAAGATCAAATCAACATTACATAAACTTGCCTTTATTCTTAACTTACAGATCGTCATGCTCTTGGATAAGAATTATTCAGCCAGACCAGAATGCCAAGAACCATGTTCTGCAAATTTCTGGGTTCAGTGAATTTGAATAGGACAAACCTCAGTGAAATTAATGGTAAGCTATGTAGAACCACTTGGCCAGCCATTGATGGTTCACAAGTCATAGTTTGGATACTGTGATTGAGTCTCTTCTATCTTCAAGCAGATACAATGTTTCCACTTGCAGGGAATACAGTACTAGAGGTCATAAATATAAGATAATTGCTAATAAATTTTAGATGAATTCTCTACTGATTTATTTACAACCAAGAATGTAGAACTTATTACCACAAAGAATAGTTAAGGTGAATAGTGTGGATGCATTTAAGGGAATTATACAAGTTTCTTTTCATTCCTTCATAGGATGTTCTGGCTAAGCCAGCATTTATTGTCGATCTCCAAATGTCCTAGAGAAGATGATTGAGAGTTTCCTCCTTAAACCACTGCAGACCTTGGAGTGTAGGGGCCGCCACAGTACGATTAAGGGAGTTCAGGAGTTTGACTCAATGACAATGAAGGAATGGTACTTTTCTCCTGAAGGAGAATTCACAAGCAGTGGTGCTCCCATGCATTTTCTTGTACTTCTAGGTGGTAGCAGTCACAGGTTTGCAAACTGTAATTGGAGAAGCTTTGCTGAATTACTACAATGCATTCTGTAGATGGTACACACTGCTGCTACTGTGATGAAGGGAGTGAACATAGAAGGTGGTGGATGGGGTGCCAATCAAGCAGGCTGCTTTGCCTGATGGTGTCAAGTTATTGGAGCTGCACCCATTAAGACTAGTGGAGAGAATTCCATCACACCTCTAAATCATGCTTTCAAGATAGTGGATAGGCACGGAGGAAACAGAAGGCTAGTCCCTGCCATGTAATGTCTAACCTCTAACCTGCTCTTCTAACTACAGCTTATATGTTTGGTCCAGCTCAGTTTCTGGTCAATGGTAACCCTTGGGATATTCATAGTTACGAGTAAGAAAATAATTTCAGAGTGCACTGGCAGAATGAGACTCCAACTACCTAAGATTAGTTGGAAAAACCTATAGTCTCTGTGATGTCATATTCAGACTACAAATGTGCCATCGATGAATGGCAAGAGCCAAAGAAATAATGCCAGTAAGTGCATCCTGGAGCTAAGAAAACAAATGATGACTAATAACTTGCAGACTACAAAAAGTAAAACTTACATCTGGCTTCCTGTTGCTGGGTGCAGCAGGTGCAGGTGTTGAGTTGACAGCTTTTCCCGCCGGAGCATTTCCATTCATAGTGCTCTTGTTTGCAGGTGTCAGTACTCTCAGAGGAACTGTGCCAACGTGATTGGCTCCACCAGCCATGTTTATAACTGGATGAGCAGCAGGAAGACTTTGGGGCTGAAGCTGTACCACAGCAGGCTGAGGAACCACAATTGCCTGACCTAAAACAAGGTAAAAGCAACAAGCATCAATAAGCAAGCAGATTTCAGAACACAAGAACTCTACCCTCACGTCTACTGCTATATATGTGAAGGGGTTTGATGAAGACTCTAATTAATCTGGAACCATTTTGTAATTAGATAGTCAAATTAACATTTTATATAAATCTATCAAAACTTTTACTTAAAAGAAATCTGATCCAATAATCTGATTAATAAACATTTACCAAGTCAGGTCAATGTATTTAAGATCGAAAGCAATAGCTGAGTTTATTAACCAAAAGCTCAAGCAGAACTCCCAGACTAAAACTAAAAAGGAGCTGCAAAGTACCAAAAACTTTAGTTCCAATAAAGCCATATTTTAACTAAGGGGCATGCTAATTGCTGTCTCATGCCTCTGTGATTGCACATTGCAATCAGACGTTTTTGCTTCCTTAAGATAAATTATTGTAATTTACAAATGTCAATAGTCAAAACTGCAAAAGTTATGATATTTATTAAAGAAAAATGGGCAAGTATACATAATTAATCTGAAGCAACCCTTGAGAGAAAAAAATCCCTTAATTCCTGAAATGTTTGCTGCTAAATACAAGATGAAAGAAGCTCAATGTATTTTCTTTAAAAAGTCAGATTCTGGGTCAGTCACAATTAAAGAACTTCAAATTTCCCCGTAAGCAAGGTGCATATTTGCCATGACTAAAGCATTTCTGCGATGCAACACTGTTTTGAAGAGAATCACGTATTGAAGTATTCAGCTCATCGGCAGCACATTAGTTTTAGAGTGGGAATTTGGCAATGGGTTTCAAAGGAAAAACTCAGTTTCATAAATTCTATAAATTCTCTCTATACAGTATTCCAATTGTTTCTCTCAGTAGAGGTGGAGGCACAGTCTTTAAAAATCTTGATACAATGTCGATGATCAGGGAAAAGAAAACATTAGAAATTATTTGTTCCTGATAAATTCTAACCATCTAATATCTTAAACTCATCAATGCAAACAGTTAATCCATGGCACTAAAGGGGTTTTTCCAGGCACTATAATACAGGCTTGTGTTTTTTTTGGAACCGTTGTATACAGAATAGAGGTCCAAACTGACATTTTGACTTGCAAAAAATTCTTCGCAGAACTGACCAACATCCATCTGCCTCTATTTTGAAACCCAAATCTAAAGATACAAGATCTGTTATTCTGTGTTTAGTAAATTTGCATTTAAGTTCAAGGTTCCATCATGAATTGACGCTTCATAGTAAGTGGATTTATACCAGAATCTCTCAGTGATATATTTCAGCCATGATTTCTTGCTATTTTTCATCATTTATTTTTAAACAGAAGCAACTGTTATCTGTGCAACTTAAAATCCAAAACTGGCCAATTTTGCATATCTTATCAAGTTCAGCTCCTCAACTGACTATCTTTCCCTATATTCAGCTACATTAAGCTGGCCACATATGAGCACAGAATTGGCTCCCAGGGTTCCAATACTGTGACTCTCAACACAAGGGCTTCTGCCATGCAGAAAGAGGGAATCTTCTTGTCTTGCATTCTTTTATTTTTATTTGTTCACAGGAGGGGGATGTTATATTTTTTGTTCACTTCATTTCACAGAAGGCAATTAAGAGTCAACCATATTGCTATGGGTCTGGAGTCACATGTAGGTCAGACAATGTAAGGATATAGACTTCCTTCTCTAAGAGAAGGTAGTGAACCAGATGGGTCAATGACAATCAAAATGATCATCATTAGGCCAGCTCTTTATTCCAGATTTTAACTGAATTCAAATTCCTCCATCTGCCATGATGAGATTTGAACCCATGTCCCCAGAGCATAGTCCTGGGGCTCCAGATTACTGGCCCAGTGACATTACCACGACATCACTGCCTTTGCTCTTCTTCAGGAAAAATAAAAGATAACAGTATCGTGAGGATACACAGCTAAAAGGCAGGGATGGTTTTTAATTGGTTCTGAATTGCAATATGACTGCTTTTGGGCACAAACTGCTTTAAGCAGAGCAGCGATGCTTCCAATTCATAGCACACAAACCTTTTTCAATTTTACTGTATTTCCAAGTAGCCATGGGCCTTCATAATTAAGTAATAGATTGACCATAGGTAGAAGATTTCTGTGAGTGAATCAGAAAAACAGATCACTCCTAGATGATTTGACGTTAACTTCGCAAGCTAACTTCAACATTCCTCCAGAGCTCAAATATTTAAGCGTAGGCCTTTTCACTCTCTCCAAATTCATGCACCGGACTTACAACCTAAACAGCAGTCAAAATAATTTTTGAAAGAAAGCTGCAGGAATGTTGGAATGTATTTGAACCATATAAATGTTCAATATCCTGCAGACTCTTGAATTACCTCGTGGCCGCACAGATGGAAAACTGCTCCCTTATCCCTGACTCTGAAAGACTTGGAGAGTTAAGATTTCTTTATTCTCTGACCTTCAAGCCATTCCTTTGACAGTTAGAAATTGCATAAAAGCTATGAGATTCAGTCAATTTGTGTCTGCGTTTTGATAAGTAAATTTATAATTTTCAAATCACTTTCAAAAGATACATAAACAATGCAATGAAGACTTCTATATTCACAATTGTCTGCACCAAATTCTTAGAGGCTGATATTTCTGAAGAGACATCCTGCCTTTACATTCCTGAATGTATTCCTCCCCGAGAGTAGAATACAAGCACTCATGGGCCTACAATTTTGTTATATGGTTAGAAGCGCACTTTAATAGACTAAAGGGAGAAGGCTAGTTCATGCCTTACAGTCTCCCTGAATCCAGAAAAAGTAAATAACAGACTAAAAGCAGCTTCAGAATTCAGTCACAACAGAATTGCATAGTGTACATTCTCATTTGCTTTGCCAAAACTCATGAATCAGAATATTTTCCAATTGGCTGCATGCTCTTGTGTAACTGGCCGGCAAGAGTCACAGGATAATCATTAAGATAAGAATCATGGCCAATCTACACAATCAAAAGCACGGATGTCAATGTTAATTGACATAGCTCTGGGTAAGATTTATTACTCTCCAGGAAGCAGAGACAGAATTTAATACCCAATTGATTAAAGTGCTCTGTATTAACCAAGACGCCTTAATCAGTTGAGACATATGTTATGATTTTATCTCTGATTTTATTTGTGGACATGTTCTAGTCCTAGGCTCCCAAATAATACAAGTAGTTTCAACCTAGTTGAAATGTTCACCTCAATATCTGGAAATCAAATCATTCCTCAAATGAGAAAGCAGGTCTACGATCTGGTAAGACTATGGCAACTTAACATTTGCTGGGTTTAACTGAACTGTTTCTTTTAATTCCTGGTCTCGAGAGATTGACAGCTTCTTCATTGAGCATTCATTATTAGGAAGCAAGTAGTTTTCTTCTCAGAGGAATTATTACACACCTCTGGAGCAAATGGGACTTGAACCCAGGCCTTTGGCTCAGAGGTAAAGACATTATCACTGCATCACAAGAGCCTAAATATACATGCTCTGACAATTAATAGCCATCTTAACTTTAAATAAAGGAATTACTTAACAAGATGATTAACCATATACTATTTGGTACTTAATCATTTATGCATAGGATTTGGAAAATATTGCCCAATTGAAATGCAATTTCAAGCTATTTAAGATCTGCTGCAAGGCAGTTCCCTCAGCACCTCAAGTGGCACTTCAATAGACATCCAAACTAGACATCCCACAGTAGGCTTTTCCCATCAACTCAAAATTATGGTGGTACTACTATTTCTCTGAACTCCTCCACAGTCTCAAATTTGTTACATTGCTTGTTTGAATACATTTTCAGTACCACCAGGACTAAATGTGCAGAAATATCAGCCAGTTTCTTACTGAGAAGACCACTGCATGCAGCGCAAGCCTCCTATCCTCTGGTCCCTATGCACTATCTCAGGTCTTTATCCATCTTTCTCTTGACAACCATCTGAACCAAATCACTCACATTCTTGGTGTTATATTTAACAACATGCACGTCCAAGCATTTATTCACTTCATGATCTATACTTTTGGATTAACACTTGTACACAATTTATCAACAGATGGAATCCTCATTAATATCCTGGGCCTCTCAGACTTGAGAATTCCAATGCTTTCTGGACCAATGTCCCATTTCCCATAGGCCTGGCTCATCTGGCACTTCAATTTATGTATCTGAACTCTCAGCATGTCCAATACAACAGGCAACCCTGAGCATTCTGACCAATAGCCAACATTAAGTTTTGTGGCTTTTTATATAGCATTGGTTAAAATTTTAGGCTTTCAAAAAGGTCCCAAGTATGTTCATGCTTGTCAAGACTGAAGACTTTGCATTTCCTTGAATTGTAAACATTGAGCTGAGTTTAAAATCTTAAAGCAATTTTTTAGACAGATACAGATCCAAATCAACAGGCACCATTAGCAATCTACTGACACTGTTACAATTTCCTTTCTGAATGACTTACAGCACGATTTCATTAACTCATTACAGACAAGCAGTTTCTCCAATAGTAGTTAAGGCAGAAAATCTGAACTCTGGATGCACTGAAATTACACTAAAATCAAGAGAGTTATAACACTGAAACAGGTGTCCTGGCTTATCTGATCCTAAACAGTGTTTATATTCCATACAAAACTCCTCCCAGCCTGGCTGCATAACGTTCTATTCCTATCAGCTCAACGTGCTCATCTAACTTCCCCTTAAACAGATCTGTTATCTAACTCGGCAAATGTAGTGGTAACAAGCTCCACATTTTCACCACACTTTGAAGAAATTTATTCCAACTTCCCGATTATATGTTAATGATCTTATCTTGATAACCTCAAGTTATACTCTTCACCACAAGTGTTCTACGTTCACCTTATCAAACAACTTCAAAATTTTCAAGACCTCTATCAGGTCGCCACCGAGCCTTTCCTTGACAAACACGCTGAGACTATACTTTTTTGCTATGATCTTATAATTGCTGTCATCCTCATCAATGTTTTTTGCATCTTTCTCCTCTGCTTCTTTAGCACTGTTTGTAATTCACCGAGTGCTGTGAACAGATTTGTCTGAATCACATCATCAGACTATCTTGACTTTTCTCTTGATCGCAGCAGAAGCATGGATCTTTTTGTTAGGTGGGGTGAATGTTTTCTATACTCTGTCAATGGCCACACAAACAACCTACCTCTGCCTCCTATTAGTACCTAGCTTATCTGATGTTTTTGGAATGTATACAGCATCTTCCATCATGAAGACTGATGCAAAATATTGCTTAAATTTATCTGCCATTTCCCTGTTTCCCATTATTAATTCCAGAGTTGCATTCTCCAAGTCCCACATTTATTTTATTTGCTCGCTTTTCATATATCCATAGAAGCTCTTGCTGTTTGTTTTTATATTTCTTGCCAAATTTACTTTCATAATCAATTTTCTCCCACTTGATTAACGTTTTAGTGATCTACCAGTGGTTCCTAAACAAATACTCCAAATCCTAAAGACTATTTTTTATTCCATTGTATGCCTCAGTTTTTGATTGGATGCCTTTCTTGACTGTCTGTTAACCACAGGTGCTCATCGCTCTCATGAGTCCTCCCTTTTGACCGAATTACATTTTTGCTTAGCACTATGAAATCTTTGCTTTTATGTCGGCAACTGTTCATCCATTGAGTTTCGCCTTAATCGAGTTTCCCAGTTTGCATTAGAAAACTCTTTGTTCATACCTCTGCCCTAATTTAGTTTTAGTTTGAGGACCCTGGTTTGAGACCAGAGTTATTCTCCCTCAAACTGGATTTGAAATTCCACCATGTTGTGATCACTACCCCCTTGTCTTAACTGACTGTTGGCCCTCCAAAAAATCTGTTTGGTCAATATCAATTCTATTCCTTACAGACAATCATGTACCAAATAGTCCACTTACCGACCAGCAAGTAAGTCTATGTCACAAGCTAATGTAACAATTCTAAACAGGTGTGTGTGAAAGTTCTTGAGTTTCCTATTTACCCAGAGACTACTCCCTTTGGAATGTTCTTCACACTTTTGATGACTTTCCTATGTTACAATGAATACCATTTATAGTTTTTGGCCTACAACTATATTGACTGATAAAGCTTTCCCCACTTAAGAAACGTGTTTGAAATGGCCAAGTCTGATATGAGGAAGAATATTCCATCTTTTTAACCATCAAAAAAAAAAACCCAATACATCTCTTATCTGCTTAGAGTATCCAATACAATAATCTGATTGCAGTAGTGAATAAAGATGTTGCTCTGGTTAGTTAAGAATGCAAATAGCACCCATAGAATTATTCATCCATACTGACTTAAACACTTTTGCAGCAAAATTCTGCATGTGAGTCTCTGAACAAAATTACGGCTGAAGTACAGCCAACCAGATCTCTGGAGACATCCTGGAGATGCTGCAAAGGGATTTTTAGCATATTCTGAGAGAGGATGCAGTTCTTGTCAAACAACAACTTGTAGCCAGGCTTTGGAGAGAGGAAAATGTCAAACACTGCAAATATTTTGACTCACAGCATTCTCCAATGAGGTGTAATCATTGCTTTAAAGTCCCTTTTGCACTTATTGTCAATAATTATTCATTTCTATGAACAAGATCACCTGAAATGCAATTGTCAGTTATCTAGAATGTTTCAGTCAGGCCATGGGCATCACAACTCAGGGAAAGACATGCAAAAACAAGTTAGGAGAAAACGTGTAGCAAGATATTTAGTCTCCAGCTGGTGTATCAGACAAAATCCATCCAGTGCATCTCATGTTAAATTATTTCAGGAACAGGTCTCAAGAATGTTTGGCCACAGTCTGCAGGAAGGTCAATACATCAAGTTGAACATATACACAGACATTTCTCATATAGCCTGAGTTGTCCCCTTAATACTCCTCTCAAAAGGGGTGTTTGTTGCTTTATTTAATGTTTCTGCTGATACCTTAGACAGAGCTGTGCTATGAAAGCCTTACCAACCGCCTTCAGGGCATGATTTTGGCCATTTTCTATATTGCTGCCATATACAAAATGTACTAGAGAATACTATAAAAATAAATCCACAATCACAGAGATGTATTTGTTTTAAATCATATGATACTTACCAGCAGGAGCTGGACAGATTTTCACTGGTTGTTGTTTTAAGACAGACACCACATTTTGAACCGGTTGAACCGGTTGAATTATAATGGTTTTTCCAGCTAGTGTTGGGCTAGACTGTGACACAGATAAAGCTGGAATGAGGATGGGTTTCGGTTGAATAGGCTTCTGTTTTGAAACATTTGATGTGACATTCACTGTAACAGAAGAACACACGTTTCTAATTCTTGTAGAAATAATTACTAGTTATCAAAACTATGACTGTACATGTAGACCACAAAAGCTGAATTCAGCAACCATGATACAAAACACACAGAATGCATGACGCCTCATGGTTAATTCCGTAAAAAATCTTAATTATCTGTTTCTTTTTGAACAAAAGAGGCATTTGTCAATAAGCCTCTTCAAATAATGTAATTCAGGAAGTATTGATACATCTATAACTATCTTAGATGCTGATAATCTGTGCCCTATGTATTTGACACGTTTGATGATAAAATTAAACCAAGATGAGTAATACATGCAGCTACTGTTTCCAATTCACGTATAGTTTTGAAATGTAAGCCTAACTTCCAAAGGAAAATGAATGATGTAAATATCTGGATGATACAGAGATGAGAAAAGTTTTGGCGAATGAAAGCAGAATCCAACAGTGCTTTATTTGGTCTTACCTGGTCCAGACTCTTCATGTTTAACTTCAGGGGAGCTCGTGACCTTTGACTCGCCTAATGGAGAAGAACACTCACTGGTCTTACTACATGGTGAAACTGGAGAAGACTGACATGATAAGGTATAGAGGAGTTCTTCCTATTTAGAGTAAAACATACAAGTTACAATCAGAACTTTATGCAATTACAAGACATAGAGACCTTGGTATGAATTCTGTAAACACTATCTTACTATTTCAGAGCAGCTTATTGCACATGTAGAATCCTGGGATGTTGGAAAGATAAAGTAAATTCAAATTCTCTTTTCAATCATGAAGAACATTGTATAATTTAATATTTGCATGACAAAAAAGTCTGTGATAATGAGAGTTTGCAAACAAAACATGAACTTGCTGTCTCTCCACAGATGCTGCTATATATTGTCAGCATTTACAATTCCACTTCTAACAATATGCCGATAGTGTGCGACACAAAAAAAATGTCAGTTGACCAAAATGTTAATGGTCACAAATTTTTTCAGACTTCAAGTTTTACATTTCCCTCTTAAACCTCCCACAGAAGCAGCATGGATATCAACTAAAGAGTTCACTCATGAACGAAAACAATTATAAGGAAGAAGAACATTCAGTCAGCTTGCAAATCAAAGAACAAAAATGCACATACAAAATATAATTCATGACCTCAGAACACCTCAAAGCACTCTGCAGGCAATGAGATACTTTTGAAAGAAGTAACTGGCATGGCAGGTGCTCAGCAAGGTCCTACTAACAGCTTCATATAAATGACCACATCATCATAATAATTCGTTAAAACATTAAACATAACCAGAGCAACTGAGGAATAAGTATTTGCCAGGACACCAGGGAGACTAATGTTTTTTGAGGGGAGTAGGGGATTATGCTGTTCTCCTCAGCATTGGCCTATAAGTGACAGTGAACCCAGTGCAATGTAATTGACTCTAACTATCCTCTGAAACGGTCTAACAAGGGCAACAAACACCAGCCTTTCCATTCCCGCCCACGTCCCATAAAAGAATAAAGAAAAACTGCAGTGTAAGAAAGGGTAAAGAAATTCTTGATGTTTAAGCCATATAATCTTTGAAAACTGTTTATGTAGGAATTGCTTTTTTTTGGACAGGAAGGTTGTAAATAACTCTTGTGGAGCATTCCCAGAAGCTGTTAGTTTGGACAACAGTTGAGCAATTGGGAAAATTGCTACTTGATCAAATATGGATTTCACAGAATCACAGAAGGAGGCTATTCAGCCCATCATGCCTGCACCAGTTCTTTTACTTTATGCAACTTTCCTGTCTTTTTCCAATATCCCTGCACATCATTTCTATCCAAATAATCATTCAATTCTCTCTTGAATGTGTCAATTGAAACTGCGTCCATCACATTTCCAGGCAGTGCATTCCATCTCTTAAGTACTCGCTGTGTGAAAAAAAATTTCCTCCCATCACCATTGCTTCATTTGCTCATCACTTTAAATCTTGCCTTCTTGCTCTTTTTTCTTTTATGATCAGGAACAGCTTCTCTCTATCTACTCTGTCCCACTCGGTCATGATTTTGCAAATCTCTAACAAATGTTCTCTCAGCCTTCTCTTCTCCCAGGATAACAGTCCCAACATCTTTAATCTATCTACAAAATTGAAATTTCTCATTCCTGGAGCCATCCTTGCAAATCATTTTGCACTCTCTCCAATGCACTTACATCTTTCCTATTATGCAGCGCCCACAATTATACAGGTCTAAAAAGTGTCCTGTACAAGTTTAACATCACCTCCCTGCTCTTGTACGCTATACTCCTATTAATAAAGTCAAGAGCAACATCTGCTTTACTTACTGCTCTCCACCTGCCCTGCCACCTTCAAATGATCTGTGTACCAACCTACAGGAATGTTTCCCACCATTCGAATGAATGGTGAATGAGAATACGCAGGCGTGATGTGCTAGAAGGGTGGCGTGGGAAGCTGAGAGTGGGAGGACTCTGAGATTTACTGGAGGGGCGGCACGGTGGCTCAGTGGTTAGCACTGTTGCCTCACAGCACCAGGGACCCGGGATCGATTCTACCCTTGGGCGACTGTCTGTGTGGAGTTTGCACATTCTTCCTGTATCTATATGGTTTTCCTCCGTGTGCTCTGGTTTCCTCCCACAGTCCAAAGATGTGCAGGCTAGGTCGATTGGCCATGCCAAATTTGCCCGTAGTGTTCGGGGAAGTGTAGATTAGGTGGCTTATAAAGCTCTGAGGATTGGTGTGGACTTGTTGGGCCAAAGGGCCTGTTTCCACACTGTAGGGATTCTATGATTTCTATGATCATATCCCCAGGTCCCTCTGCTCTTGCACTTCCTTTAAAATTGTACTCCCCAATTTTACTGATGTCTTTCAATGCTCTTCCAAAGAGTAGCATCTCACATTTCTCTGCATCAAACCCCATCTGCCAACTATCCATCCAATCCACCAACTTGTCAATGTTGCTCTGGAGTTGTATGCTGTCCTGAACTTGTAGTAGGTAAGTCAAGTCTCAGTAATCCAGTCAAATCTTTTGATGGTATAACTGAAGTGAGGAATAAAGTGGTGACATACTGTTGTTTTTATGGACTTTCAGAACATGTTTGCTAAGGTTGTACATCGGAAACTTGACAAAAAATAATGATGTCAAATTGCCAGCATTGTTTTACTTAGGTAATTGGTTAGGAGATAAGGGAAAGAAAGTCAAGATGACAGATGACCACTTCAATCGAGAGGTAGTGTAGCAGTAACATCACTGTACCAGTAACCCAGAACCCCAGGTTAATTGGTTTAAATCCCACCACAACCAATAATTAGGTTAGAATTTAAGAGAAATTTGGAATTATAATGCTAGTTGAATAGCTACTGTCCACTGTCATAAAAATGGATATAGTTCACTCATTTCCTTCAGGGAAGGAAATCTTTCATCCTTACCCGAGTTGGCCAACATGTGACTCCAGATGAACAAAATTTGAAGTTACATCAATTGAAAGTTTCAACACAAAGATTGTTGTATTTTGTTTAGCAAAGGTATTCAGAGTTATGAAACAAAAACAAGTAGATAAAATAAGATACAGATCAATCACAATCTATTGGGATAGTGAAAAAGGTCCAATGAGATAAATGACCTATTCCTGTCCTAGATTCCTGTTTCTCTGCCATAGTTTTCTATAATAGTACATCACGGTTCAACAAATCAGTGTTGTGCCCTTATGAACCACCATTTGATGTTCACATTCCTCAGCAAAATATTGAAGACTCAAAGGAACCTTTTAAAATGTTGTGGTTTGTGACAGTCCTCAGCAACCAAAACAAATAAAGACTCAGGTCAGTATTTAGAAAAACTGCTTACATGTTGCAATATTGAATCTGCAGAAGAAGTCATTGAACAGCTCGAAGCTGGAGACTGAGGCTCTGACATGATCTGTGTGCCTGTAGAAAAAGACAAAAAAACACATGTCATTCACATGAACATGTTTATAACTTTGGAAATCATTTCTTCCACCAGAGTTTTGTGATTGCGACTAACAATATGGTGAGGGAACTGAATTAATAAGTAATTTTCCCTGAAAAAAAAATTCCTGCTAATAGAGATAGTCAGAGAATCATACAGCACAGAATCAGACCCTTTGATCAAACCAGTCCATGCCGACCATGTTCCCAAACTAAACCAGTCCCACCTGCTTTTGCTTGGCCCATATCCCTTAAAACATTTTCTATTCATGAACTTATCCAAATGTCTTATAAACGTTGTAACTGTACCTGCATCCATCACTTTCTCTGGCAGTTCATGCAACACACAAACCACTCTCTGTGTAAAAAAGTTGCCCGTCATGTCCTTTTTAAAACTTCCTCCTCTCACTTTAAAAATATAGCCCCTAGTGTTGAACTCTCCCACCCTAGGGAAAAGACTTTGTCATTCACCTTCTCTATGCCCCTCATGATTTTATAAACCTCTATCAGGTCAGCCCTCAACCTCCTACGCTCTAGTGAAAAATGTCCCAGCCTTTCCTGTCTATTTTTATAACTTAAACCCTCTATTCCCAGCAATATCCTGGTAAATCTTTTCCGAACCCTCTCCAGTTCTACAATAATTTCCTATAACAGGGCAACCAGAACTGCATACAGTACTCCAGAAGATCTTTTAATTGACTAACACTCATTGGACTGACATTGCATCTTGGACAGACACAAATATTGGCAGTTTTTACACACCAAGCTGATTACAAATAACTTCATCTCTGATCAGTCAGTTTCCGATGGAATATGCATTTACAAAAGTCATTTCAAGCTCAATCAACATCTATAATCAATGATTTGGATGTAGAGACCAAATGTATGGTAGCAGAATTTAGCAATTACATCAATGTAGGTCAGAAATTGAATTATCAACCGGAAGTAAACAGTCTACAAAGCTATATAGGTAAATTCAGTGAGTGGGCAAAAAAAATGGCAGATGGAAGATTACATGGGAAATGTAAACTTTTCCACTTTGGCAGGTAAAAGTTTACTATTTAAATGGAGATTGTAAAACTTGGGTTAGTACAAAGGGATCTGAGTGTCCTGGTACATGAATCACAAAAGGTTTGAGTGGAAACAGCATGCAGGTGCAGCAAGTGATTTAGAAGATGTATGGGCTGTATCTTTTTACTTTTGGGTTTTTAAAAACTGCAGACTGAAATGAGAAAGAACTGTTTTTAAAACTAGTGTTTGAAAGGGTACTACATGTTTGAAAAGCAAGTAAGCTGACTGCCAATGCAAGCATCATGCAAACAACTGTTTGAACAAACAGTAACTAAAGTTTAAGTTGCAGGCAGAGAGAGGCCAAAGGATTCAGATATAGCTGGGTGGTAACAAAAAGTTGAGTGTTCTGTGGTTTAGTGACCATTATCAGTGACAGAGAACTTTTGCTTGCCAACAGCTGCATCACTGGTTCTCAGGTGGCTGAGCAGCCTGAAGCTGGAAACAAGTTATAGAGACACAGAGACAGATGGGAAAAAAAAGTGTGCAGATCTTCTCCATGCCCAGAAGCTGCCTGGTCTTTGCAACCAAAAGCCCAGTTTAAATCTCACGAAAATCAATCACCTTTCCCACAGTGTTTGCTGTAATCTGTGACTTTTGAATTGACAAGTCAGAGACAGAAACATTTTCCAAGAGACAGTTCTTCTGTACTTTTTACAAACTCATGGAAACATCCAGAGAAAGACATCATAACAACAATGGGTCTCATCAGCCAAAGGAGGATCATTTCAACATCAGAACTGGGAAGCAAAGACCATTGAACTGAGTTGCTAGTTCTTCTATCTTCATCAATAATCTATTTTCCTCTATTTATGTGTCTATGTGTATGTGTGGGGGAGTTTAAAAGGGGATTAGTGTTTTAGTTAGTAGTGTCAATACTTTATATCTGTTTACTATAGTCCAATTAGTTTACTCTTGTTCTTAAGTTCTCACCAAACAGTTCTGCACTCAACTACCAAGCCTGGATGGAGTACTATGCCATTACAATCACTCATCAAAACAGACATATAGAAAATGCTGTTAGCACAGTTCTGTTCCTGACCAGCACACATCTAAAATTCAAGTTTAAGGTCTGTCCATTATTACCCAGTTTCTTCTGTCCACCCTTGATTTGCCTCCAAATCTTTTCCTTTGCCTTTACAGACTTGGTGGATCTCTGCAAAAATGGGTGCTAGCTTTTCACCCAGTATTCAGAAATTCATTTTTTCAACTAAATCATACTCTTCATTTACAGTGATTTTGTAAGAGATTCAAAAAATTTAAAAATTTTGAAAATAATTTTTAAAAAAAGATACCTGGAGACATGTTGCACAGTGGTCCCCAAGGATCATCGTCCCAAGGTGAGCTTTCCAAACTGAAGTCAATTTCCACGTCCATATCCTATGGAAGTAAAACAGCAGGGAATCTTTACATTTTTGCAGAACACCATCTTTCAATCTGTCACCTTGAATAGACATGATTCCAATAACTCTATACTCCTCATGTGCAAAATGGACTTCAAAGATTTTTGAATGTGCACTACATTATGTTCAATGCTAAATTGACATCATATACTAAACTGTCATTTTTTGAACTAAACTTGGCTCTTTGGCCCAGTAGTTTTCCATTTTTTATTGTTATAACTCAAGTTAGTTAATCAATACAGAACAATAATATTCCAATATAGACTGGGAAAAACACTGACTCCAAAACCCTTACCAACTCATGACATCAGGTGAAACACAGGCAAGAAAACATCCTGCTGATTATCACCTATTGCTCCAACTCAACAAATTAACCAGCACTCCTCCATGCTTAAACCAATTGGAAGAAACACAAAGGCTTGCAAAGACACAAAACTCTGGGATGAGAGACTTCAATGGGGGCATCACCCGAAATGGATCAGTAGCACAACTGCCAAGTCCTAAAGGACATAATTGCTCCCATTGGCTCTATGGCAGGGTGGTAAGGTAAACAACAAATTAAAATCTTTACTTAACCTGACCGTCATCAATTTTGAGATGTATCTGTCCATCACAGTATTAGTACAAATAATCACAGTGCACTTCTTGTGGAAATGGAGTCCCATCTTCACAATGAGGATACCTTCCATCATGTTGTGTAGCTCTACTACTTTGCAAAATGGGATATAGTTAGCAATTTAGGATTATGCATCCATGTGGCATGATGGGCCATTAGGCGCAGCAGAATTGTATTCCACCACAATCTTTAAGCCTTTTGTCCAACACATCAGCTGCTCTATCATTACTATCAAGCCAGGGAATCAACCCTGGTTCAATAAAGAATATAGATGGACATGCGGCAACAACACCAGGCATACCTAAAACTGAGGTGATAACCTGGTGCAGATACGATATAGATCTATTTGCATGCAAAACAGCAAAAGCAGCCTACTGCACCAAAGCTAAATTATTCCACAATCAACAAATCAGATCTAAGCTACATCTAGGCGTGAATGGTGCTCAACAAGTAAACTAACGGGAGTAGGAGGAGGAAGCTCCTTCCTCAAAATAGGAAGCCGAGCACCTCAGTGCAAAAGACAAGGTTTAAGCATTAGCATTGATCTTCAGCCACAAATGCCAAGTAAGGGATCCATCCCAACCTCCTCCTAAGGTCCCCAGCATTACAGATGCTGCCTTCAGCCAATGTAATTCACTCCTAGCTATATCAAGAAAGGCTGTTGGCCCTGAAAACATCCCAGCAACAGTACCGATGACATATGCTCCATAACGAGCTCCAAGTGTTCCAAAACAGAAATAATGCAGGAATCCACCAGAAATGTGGAAGATTGCCCAGCTGAGTTCTGCTTAGAAAAAGGAAAATGAACCAAACCCAGCCAATTACTGCACCAGTCTATACTCAATTGTCTAACAGATGGAAAAGCTCGTGGACAATGCTATAACCAGCTTTTGTAGCCACAGTACTTATACAGCTAGCCCAATTCTGTTGGTAGTCAGCAATAACAACAGGATACTGATAGTGAGGAATTCGGCAATAGCAATGCCATTAAATGTGAAGGAGAGATAGTTGGATTCTCCCTTGTTGAAGACGTTCATTACCTGACATGTATGACATGAATGTTACTTTGCACTTAATAGTCTATGCCAGAACATTGTCCAGGTCTTGTTGCATTTGGGTGCTGACTGCTTCAATATCCAAAGAGTCACAAAAGGTGCTGAACATTGTCCAATGCGACCTTACAACAAAGGGAACAAAGGCCTGACCCATTACACTGTAGTGATGTCCAATACGAAGATGATCGACCTTCAACAATTGCAGCAACCTTCTTTTGTGCCAGTGTCACTCCAAAAAGCAGAGATGTCCCTCTGATTAACACTTGCTCCAGGTTTGCTAGGGTTCCATGATGCCATGATGCGGCCAAATGCATCTTGATGTCAAAACAATCATTTTCACTTCCCCTGTTAACTTCCAATCTTCTATTCATGTTTGGACTAAGGCTGTTAGGAGGTCAGGTGATAAGTGGGCCTGGTGAAGCTCCCTAACAAAACTTCAGAAAGTAGGTTATTTGATAGTTGCTGGAAAGCACTGTAAATGACTCTTCCATTCACTTTGCAGGTCATTAAGAATACACCAAGGAGTGGTGATTGGTTGGGTTGGATTTGTCCTGGTTTTTCTGGACAAGTGTGTTGCTGGAAGTCAATTATGCAAATCCCACAACATTACTGCAGGTGGTGCTGAGGGTTGTATTTGAGGCCCAATCACCGTTAGCTGCTTCTTCAATATCTTTCTTCCATCCTAAGTCAGAGGTGGTGATTTTTTTATCATGTTCTTTACCATTCACAACTCCTTAGATTCTGATCCAACCCATATCCACATATTTGTGCAAGACTTGGACAATATTCAAGCTTTGGATATAAAGTGGCAAGGTCCATTCCATCACACACAAGTGTTCAGCAATTACCATTCCAAACAAGTCAGCATCCAAACAGTTGTCCTCCACAGTCGATGACATTACCAACACTGAATCCCTCACTGGCCTTTGACAAGAAGCTAAACAGGAATAGCCTTTTAAATACCGTGGCTACAAGAGCAGGTCAGCATCTAGGAATTCTGCAGCAATACATCTATTGAAAGTTTACAAGACATAAATCGGGAGTGCAAGAGAATATTCTCCACTAGCCTGTATAATGCAGCCCATGAATATTCAAGACATTTGACAACATTCAGCACCATAAAAATTCCTTCCCACCACCACCAACACACAATCTGCAAAATGCATTACAGCAACTCACCAAGGATCTTTAGACAGCACCTTCCAAAGCTACAACCTCTACAACACAAAAGGAGAAGAGCAGTAGATGCTCAAGAACACCACAGCCTGCAAACTCCTTAACTATATTTGGGTCAAAATCCTTTAACTCCCTTACTACAGTGGGTGGACCAAACCCCCATGGACTGTATCTCTCCAAGAAAGTGACTCATCGTCAATCTTCTGAAGGGAAATTAGGAATGGGTAACAAATGCTGGTTGAACCAACAATTCCCACATTTCATGAGCAATTAATGCCTTTTATCTATCCAACAGTTTGTTTGCCCTAAATGCCACAGATGCGTAAACATTTACACCATTATCCTTCATTTTTCCTTTCAAAGAGATTTATCCCATCCTTAGCCACCACTATTCTCCTTCATTTGGGTGAATTAGTTGTCACAATTAAGTACTTACTGTTCGATTTCAGTCACTTGATCCCAAAAATAAATCACTCTATGGAAACTAGACTGATTGAGAATAGGGCTGACTTGTTGTGGAACATTCTTTCCTCCAGTTCTACCAAACTCCCTCCCCCACACATTTTCAGATATACTGAGCAGTGTATCAATGCCCTTTAATGTTTGCCACTTGAACCAGAAAATTTCATCATGGTTTTGTGCAAGGAAAATAGTGTCTCACAAACTTCATTGCATTTTTTGAGGCAGTTACCAAAAAGATTGATGGCAGAGCAGTAAACATTGTTTATTCAGATTTTAGTAAAACCTTTGACAAGGCTTCACATGGTAGACTACTTAGTAAAGTTAAGTCACATGGGATTCAGGGTGAGCTTGCTAATTGGATGTATAATTGGCTTAACATATGGAGACAGAGAGTAATGGTGGGGTAATGCTTTTCGGACTGGAGGCCTGTGACCAGCGATGTTCCACTAGGATCAGTTCTGGGTCCTCTTTTGTTTGTCATTTAAATAATTGATTTGGATGAGAATATAGAAGGCATGGTTAGTAAGTTTGCAGGTGACACCAAAATTGGTAGCATTGCAGCCTGTGAAGAAGGTTTTCTAAGATCACAGAGGGATCTTGATCAAATGGGTTAATGGGCTGAAAAATGGCAGATGGAGTTCAATCTGGGTAAATGCGAGGTATTGCATTTTGGTTCAACAAACAAGGGTAAGGCTAATACAATCAATAGTAGGGCCTTCTGTAGTGTTGTAGAACAGAGGGACCTAGGGGGAGCAGATATGTAATTCCTTAAAGTTGGTGTCACATAGAGACAGGAGTCTCTTCTGGAGTACTGTGTCCAGTTCTGGTCACCTAGTTATAGGAAGGAAATTATCAAGCTGGAGAGGGTTCAGAAGAGGTTTACCAGGACGTTGCCAGGTACGGAAGGTTTGAGGTGTAAGGAAAGGCTGGAACCTTTTTCCACTAGAGCATAGGATGTTGACAAGGCAAACTAATGGAAGTTTATAAAATCATGAGTGGTATAGGTAGAGTTGACGGTAGTTGTCTTTTCCCTAAGATGGGAATTTCAAGACTAGGGGGCCCACTTTTAAAGTGAGAGGAGAGAGATTTTAATAAAAAAAGAGGCAAAATTTTTACACAGAGGGTGGTTCACGTATGGAATGAACTTCCTGAGGAAGTGGCAGATGTGGATACAATTACAATGTTTACAAGACAATTGGATGAATACATGAACAGGAAAGGTTTGGAGAGATCTGGGCCAGGAGCAGGCAGGTAGGGTTAGTTTAGTTTGGGATTATATTTGGCATGGACTGGTTGGACCGAAGGGTCTGATTCCGCGCTGTATAACTCTTTGACTCTATGATTACGATCCTGGTACAGTCAATCAATCAATGTGCACAATAGGCTCTTGACTCTCGCAGTTCTTGCAGTTATATTAACTATACTAATACCCAGCTAGTTGCCTGGAAGGATTTTCTCAGTTTCTCAACCTCTATCGCATTTTTCAGATGATGCCACTTTCCAAATCAGTACTTATGAAATATCTTTTCTTCACTCCACTTTCTCTCCATCAAACTGATCCTATTCATTTCATGTAGTTTTGCTCTTAACTCTTCCACTCCCTCCAAAAATCTTGGTAGGATTCCACTCTATCCTGATCTTTCATAACACCAGACTCTATATTAATCATTTGTTATTTCCACCATGATACCACTAAACACTTACTGCCCTGATTTTCTAAGGGACCTTCCCAACACCCTGGTCCATTCCTCCATCAAATCCACACACTTCTTCTCAGGTCAACTTACTCTGCAAACATATGAGATACAAAAAAAAACTCACTACTTACATCCTACCTTCCCAACAAGGGCCACAAATACTTCTTCCGGGTGGAACTGCAATTTCCTTTTATTTCTTCTAATTTAGACAACTTCATTCACTAGTTATAGTCAGGTCCCGTCTTTATTGGAAGGACTAAACACAGATTGTGTGACTGCTTAATGAAGAGCATTGGTACAAGCTTCCAATCCAATTGTCTTTACCCCACTTACTGACTTTTGACTTGTGCCTCTACATAACTGCAATGAAACTCAACTCACACCTGAAAGATGAGATACAAACCAATTTAGAAGTCATTTCAAATCATAATCTCTGCATTTTTCTAGGCAGCAGCTGTTGGTAATAATTGTATTATTATTCCAATTATACCTCCTCTAGATGTATCTTTTGCTCCTATCCTCATCTCAGTGCCATCTCCTTTTGTCTTGTATCTTCATCCCTTTTATCATATAATCTCACTTTGTCTTCCTTCTATCACAGACCTTCCCTTATATTATTTTCTCACCACCAATGTCTCACTTTCTCTGCCCCTGTTGATGCTTAAACTCATCTGATGATGACAAGGGTTATCAATCTCCAACACTGATTCTCTCTCTCTCTCATACTGCTTGATCTGATTATTTGTAACATTTTATTTATTTCATTAAAATTTGAATCTCTCTAACAGGTCCCATTTCCCATATCTCAGCAATGTTATGGGCTTCTAAAAGCTCTAGAATTTGCACTGAAAAATCACAAAAACAATGTTCCACCTTGAAATTTGAGTTTGGTAGTATGCAGCCTGTTCAAAATACAGCAGTTGTACTAAGCTGGGACTTTTAATTAATAAGTGAACTTCATAAGCCAAGGGTGTTTCATGTTATTAATCAATACTTGAAGCTATGCACTGAAGGAAAATGTTCGCAATAATCCTGATGGATTTTAACCCAAAACATCACTTGAAACTAAACCTGTCCCAAATGGAAACCAACAACTTGTATCAATCTGCAGCCTAAGTCTGCACAGCATATGCAGTAATTACCCAACAACACTGAGACATAGTTCTGCTTATTGTCAAATCACTCACTCAAAGGGCTGTATTTCATGCAAATTAAATCAAATAGTCTAAGCACTGTCACCAGAAGAAGTGCTTCTTCAGTGTCTGACAAACAGAAAATGTTCATGACCATAGAGTTTACAAACAGGACAGAATTGTGGGAGAACAAACACAACTAGCACACAGCATAAAAAAAACTGGAAACATAAAGGCTGTACTCAATATACTAAGAGGGTATTTCACTGGTGGAGCAGATCACTTGCTCATTTCATGCCCACACTATTGAATGGATATAAAAAAATAAAATTGTATCTCAACATATAAAGAGCAATTGCTAAGTATGATTCATTTCTATTCACAACCAATCTCCCAACTTTTGTGACAGGTTTGAGAATACTTTCACCAACTTATTTGAAAGCTGAATGTTTATGAATGGCTCCATCGTCTGTGCAAACTTCAAACTACTTATGGTAAAGGAATACCAACAATTGTACGAATGAACTAATTCATGAGACATCAGATAAATGATTTGTTTAAACTGCACGGAGAAAATATTAACTATTCACTTGGCCTACCGGGGGGCAGATCAGGGTTGAAATAGAAATGTGAGCAAGATCCAGATTTTTACAAGAGTTAGTTCAACTAACTTGTTTGACATTTTTGTGAATGTAAATATCATTTTTTTATTTTTCTGCAATGAAAAAGGAATTGTTTTAAAAACCAAGGATTGCTGTAGTATTGCTACATGTTTTGAATGCAAGTAACGTGACACACATTTTGTAAGCAATGTTTACACAGCTGCTTGTTCAAGCAGTAGTGAGCATTAGCTTGAAGATGAACGGGTTTCAAAGGGCTGTGTACAATGGAGCTTTGACTGGCAACAAGTAGCAGATTGGTTTGTGGAATATTGATCAGTTACCAATGACAAAGATCTTCTGCCTGCTAACAAATGTATGATTGGTTTTCATATAGGTGAACAGGACACAGAAAAGCCTTCAGATGATCACTGGCTTAAGAGCTCTCTCTCTGTTTTCTGCAGTAAGCCACTTTGAAGCGAAGAAAACCAATTTATCTTTCCTTCAGCAGTTGTACTAAGCTGGGACTTTTAATTAATAAGTGAACCAGCCATTCTGTGCCTCTTCCAAACTGATGGCAGTATCCAGAGAAGGTCAACTCAGAAGCAGCACTCTGATCAGCTCAGGACTCATAAGAATCAACTTCATAATCCTATGAACAATGACCACCGAATTGCTTTCCTCGTGTTCCGGCTGTCCATAATGCCCATGTTTTATTTTTTCTTGTCTATTTCAGTGTGCATGCATATATAAAGGGGAGTTTGTAAGGGAATTAGATTTCAATTAAAGAATTATATGCCAATGCTTCATAACTGTTCATCTGTAGTTAGAGTCTATTTACTTGTAATAAGTAGTTGTTTCTGTACTTTACAAAAACATAGTCTGTGCTTTCTGTTGACCTTGGTCCAAAGGACAAGTAGATTGGAAAAGCTCTGCATACATTTTAACATCTTAACTTTGTGATGACTTTGGGATTAGTGAACTTTGATAGCCAGCATGCTATCCCAGTGAGTCACAACATAAGTCAAAGAGAGGGTTTATAATAGGAATGCATTCTATGGACTTATAAAAGGTATTGAAAAGGTGTCATGTGAATTATCTCTCAGCAAAGCTGAAATACATGGAATAAAGGCACAATGACACATGGATAAAGAGTGACAAGAAGCTGAGAGGTAGTAGTAAATAGTTACTGTTTGGTCTGGGAGGATTTATAAAATGAGATCCCCAGAGTTTTGTACTGACACCACTTCTGTAAAATATAGATGAATTAGGCTCAGAGTCCGCTACGCTATTCAATGAGATCATGCTGTTCTGATAATCCTAAGCTCCATTTTCCCATCTTTTCTCCATAACACTTGATTCTCTTACTAATTAAAAATCTGTCTCCCTCAGTCTTCAATATTCTTAACAACCCAGCCTCTACAGCTCTCTGTGTAAAGATCTCCACAGATGCATTATCCTCAGAGAAGAAATTCTTTTTCATCGTTGCCTCAACTGAGCAACTTCTTACTCTGACATTACGCCCTCTGGTCTTAGGCTTTCCAACAATCAGATCTGTATCTACCTGTTCAGCTGTCTGGGAAACTTGTATGTTTCAATAAGGCTGCCTCTCATTCTTCTAAACTCCAATCTATGCAAACTCAACCTACTCGACCTCTTGTCATAGGAAAAGTCGTTCATGCCCAGGATCAACCCAGTGAACCTTCCCTGGGCTGCCTCCAATGCCAGTGCATCTTTCCTTCGATATGGGGACCAAAGCTGTCCACACTATTCTAGGTGTGATCTAAAAAGTGCCTTGTATCATTTTAGCAAGTAATCACTATTTTTATATGCCATTCCCTTTGAAATGAAGGTCAACATTCCATTTGCCTTCCGTATTCACTGCTCAACTTGCATGCTAACTTTTTGTGATTTATCCTTGAGAATTCCCAAATCTCTCCATTTCAATAATATTCAGCTCTTCTATTCTTCTGGCCAATGAGCACAATCTCACATTTTCCCACATTATATTCCATCTACATTTTGCCCATCAGAATCATAGGGCATCTTAACCTGCCTATATCTCTTTGCAGACTCTTTGTGTCATCCTCACCAATGGCCTTCCCACCTATTCTTGTGTAATTTTCAAACTTGGCAATTGTACATTCACTTCCCTCAAAGCCATTTATATTTAAATAATTGTAGTCCAAGAACATTGACACTCTACCAGTTACACATTGCTTAACTTAAAATGCTGCCTTTATACTGTCTGTCATCCATTAGTTGGCCAATCTTCTAATCACTGCCCCAACACTGTAGGATCTTACCTTATTAAGTGTGGAATCTTACGCCTTTTGAAAATCCAAATATTTTTCATCAATTTGTTCTCCTTTAACTTATTACTTCTTCAATTAATTCAAATAAATTTGTCAAAAATTATTTTCTCTTCAAGAAGCCATGTTGACTCTATTTGATTATGTTGTGTTCTAAATGCTCTGCTATTACATTCTTTATAATAGGTTCTGATAACATTTTCCCAATAACACATATTCAGCTAACAGGTCTATAGATATCTATTCTTTGCCTCCTTTCCTTTTTGAATAAGTGTGCTACAGTGGCAGTTTTTCAATCCTATGGGACTTTTCCACAATCTAAAACACCCACTATCACTGTAATTATTTCCTTTAACAGTCTACGATCATCCCATCAGCTTCAGGGGATTTATTGGCTTTTAACTCCATTAGTTGCCCTGTAACTTTTTCTAGTGGTGGTTAATATTTATTTCCTCTCCTCCTTTTGCTTCTTGATTATTCAGTATTTTGGAATGCTATTAGTATGTTCTACAACAAAGGTACAAAGTATTTATTCAACTTCTCTGCCATTTCCTGGTTTCCCATTATTACTTCCCCAGCCTCATTCTCTAAGGAATCTAAGCTACGAGTACTGGATATGTTTGTCCCACTGAAGCAAGGAAGGGATGGTAAGGTGAAGGAACCTTGGATGCATAGTCAAGAGGAAGAAGAAAGCTTACTTAAGCTTGAGGAAGCAAGGATCAGACAGGGCTCGAGAGGGCTACAAGGTATCTAGGAAGGAACTGAAGAATGGAGAGCTAGAAGGGGGTATGAAAAAGCCTTGGCGGGTCAGATTAAGGAAAACCCCGAGGCATTCTATATTTATGTGAGGAACAAGAGGATGACCAGAGTGAGGGTAGGGCCAATCAGGGATAGTGGAGGGAAATTGTGCGCGGAGTCAGAGGAAGGAGGGGAGGTCCTTAATGAATACTTTGCTTCAGTTTTCACTAGTGAGAGGGACTGTGACGTTTTTGAGGACAGCGTGAAACAGGCTGATATGCTCGAACAGGTTGATGTTAGGAAGGAAGATGTGCTAGAAATTTTGAAAAACATGAGGATAGATAAGTCCCCTGGGCCAGACAGGATATATCCAAGTTTACCCAGGGGAGAGATTGCTGCCCCTTTGGCGATGATCTTTGCATCCTCACTGTCCACTGGAGTAGTACCAGATGATTGGAGGGTGGCAAATGTTATTCCCTTGTTCAAGAAAGGGAATAGGGGTAATCCTAGGAATTACAGACCAGTCTTATTTCTGTGGTGGGCAAATTATTGGAGAGGATTCTGAGAGATAGTATTTATAATTATTTGGAAAAGCACAGTTTGATCAGAAATAGTCAGCATGGCTTTGAGAGGGGCAGGTCAGGCCTCACAAGCCTTATTGAATTTTTGAGGTCGTGACAAAACAAACTGATGAAGGTAGAGCAGTGGATGTGGTGTATTTGGATCTTAGCAAGGCATTTGATAAGGTTCCACATAGTCGGCTCATTAAGGAGGCACGGGATTCAGGGAAATGTGGCTGTCCGGATACAGAATTGGCTGTCCAATAGAAGACAGAGGGTGGTAATAGATGGAAAGTATTCAGTCTGGAGCTTGGTGACCAGTAGTGTTCTGCAGGGATCTGTTCTGTTACCTCTGCTCTTTGTGATCTTTATAAATGACTTGGATGAGGAAGTGGAAGGGTGGGTTAGTAAGTTTGCTGATGACACGAAGGTTGTGGAGTTGTGGATAGTGTGGAAGGCTGTTCTAGGTTGCAACGGGACATTGACGGGATGCAGAGCTGGGCAAAGTAGTGGCAGATGGAATTCAACCCAGGAAAGTGTGAAGTGATTCATTTTGGAAGGTTGAATTTGAATGCAGAAGACAGGGTTAATGGCAGGATTTTTGGCAGTGTGGAGGAACAGAGGGATCTTTGGGGTCCACATCCATAGATCCCTCAAAGTTGCTACCCAAGTTGATAGGGTTGTTAAGCAGGAATATGGTGTGTTGGCTTTCATTGGGATTGAGTTTAAGAGCTGCAAGGTTATGTTGCAGCTCTATAAAACCCAGTTAGACCGCACTTGGAATATTGTGTTCAGTTCTGGTCACCTCATTATAGGAAGGACATGGAAGTTTAGAGAGGGTGGAGAGGAGATTTATCAGGATGCTGCCTGGACTGGAGGGCAGGTCTTGAGGAAAGGTTGAGGGAGCTAGGGCTTTTCTCATTGGAGCGAAGAAGGATGAGAGGTGACTTGATAGAGGTGTACAAGATGATGAAAGGCATAGATGGAGTGGATAGCCAGAGACTTTTTGCCAGGGTGGAATTAACTATTACGAGGAGTCATTATTTTAAGGTGATTGCAGGAAGGTATAGGGAAGATGTCAGAGGTAGGTTCTTTACACAGAGAGTGGTGGGTGCATAGAATGCACTGCCGGCGGTGGTAGTGGAGTCAGATACATTAGGTACATTTAAGCGACTCTTGGATAGGCACGTGGATGATAGTAAAGTGAAGGGTATGCAGGGTAGTTTGATCTTTGAGTAGGATAATAGGTCGGCACAACATCATGGGCTGAAGGGCCTGTACTGTGCTGTACTGTTCCGTGTTCTATGTTCTATGCTCATTTTGGCTTTTCTCTTCCTTTTTATATATTTAAAGGAGCCCTTTTTGACTGCATGATATTATTTGCAAATTTACCCTCAATTTATCTTCCTTCTTTCATTTTGGTTAGCAATCAACAGTGGTAAAACCTGGTAGCCTCTTGTCAGATAGCTTCTCGATCAAAAAAGGAGTGCACCAAGAATATGTTCAATCTGTGCACTGACGCTACCTTCACAGACATAGAAAATTGATTGCCAAAACTTGAGGCATACAGATTATACTGCATTGATTGCAAACTCAGAAGCGGTAGAAGAGGAAATTATTTGGAATAAATGAGGAATATGGATTAAGGATGAACATGAAAAGTAACAGACAATGTTAATAATCAAAGTTCTAATGCCAGAAATGAAAAGTAGACAAGTCCTGGAATGGATGAATAGATTCACAGAACATGGGCAGATTAGCACAGATGATAGATATGATTGTGAGATCCAAAGGAGAAATAAGATAGCCAAGACTGGCTTTATCAAAATAAAGGATGTGTCAACACAAATAAAAGCTGAACTTGAATCTTCTGAAATGAATGCTCAGGTGCTAGATTTTGTCATCTATGATATACACCTCAGAGACATGGGGCTAGAACTTCCCGTGGGAGAACAGTCATTTCAGCAGGACCACATGGAATTCCCAATGCAGCTGTCTCTGTAGGAATTGCCTGTGAACTTTAAATTTCCAATGGGAAATTACTCAGCATTGAGAATCTTCCAAAAAATGTCCACGATTGAGTTAAAGTCAGAGACTTCAGAGAATTATGCAGTTATTGCATGACTAGGGCTGCGGATAGGGCTTTAAACTGAAGGGTGGGGGCTTCGGTTGTATGGAAAGTTGTGGAGAGAGTTAAAGGGGGTGGGGTGGGTCAGAGGTGTGTGTACATGTGCGGTGTGTGCTCAGCAGAGGTTAAAGTTTCCAGAATAAGCAACAGGAAAGAGAGTACAGAAAAGGTGAGGAATCTAACCAGGCACAGCAGATAGAAGGGGGGCAGTCAACAGAGGACTGAGAATGTCGTATTTGAATGCACGCAATGTACAAAACAAGGCAAGTGAGCTTGTAGCATAGACTGAAATTGACAGGTACAATGTTGTGGGTATCACAGAGGCATAGCTGCAAGGGGATCAGGGCTGGGAACTAAATATTCAAGGATTCACCTCCTATCAAAAGGACAGGCAAATGGGCAGAGGGAGCGGCACTGCCTTGCGAAAAAGAAATGAAATTAAAATTGACAGTAAGAAGTGACATAGAGGCAAAAGGCGTAGGAATTTATATCGGTAAAGTTGAGGAACTGCAAAGGGAAAAAGATCTTGATGGGGTCTGAGGAAGGGTCACCAGACCCGAAACATTAACTCTGATTTTTTTCTTCACAGATGCTGCCAGACCTGCTGAGCTTTTCCAGCAGCTTCTGTTTTTAAGACCATGGTGGGAGTTATGTACAGTCCTCCTAGCAGTAGTCAGGATGTGGGGGAGAAAATAACTCAGAGATAGAACAGGCATGTTAGAAAGATACTGTTACAATAATCATGGGGGTGTCCAATATGCAGTTGAACTGGGAAAATCACATTGGCAGCGGATCTCAAGAAAAGGAATTCATGAAATGTCAATGAGATAGTGTTTTTTGGTACGGCCCACTCGGGAACAGGCAATTTTGGATTTAAAGATGTGTAATGAGGCAGACTTGATTAGAGAGTTTAAGAAGAAGAAATCCCTAGGGAGCAGTGACTACAATGTGACAGAACTCACCCTGTAGCTTGAGAGTGAGAAGATTGAATTAGATGTAATGGTATTACAATGGAATAAAGGTAACTACAAGACATGAAAGAGGAGTTCGTCAAAGTTGATTGGAAAGTGAGCCCAGCAGGGAAGACTGTACAGTAGCAATGGTAGATGTTTCTGATAGTAATTCAGGAGGCGCAGCAGAAATTCATCCCAAGAAAGAAGAAACATACTAAGGGGAGGATGAAGCAACCATGGCTGAAGAGGGAAGTCAGGGACGGCATAAAAGAAAAAGAAAAAGCATATGGTGGCAAAGATGAGTGGAAAGCCAAAGAATCAGGAAGCCTTTAAAAGTCAGCAGAGGACAACAAAAAAAAAGTAATAAGTGGGAGATGATGAAATACGAGGGTAAGCCAACTAGTAATAAAAGATTGCTTTTTTTAGATAATTAAAAGGTGAGAGAACCAAGAGTAGACATTGGACTGCTGGAAACTAAGGTAAGTAGTAATGGAGAGCAAAGAAGTGTCAGAGGAACTGAATAGGCACTTTGTATCAGTTTTCACAGTGGAAGAAACCAGCAACATACCAAAACTTTCAAGAAAGTCAGGGGGCAGACGTATGCATAGTGGCTATCACTAAGGAGAAGATGCTGGGGAAGCTGAAAAGTCTGACAACAGACAAATCACCCAGACTGGATGGACTACACCCCAGTGTTCTGAAGGAGATAGCGAAGGAGACTGCGAAGGAGACTGTAGAGACATTGGTGGTCATCTTTCAAGTATCAATGGTTCCAGGGAGGATCCCAGAAGAGTGGAATGTTGCTAATTTAACAGCCCTGTTTAAGGAGGGATGAAGGCAGAAGACAGGAAACTATAGGCCAGTCAGCCTAACCTCAGTTGATGGTGAGATTTGAGAGTCCATTATTAAGGATGAGATTGCAGAGTTCGTAGTAAAATAGGGCGCAGACAAGTGGAGGACATGCCTGACAAGTCTGTTGGAATTCTCTGAGGAGATAATGCACAAGTTAGACAAAGGAGAGCCAGTGGATGTGATCTATTTGGATTTCCAGAAGGCCTTTGACAAGATGCTGCACAGGTGGCTGCTAAATAAGATAGGAACTCATTGTGTTACGGGCAAGGTATTGGCATGGATACAGGATTGGCTGACTGGTGGAAGGCAAAGAAAAGCATGAGGAGTAGTTTTTTTTCAGGATGGCAGCCAGCGAGTACTGGAACTTCACAGGTGGCAGTGTTGGCACAATAACTATTCACATTAGACGTTAACAATCTGGACGAAGGAACATTGCGAAGTTTGCAGGTGACACAAAGACAGGTGGAGGGACAGGTAACATTTAGGAAGTGGGGAGGCTGCAGAAGGACAGCCTTGGACTTGGACATGTGAGGCGAGTGAGCAAAGAGGTGGCAGATAGAATGTGGCACATTATGAGGCTGTGCACTTCGGTAGGAAGAATAGAGTCATAGAGTATTTTCTAAATGGGAAAAGGCTTCGGAAATCTGAAGCACAAAGGGACTTAGGAGTCCAAGTTCAGGATTGTCTTAGGGTTAACATGCAGGTTCAGTTCGTGACTAGGAAGGCAAATGTAACGTTGACATTCATTTCATGAGAGCTAGAATACAAGAGCAGACTATGCTGCTGAGGCTGTAAAAGACTCTGCTCAGACTGCATTTGGAATATGGAGGGCAGTTCTGGGCCCTGTATCTAAGGGAAGATATGCTGGTATTGGAGGGGGTCCCTTAGAGGTTCACAAGAACGATCCCTTGTCATATAAGTTTAGAAGGATGAGGGGGGATCTGATTGAAACTCACAGAATCTTGAGATGCCTGGGTACAATGAATGTGGAGAAGATATTTCCACTAGTAGGAAAAAAATAGATCCTGGGGGTACAGCCTCAGGATGAAGGAACAACCCTTTAGAACTGAGACAGGAGGAATTTCTTCAGCTAGAGAGTGGTGACTCTGCTACAGAAGGCCATGGAGGCCAAGTCAACGAACATACTTAAGACAGAGATAGATAGGTTCTTGATCATTAAGAGGTTCAAGAGTTACAGGGAGAAAGTGGGAGAATGAGATTGAGAAACATATCAGCGATGATCGAATGGCAAAATAACTTGATGGGTTGAATGGTCTAACTCTGCTCCTTTATTTTGTGGTCTTATGGATTCTGACCAACTTAGTTTAATAGTTACCTCAGAAAAATTACAGCAATTGAAACCTGATCTAATTCTGAATAACATCTAAACTCACCACCCTGTTCCCTGCAACACCACTGGACATAACTTGACCATTTTGGACCCAGCCAGACGAACACCCTTACTCCAACAACCTGACCCAAATTCCTCTGCTCTTCTACTGTACACATTTCTTCTTCCCAAGTGATGTCCAATTCTCTTTTTGAAGTTGTTAAATCTGCTTCTACCATTTCACGTCATAATTCAAAGTGTAAAGTGTACTATTTTACACTCTGGTTATTTTGCCCATTATGTATGTCAGTGTTTTTTGGTTGCTTATCTCCCAAACAGCAGAAACAATTTCTGTCTACCAATTATATCATAGAAAAACTTCAATACAACTGAACACACAAACAGTGAACGAACAGATCACTGCTGAAAAGAGAGACATAATTCATGCAATACTTACAAATGGATTTTTCAAAGCCTCAAGAACATCAGTGGAATCATTAAGTTCTTCAAACAGTAATGATTCTACAAGATAACAAAAAAAACACATTTACTATGGACCCAAAATGTAGGAGAGTTTTCTAGAAAATGAAATGTTCGCGATAACGTACCATCAATTATAACACTGTAAAGCAGAGGATGGCTCAGGTATAAACTGCAAGAGTTCATCTCACGTTGTATAGCAACCTTAAGGCTGTAACCTGCACAAACATCATACAATGTTGGGATATATCCCAAGGTGCTTCAGGGACTATGCTGAGATCCACTGCGCATTTTTAATCACAATGCTGTGGTTGGTATAGCATGAGCACCCTCTGCTGGAAGTAGATGGGCAAGATTTAAAGCAGCAATATTCTGAGACAATCCAGAATAATTAGGATAATTGGAGTTTTCATCATAGAAAAAACATCCTAAAGTGTTTTGCAGAAACGTAATGGTATGAAAATTCACACCAAACCAAAAACTGAGATGTTTGAAGAAGTGACCAAAATTTTATTTGACATAATATTTATTGATTTGAAGAGAAATAAACATGTGTGGGAAAATAATTCCTGACCTTAGGTCTTGGATGGCTGAAATTCAGTACTAAAGCAAAGCAAGTGGAGGATGCACAAAGGACCAGAGTTGGAAAAAAAAACAATATTCTTGGAAGGCTGTATGAGATTTATAAACTTCAGAAGGAGAATGGCCACAAAGATGAGAAATTTTAATGTGAGTGCTGAGGGACCGATAATTATGTAGGTCACCAAGCATGGTGTTGATGGCCAAAGAGGACTTGGAGTTTTGGAGGAAGGTGAAGTTTACGGAGAATGGAAGATGGGAGGCCAGCCAAGAGCACGTTAGAATAGTTGAGTTTAGATGTAACAAATGCATGCATTGAGATGGGCAGAAAAACAGAGACACTGTATGAGATGAGAAACTCATCTTGGAGCCAACAGGTCATTGAGATCGCAAGAGTTGATGTCAATGCAAGGCAAGGGTGAGTGAGGGCTACATATGATTAATTAACTGAGTTTGTGGCAGGGATCAAAAACAATGGGTTCCATGTTCCCAGAGTTTAAATTCTCATTACCCATACACTATTCAAACTTTGACAGACACTAGAACTTTATATGCAAGTCACACTCTCAATAATTGGAACATTCCTTTTGCTGAAATCTAAACATCCTAAGGCACAGGGTTACAATTCAGTGATCAAAGTCTTTACCTTGCGGAACACACTGACATTTTTGACCTACCAAATAAGTAAAATATGTTAATCAGCCCTCAGTTACATTGCCAGAAAGCATTTTTACAAAATTCTGCAAGTAACAGATATCCACACTTCTCTCATCAGCTGGAAGTAAAACACAAGCCTTGTAACTGGGGCCCATTTTTCTATTGGGTCTCCATCCTCATAAGAAACAGGTTGCAATGAGGATTGATCCCACATCATCCAGAACTCTTGCTGCATTTGACACATGCCAATCTCCACGAAAGACCAACGCAATTTAATTACACCACCAAATTTTCAATGATTTCATTTAGGGAATCATTAAAGTTTATTTGCAAGAACTGCTTTTGTTTGGTACAGCATTAAAACTTCTACTTGGAGAACATCTGTTTTGAAAAAAGGCTTCCATTCTGTTGGCTGGTTTTGCCCTATTATTTTTGAGGCAGTGAACTGCTGTAAACAATATTGTCTGGAAACCAAAAGTTGGAGTAAACTCTTAACTAGCATTTAATAACAACATATTTATTTTGCACCTTTAATCCAATAAAACATCCCAAAGAGCTTTCAAGGAAAATTAAGCACCAAATTTCTTAAAGATGATATTCAGGAAGATGGCCAGAAGTTTAATGGAAGAAGTAGATTTAAACTGTAAACTTTGAGAAGAAAAAAAAGGTAGAGAAGTGGAAAGGTTTAGGGATGAAATGCTAGGGTTTTGGCCTTGGCACCAAAGACACAGCCACAAATGATGGAGCAACACATATTTTAAAAAACCCAGGAAAGCTCAACAGGGCAGAATTAGATGAGTGCAGTTATTCTACAGGGTTGTGGACTGGAAAAGATTACAGAGGTAGGAAGTGTTCAAGCAATGGAATAATTTGAAAACAAGGATTAGTAATTTAAATTCAAGGAGCTACTTGACCAGAAGCCAATGTAGATCAGCAAGCAGAGGGAGAATAGGTCAACAGGACTTCCTTCCCGTAAGATAAACAAAAACAAAGAAAAATTTTTCTCTACAGATTTTGTCAGACCAGCTGAGTTTCTCCAACAATTTCTGTTTTGGTTCTTCCAGTAGATTCAGGTTTATGCAGCATAGCTTGTGGGCAACAAACCAGGACTGTGTTGAACAAGTCAGATTTCAAGGTTACAAAGACATGAAACTGTACAGTCAGAGTGAGGGAGACATCCTCAAAGCGAGACTGATTCAGAGTGAATAATTGGAAATTGAGGTCAAATGGGAGTTCAGGACAGGGAGAGTGGACAAAATGAGGTGCTTTAATTAATGTTTACTGCAAGAAATAAAATATTGAGAGCAAGAGGTTAACAGGAAAGGAAATCAGGCATGGGTTGAGAGGCCTCGCTGCACTGAGGCCAAGAGTAGTGTGGCATCACAAGTGTAAAGAAAGCAGCTGATCATAAATGCTGATCAAACCTATTCACCATTCTTTAAAATGAAAGGGGTGGGGGGTGGTGGCAGAAGGGGTCAACTAGGTAACAGGAAGTATAAAAGATGTTCGGGAGACTTGAAGAGAAGAGAAACAAAGCCAAGTGCCAAGTATGCTTCAAAAGTGAATGAGGTCAAAAAGACAAAGTTAAAGGCATGCTACCTGAATGCATACAGCATTTGCAACAAGGTAGATGGTTATGACAGAGTTGTCATCATAGAAATATGGCTGTGCGATAACCAGGACTGAGAAGTGAGCGTTCAAGGATATTTGACATTCAGGAAGGATAGAAAAGAAGGAAAATGAGGTTAAATTGTGTTCACAAGGAATGGTATTTGTACATTACTCAGGAGTAAAAGAAAAGGGCCTATAAAGTTGCCAGATATAGCAGTAATTCTGGAGATTTATAAAATATAATAAAAGACCAAAAAAATTGAAAAGGAAAGGGAGAACAGGATATATACGCAATTAGCCCTCTATAGGTATGTTTGGCTGAGTTCATGTGGATTCATTGCAGGTAGAGTCATGAGAATTTATAATAGCAAATACAGAAATGGCAGCAAAGCTGAATGATTACTTTGTGTCTGTTTTCATTGAGGAAGATTCAATCTCCCAGAACTAGAGATGAAAGTGGCTAGAGAGAAGAAATTGAAGGACATGAGCATCAGTAAGAAGATTTTATTGGAGGTGTCAACGGGCTGACAGTTGATCAATCCTCAGGACCTGATGGCCCACACTCTGGAGTGTTGAACGGGGTAGCCGTAGAAATAGTTGATGCATCATTCTGTAGATTCGGAATGACAACTGCAGAGTTAACAGTGACAAATATCACCCCACTATTTAAAAAGGGAGTGAGAGAGAATACAAGGAACTACAGACCTGTTAGCCTTACATCAGTCATAGGGAAATTGCTAGAATGCATCTTAAACGATGGGATAAATAGACACCCTAGTTGATAGCGATCTGATTGGGCACACTCAGCATGGATTTGCCACCGGAAATTATGTCTGATAACTTTTTAAGACAGCACTAACAAAAATAATATGAGAGTTGATGGACCGAGTATACTTAAACTTCCAGAAAACTTTTGATAACGTCCCCCACAGGAGTCTGCTTTGAAAAATTAAAGTACACAGAATGGGATATAATGTACTGGCATGGATTAAATAGCGGCTAACAGACAGAAATAAGACAGTAGGAATAAAGGGGCATTCTTACTTCGGCAGGCTGTGACCAGTGGGATGTCAGTACTTGCGTTCCAGCTGTTCACAATTATATAGCAACGGTCTGAAGTTGGAAACCCAATGTCATAATTCCGACACTGTGAATGATGCAAGCCTAAATGGGCTGTGAGCAATACGTAAGGAGACTTCGGGGTAACTTGGACAGGTTAACGATCGGGCAAAATCATCGAGCACTTACCCAAGTCCCGGTCCAGGTCCCAGGACCCGCTGCCAATGTCAATGTCCGCCGGGTTCAGCCACCCGCTTAACTCGGTGGCCATGTCCAGAGCCCACGTCTGCCTTGGGGCTTTCCGTCTCTCTCTCTCTCTGCCCCGGTTTCACACTCTTTCTCTCTATCCCCCGATTCTTCTTAGTCTCTCTCTCTCTCTCTCTCTCTATTTCTCCCCCCCGGTCTCTCTCTCTCTATGTCACCCAGTTTCACGCTCTCTCCATCCTCCGGTTTTGTTTTTTGAGGACTTTCCGTCGCGTGAAACACACGTCAGCCTGACAGCGACGGCGTGTTCGGACTGTCAAACAACAAAATCTCGAAATCGCGCAATCAAGGCAAATTGGGAGAGTCCGAGACAACAAGGTGCAGGGCTGGATGAACACAGCAGGCCAAGCAGCATCATAGGAGCAGAGAGGCTGACGTTTCGGGCCTCGACCCTTCATCAGAAAAGGGGGAGGGGAAGGGGGTTTTGAAATAAATAGGGAGAGAGTGGGAGGCGGATAGAAGAGGGATAGAGGAGAGGATAGGTGGAGAGGAAACAAACAGGTCGAAGAGGCGGGGATGGGGCCAGGAAAGGTGAGTGTAGGTAGGGAGTTAGGAAAGGGATAGGTCAGTCCAGGGAGGACGGACAGGTCAAGGGGGCGGGATGAGGTTGGTCGGTAGGAGATGGAGGTGCGGCTTGAGGTGGGAGGAGGGGATAGGTGGGAGGAAGAACAGGTTAGGGAGGCAGGGACGAGTTGGACTGGTTTTGGGATGCGGTGGGGGGAGGGGAGATTTTGAAACTTGTGAAATCCACATTGATACCATTGGGCTGCAGGGTTCCCAAGCGGAATATGAGTTGCTGTTCCTGCAACCTTCGGGTGGCATCGTTGTGGCACTGCAGGAGGCCCAGGATGGACATGTCGTCTGAGGAATGGGAGGGGGAGTTGAAATGGTTCGCGACTGGGAGGTGCAGTTGTTTGTTGCGAACCGAGCGTAAGTGTTCTGCAAAGCGGTCCCCGAGTCTCCGCTTGGTTTCCCCGATGTAGAGGAAGCCACACCGGGTACAGCGGATGCAGTATACCACATTGGCAGATGTGCAGGTGAACATCTGCTTGATGTGGAAAGTCTTCTTGGGGCCTGGGATGGGGGTGAGGGAGGAGGTATGGGGGCAGGTGTAGCACTTCCTGCGGTTGCAGGGAAAAGTGCCGGGTGTGGTGGAGCTGGAGGGGAGTGTGGAGCGGACAAGGGAGTCACGGAGAGAGTTGTCCCTCCGGAAAGCAGATAAAGGTGGGGAGGGAAAGATGTCTTTGGTGGTGGGGTCGGATTGCAGATGGCGGAAGTGTCGGAGGATGATGCGTTGGATCCGGAGGTTGGTGAGGTGGTACGTGAGGACGAGGGGGATTCTTTTTTGGTTTTTATTGCGTGGACGGGGTGTGAGGGATGAGGTGCGGGAGATGTGGGAGACACGGTTGAGGGCGTTCTCGACCACCGAGGAGGGGAAGTTACGGTCCTTGAAAAACGAGGACAATTGGGAGAGTCGTTCCCCCTCCACCCCCACCACCGCCGGCAATAAGAAACGAAGAAGATCGGACGCCGAAGATCTGAAACAAAAACGGAAATCGCTGGAAAAACTCATCAGCATCCGTGGAAAGAAAGCAGGGTGGACGTTTCGGGTCGAGTGACCCTTCCTCCGAACTGGTTGTAGCTAGGAGAAGATGTGCATTGAAGACAGGGAATGGGAGTAAAGGAGTGAACAAAAAAGTGGAGTTGGAGCCCAGAGAGAGAGAGAGAGACAGACAGACAGCAGCAGCTCGGTAGACAAGGGGCATCATCAACCACATTTCAGGTTGAAATGTCAGGTTTCAACACGCCATGTGAAGTTTGGACAAGATTCAACTGCCTGGGGACACGCCAGGGAAGATAAGCCCACTTGCTCCACAGGCTCCAGTGAGGCTCAGCACAAGCATCTTTATTTTCTGGGAGATAGTAAGAACTGCAGATTCTGGAGTCAGACATAAACACACTTTGGAGCTGGAAGAACACAGCAGGCCAGGCAGCATCAGAGGAACTGGAAAGTTGACGTTTTGGGTCGGGACCCTTCTTCTTTTCCCAACGTCAACTTGCCTGCACCTCTGATGCTAACTGGCCTGCTGTGTTCCTCCATCTTATTTTCTGCTTGGGGACCCTGCAGCCTCTGGGACTCAATATCAAGTTCAATAATTTTAGGGCCTGAACACCTTCTTCCATGCACTTTGCCCAGCTCCACACCCCAGGTCCTGTCATCATATGGGCAGCCTTCATGAAATCCAATTCATTTTCACCCATTAATTTTCACTTCATTAGCAGTTATTTCTTCTTTCTCCCTGGCTCACAATTATCCATCCCTTTAAAAACTAAAAGAACTGCGGGTGCCGTGAATCAAAGACAAAAATAGAAATTGCTGGAAAAGCTCAGCGGTTCTGGCAGCATCTGTGGAGAGAATCAGAGTTAATGTTTCAGATCGAGTGACCCTTCCTCAGGTGAGTTCTGAGGAAGGGTTACCGGAAACATTAACTCTGATTTTCTCCACAGATGCTGCCAGACCAGCTGAGCTTTTCTATCAATTTCTATTCTTATCCATCACTTTGCCCAGTTGTTTGCTCTTCTGTGTCTGTAGGCTCTATCTCCCCCTATTGTTTAATCCTTTCTCTCCCCACCCCAATCCGGTGTCTTCAGCTGGTTTATCCTACCTTCTGACTTCTGACCCATATTACTGCACTCTGCTTCTAAACCTGAGGTGCTCCAGCTCCATAGAAGAGGAAGTAAAAAATAACTAAATATAGTACTCGTTGCCCAGCCCCAACTGCCCTTGAGAAGTTGGCATTGAGCTGCCTTCTTATACTGCTGCAATCCATGATTTGTACCTACAGTGCGGGCGGCACAGTGGCTCAGTGGTTAGCACTGCTGCCTCACAGCACTAGGGACCCAGGTTCGATTCCACCCTTGGGCAACTGTCTACGTGGAGTTTGCATATTCTCTCCATGTCTGTTTGGGTTTCCTCCAGGTGCTCCGGTTTCCTCCCACAGTCCAAAGATGTGCGCGATAGGTGGATTGGCCATGCTAAATTGCCCATAGTGTCCAGGGGTGTTTAGGTTAGGTGGGTTAGACAAGTGAAATGTAGGGGTAGGAGTGGGGTAGGGGAATGGGTCAGGGTGGGATTCTCTTCGGAGGGGCAGTGTGGACTTGTTGAGCCGAATGGCCGTTTCCACACTGTCGGGATTCTATGAGTGCTGATGGGGAGACAATTCCAAGATTTGGACCCAGAAATAGTGAAGGGACAGCAATGTAGCGCCAAGTTAAAATGGTGTGAAGCTTGTGGGAGAACTTGCATGTGGCAGCGTTCCCATGTATCTGCTGTATTTGACCTTCTTGAGATCATAGCTTTAGAAGGTGCTGTTAAAGGAAACATGGTAAGTTCTATTAGTGAATCATAGAAATGGCACATACTATTTGCACTGTGCATTGGTGGTGCAGGAATTGAATTGTTAAAGACGAGGTGCTAATTAATTGGACTGCTTTGTACTGGATATTGGTGACTTTATTGTATGTTGCTGGAGGTGCATTCATCCAGGCAAGTGGTAAATATTTCATCAGGCTCTTGACTTGTGTCTTGTAGATTCTGGACATGTTTTGGCAGGTCAGAATTCTCAACCTCTAGTCTGCTTTTGTGGCCACATATTTGTATTACTGGTCCAGTTACATTTCTGCCATTGGTAAACCCCAGTAATAGTAACACCATTGAATGTCACAGATGGTGTAGGGAGGAGGGTATAGTAGTGAGGTTAGATTCTCTCTTGTTGAAAAAGGTTATTACTTGGCACTTGTATGATGAAAATGTTACTTGCCATTTAGCAGTCCAAGCCTCAGTGTTATCCAGCTTTGGCTCCATTATATAGATATATGGACTGTTTCAGTATATGAGGAACTGTGACTGGTGATGAAGATATGCAATCATCAGTGAATATCCCCCCTTCTGATCGTATGATCTCAAGTCATAGGGAAGGTCACAAATGAAGCAGATAAAGATGGTTGGGCATAGGACACTACCCTGAGGAATTATGGCAGTGATGTATTGTGGTTTCGATAGCTTACAACAACCACAACCATCTCCCATTTTGCTGGGTATGACTTCAACCATTGATGGTTTTTAGGACGATTTGGGAGAGTTGTTGTTGATGGCTATGCCTTCAGCTAGAGAATTGTGGACAATTCTAACTTTCAGGACTGCAAGTTTACCAAGATGTTACCAGCGACCACTGCCCATGAGCAGAGATTTCTAAAATTAACACTATTTTTCCTGGAACAAATAAAGTTAAAAGGTTTTCAAGCTGATGTGATGTTTTCATAGGGTGGAGAAAATATTCCCTCCCCAAAGTGAGTCAAAAAACAAAAGATTTTAGATTCAAATCATTGGCAAATGATTTAGACGGAAGATAAGAAGACTTTCTTTTGACTAAAAGTTATCAGGATCTGGCACATTTTCCCTGAAAAGTTGGTGGAATGTGAATTCATAAATAATTTTGAGAAAAATCAGACACATAATTGAAGATGAGGAACTCTCAGGATTACAGACAAAAAGTGGGGACTAAGCCTGACTGCCCTTTCAAAGAACTCACATGGGTACTTCAAGCTGAATAGGCTCCTTCTGTGCTGTAAATTTCTGTAGAAAGGGATACATTTGGGAAATAGGGTGGATGTGAAACTAATTGAACATTTCTTGCAAAGAAGTGGCAAAGGCATGGTGGGCAGATCAACCTTCATCTCTGTTGTAAGATTTCTTGACTTTCTTTCCTGCACAATGATTAAATATACAATTGGCTTCCTATTCCTTACAATGTGAAAAACATTGTTTGTAAAAAGAAAGTGAGGTTACCATAGTCTTACCAGACCATAGGGTTGCTGTCACAGAGAGAGACGACTGGTGGTGGTTTAACTTGAGTCTCACCGTGCCTCAAGCCAGTGAAAGTGTTGAGAAAGAGACTCCTTCATGGTAACCTCAGCTGGTATAGGAATTGGATCCATGCTATTGGCATTATTTTGCATCAACTGACCATCCTGCCAACTGAGCTAAACAAGCAACTGTCTTATTGTATGAATCAGTGTTGTTCATGTTGTTTCACTTTTAACAAGGACTCTTCTGTTCCAACAGATGGTGATATTATCCTTTCTCATCTCCATCTCTGAACAGATGCTGACTCACTACAGATAGAACCAGAAAACTATCAGAGTTTAAATTGTAACAGGAGGCCCAATTTTGCAGAAAAACGGTTGTAGTGTCTAAAGCGCTTTTCATCTCAGCACAGAATAGATGTGATTCAATTCACTTTTTTTTTGAAATAGAATGCATATGTCCACCAGGTTCAGCACAAGGGAGCAAAGGCTGAAGATCCGAAACAAACAAGCTTTTACTTGGCAACTGCTCTGTGTGTCTGTTTGTTGCATGTCCAGTCATTCTGTCATACAGATCCTATAAATATCAATTAAATGCTTGTGGATTTAAGTCCCCTGCCTCGCTCTGTAATCTTCCTTCCAGTCACACATTTCCCTGATATGTCTGCATACCTTCAATTGTATCTTTTTTCCACATTCCCCTGAAACAACTCCACAGAGGCTGGTATCCCATCACCAGGTCACCCTTTATTTACACATATATAATACTTGACACTGGTCTGGCTTCCTCAGAACCAGCTCTCCGAGTGAGCAGAACCTCTGATGCTCTGTGATACCCGTTCTTACCTGTCAGCCGGCACTCCCCGATTGGACCAGATTAACCAGCCGCAATCAGTGAACTCATACTCTATGAGCAAAAAACAAAAACAAAGTTGCTGGAAAAGCTCAGCAGGTCTGGCAGCATCTGTGAAGGAGAAAACAGAGTTAATGTTTCGGGTCCGGTGACCCTTCCTCAGAACTGATGGTGGCTGGGAAAACGTCAGTTTATATGCAGAAAATAGGGAGGTGGGCGGGGTAGGGAGTAAACGATAGGATAGAGCCCAAAGAGAGAGAAAGACAGTTGGACAGACAAAGGAGTTGCTAACGATTAGGTTGGGAGGGTGAATAGTTGTTAATGGGGACTGTAAACTGTAGCCACCGTCAGTTCTGAGGAAGGGTCACCGGACCCGAAACGTTAACTCTGTTTTCTCCTTCACATATGCTGCCAGACCTGCTGAGCTTTTCCAGCAACTTTGTTTTTATTCCCGAAATGTTAAGTCTGTTTTCTCCTCCACAGATGCTGCCAGACCTGCTGAGCTTTTCCAGCAACTTTGTTCCTGATTTATAGCATCCGCAGTTCTTTTGGTTCATATTCTATAAGTTCAACCTGGCTGACATTGTTACAATCACTACATCCCACACCCTCTAAGACCGGGGTGTAGGCCTTTTCTTTTTCTTATAGCCTCTCCTGAGGCGTTTTCACTCTGGGTCTGGTTCCGTGGACTTAACCTAGGATATAGGCGGTGTATATTGGACCATAGCCTGCCTCTTGTGCCCAGAGCATCTGAGGAGAAATTCATCCTCTTCTTCAGGGGGTAAAGGCTTTTGGAGGGGGAGAACCCACAGGTTCCAACAGCCTTTCCAGCTGCTCTGAGGAGCCGGGTATGTTTTGCTCCTGCTCTGTTTGCAAGTTTACAGTTCTCATGTGCACTATGTGCTTGTTCAAGACCGTCAAACCTACCTGAATTTTGTATATCACTGGACCTGACCTCGTATCGACTATGCCTCTTACCCATGCAGGCCATTTCTGTGGTTTTGGCATCAAACTTCATCCCATGAAGTAAACTGTCTCTGTAATTTAGAGGAGTCTGGTGCCTGATGCTGTTTCACTCTCCCCCACCAGGTTTGGAAAAATCAATTTAACCTGGTGTGGAGTCTTCTCCCCATTAGCAAATCTGCTGAAGCTACGCCAATGGTTGCATGAAGGGTGGTCTGATAATCAGATAGGAACCGGGACAGTTTGGTCTCGAGTGAAGCTGTTTCTTTAAGCCTGCTTTCAAAGTTTGGACTGCTCTTTCCACCCGACCACCAGGGTTTGGAGCTGCCCCTATATGCTGAATGCCATTCAACTTTAGGAAACACTCGAATTCCCTGCTGGTAAATGTGACCGTTGTATGTGACCAACACTTCTGGGAGCCCGTGTATTGCAAAAAATGTTCGTACTTTTTCTATTGTTATCCCAGTGTTTGACAAATGAACTCTATGCATGTTCCAACCACTTTGAGAGGGCATCCACAATGACCAAGGACATTAAGCCCATGAAAGAACCTGCACAGTCAACATGTAACTGAGTCCAGGGTTTACACAGCCATTCCCACGAATATGTGGTAGCTGCTGAAGGTAATTTTTGTCCTTGTTGGCACTCTTGGCACTGCCCCACCAACAGGACTGTGTTTGTATCTAATCCTGGCCACCAGACATAACTTCTCACCAACATCTTCACTTTGGAAACCCCTGGATGACCCTTGTGGAGTTCAGATAGTATCTGACAATTACCTTTTCTGGGGACAATCACTTTTGCTCCCCATTATAAAATGCCATCCTCTATGGTGATTTGATCTCGCTGGATTCAGAAAGGTTTCAGTTCTGGTTTCGTTGGCCCTTTTGTTTCCCCCACCACCACCGCTGTTTTAGTTTTGCCAGGATTGGATGTTTTTGCATTCACAGTCTGATAGTGTCAGTGGTGATCTCAAGGTGTCCAGAAAGTTTAAAACCAGTGGCAGCACTACTGGTGGTGTATCTGCCAGCAGGAGGCAACTTAAGGCATCCGCATTTGATAATTGGCCTCCCAGATGGTATTTCAACTTGTACTTGCACACTTAGAACAAGAGCCCACTGCTGAATTCGACTTGAAGATATGGGCTGCACGGCCTTGTCCTCTTTGAGTAGCCCTAGCAGGGGATTGTGGTCTGTTACTATTACAAATTTACATCTGTAAAGTTATTGATGGAACTTTTTCACACCAAAGATGACAGCCAAACCTTCCTCCTCTGTCTGGACATCAGCTCAGCGTCAGCCATTATCAGGGAAGCAAATGCTATTGGGCCTTCCTCTTCATTGGGCTATCTGTGAGTCAACACCACCCAGTACTGTACGGGGAGGCATTGCATGGCAGCACCAGATCTTGTTTGGGATCATAGCTGCTAACACCTTAGACAATGATAGCTGCTTCTTCATTTCCATAAAAGCTATGCCTTGGCTATGAGACCAATTCCAAGGCTGACCCTTTTTCAATATCGGATGTAAGGGTGCTAGGATAGAGACCAGGTTACGTATGTATTTTTCGTAATAATTCAGCAATCCAAGGAAAGACCTAAGCTCCGATACAGATGTGGGAGCTGGGGCACCTTTGATCGTCCTCAACTTATCTAATGGGTCTTGTTGATTCTGTAGCCTGAGTAAGTCATTTGGGGTGCCTGGAACAGACATTTTTCCCTTCTGAGGCTGACCTTGTTACAATCACTACATCCCTATTTAATCCTGCCCCGTTTGTAGCCATGCCTTCAGAGGCTGAGGCCTAAATCTCTGAAATTTCCTCCCTAAACCTCTCCACCCCTCTACTTCTCTCGCTTCTTGACGACTTACATGTATCCTGCCATCTGCTTATGTAGCTCAGTGCCAAAGTTTGTTTGGTAACATGCCTGTGAAGCACCGTGGAACTTTTATAACAAGGTGTCGAGCTGGAATGAACACAGCAGGCCAGGCAACATCAGAGGAGCAGGAAAGCTGACATTTTGGGTCTGGACCCTCCTTCAGAAATGAGGGAAGGGAAGGGAAGGGGGCTCAAATAAATAGAGAGAGGGGGAGGCAATGATAAAAGTTGGATAGAGGAGCGGATAGGTGGAGAGAAGACGGACGGGTCAAGGAGGCAGGGATGAAGCCAGCACAGGTAAGTGTAGGTAGGGAGTTGGGATGGGGGCTGGTCAGTGAGGAGGGAGGGGCAGTTAGATGGGAGGGAAGACAGACAGGTCAAGGAGGCGGGGATGAGGCTAACAGGTAGAAAGTGGGGGTGGGGGTTGGTCAGTGAGGTAGGAGGAGCGGATAGGTGGGAGAAAAGACGGACAGGTCAAGGAGGCGGTGAAGAGAGGGGCTGGTCTTGGGATGAGGTCGGGGGTGGGGAGATGGGGAGATTTTGAAGCTTGTAAGGTCCACATTGAGACCATTGGGCTGCAGGGTTCCCAGGCGGAATATGAGGTGCTGTTCCTCCAGCCTACAGGTGGAATCGTTGTGGCACTGGAGGAGGCCCAGGATGGACATCTCATCCAAGGAGTGGGAGGGGGAGTTGAAGTGGTTCGTGACTGGGAGGTGTTGTCGTTTGTCACGAACCGAGCATGGGTGCTCCACAAAGTGGTCTCCAAGCCTCCGCTTGGTTTCCCCGATGTAGAGGAGGCCACATCGGGAACAGCGGATACAATATACCACATTAGCGGATGTGCAAGTAAACATCTGTTTAATGTGAAAAATTTTCTTGGGGCCTGGGATGGAGGTGAGGGGGTCGGTGTAGGGGCAGGTGTAGCACTTCCTGCGGTTGCAGGGAAAGATGCCAGGGGTGGTAGGGCTAGTGGGGAGTGTGGAGAGGATGAGGGAGTCGCAGAGAGCGTGGTCCCTCCGGACAGTGGACAAGGGTGGGGCGGGAAATATATCCTTGGTAGTGGGGTCAGATTGCAGGTGGCGGAAGTGGTGGAGGCTACACTGATCTGTACTGGCTTCATCCCCGCCTCCTTGATCTGTCCGTCTTCTCTCCACCTGTCTGTTCCTCTATCCACCTTCTTTCATCACCTCCCCCTCTCTGTATTTATTTCAGAGCCCCCTTCCCCTCCCCCATTTCTGAAGAAGGGCCCAGACTCGAAATGTCAGCTTTCCTGCTCATCTGATGCTGCCTGGCCTGCTGTGTTCATCCAGCTCCTTGTTATCTCAGACTCCAGCATCGGCAGTTCCTACTATCTCTGACCACCTTGGAACTTTTGTGTGTTAAAGGCATTATATACATGCAAGTTATTGTTAATGCATTTTTCTGGTTTAGAAACTTGCAACAACGAGCTATAGTGGTTCAGTGGATAGCCATTCTGGCTCTGAGCTGAAAAACCTACAGGTTTAAAATCTAGCCATTGGTACTGGTCTTCAGGTTGGAGAGCTGGGAAAGGTTAGTTGTAGATAGAGCACTACCTATCAAATCCAAAAGTTGGCTTGAGATGAAGGGCGATCAACCAGCGTTTATGTGACCCCCATGCAAACTGGGAAAAGCGCAATGAGAGGAAGGATGAGTTTTTAATTTGTATCAATTAGCTGCCATGTTCAGGTGTGAAGACACTACTTCACTTCCAAAACAGATTTTGTCACTAATCAACATCCACTCAAATAATTTGTTGAACACTGATGTGGAAGACAAAGAACTTCCATTTATGCACCTTTCACAAGCCCAGGATGTCCCAAAATGCATTCCTGGCAATGAAACAGTTTTGAAGGGGAGTCATTCTGGCTACACATACAGTTTTGTAGGTTGATTGTAAACAGTGTTATATGGACAAAAGACAAGTGAGAGTTAGGGTTAGGGGTTATTTCTTCTTTCAAAGTAGTTCCTTGTGGAGAACAGTGCTGGACTAAGACCAATATTACCTCTGAGAGGATAAAATTGAGTTTGTTTGTGTGTATCTGTCTAATTAAGAGCGTTGGTTAGCTCACTTGGTTGGTTTATAACAAAGATTGATGTTAACAGCATGGGTTTAATTCCTACAGCAGCTGAGGTTACCGTGAAGGATTCTCCTTCTCAACTTCTGCTCTTGACAAAGGCATGATAACACTCAGGTTAGTACCACCACCACTCATCTCTCTTTAATGAGAGAGCAGCCATATGATCTAGTATGACTATAGTGCCTTTACCTTTGACTGTATGCATATTTCTATGTATGTGGTTTTAACCTGTATTTATATTTGTAGCTGTGCATCTACATCCATATTTGCTTATGTGTTAATATTTCTGTTGATGTGCAACTGAATCTGTGTTGTGTGTGTATTGCTTGTGTGCGTTTGGCCGTCAGTATCTATATTTTTGTTTATGGGTCTGCATTTATGTGTAGTGAATATGTGTGTGTGTGTATGTGAATTGATATGTCTATGCCTGCTTGTGTGGGTGTCTGTATTTGAATGTATATATATTTGATTGTTGCAACATTTATTGTACAACCCTAAATAGCCTCCAGATGGTGGTAGTGAGCTGCAGACTGTAGTTCAGGACTTTGACAGTGATGTTAGGTCAGAGTTTCCGGATTTTGACTCAGTATCATATGGTGGTGATGTATTGCCAAATCAGTAATATGCAATTTGGATCAGACCTTGGTAATGCTGCATTCTCTGTCCCTGCTGCTTTGGCTATTTGAGGTGAATAGAGGTCGCACGTTCAGAAGGTGCTAGCAAAAAAGTGAGTTACTGTGGTGTTTCTTCTAGATGGGGCGCACTGCTAGCACTGTGTATCAGTGTTGAGGGAGAAAATGCTTAAGTGGTCGATAGGGTCCGAATCAGCGGGCTGTTTTGTCTGAGTTGTTTACCGCTGCACTTATCCAGGCATCTGGAGTATCTTCTTTCACACACCTGACTTGTGCCTTGGAGATGGTGGACAGACTTTGCAAGTCAGGAGCTGAATAGTTCATCACAGAGTTCTCAGCATATGTTTTGTTGTTGTTGTTGCTGTATTTTACGTTAATTAAGTTTCTTGTCAATGGTTAAACCCAGATTGTTGAAAGTAATGTTGATAGCAATGGTAATGCTGTTTAATGTGGAGTGGAGGTAATTACACTCTTGTTTTGAGATGATCATTGTCTGGTACATCTGTGACATGAATGCCAGCTCAGCCCAATTGTTACTTCATTTAGATATTTTCTAATCAATCTGTTCAGAGACAGATACACCTCTGGAACAATTGAGACTTGATACAGGGTCTGCTGGCTCAGATGTAGGGGTATTGCCACTGTGCCACATTTTTTAATGGTGGAACTACACATGTGCATCCAAGCAGTTGTACATTGATACCTGAAAATGTGGAATGTCTCCGCTTGAGTCATAGAGCCATGGAGGTCTACAGCACGGAAAAAGGCCCTTCCAGCACATCTTGTCCGTGGTGGTCAAAACCAAGTGCCTAACTATTCTCATCCCATTTTTCAGCAAGCCTTGGCATCACAAGTGAGCATCCTTAAATGCTATGAGGGTTTCTGCCTTTGTACCTTCCCTTACAGGCAGTGAGTTCCAGATTCTAACTACCTTCTGGGTGTAAAGGTTTTACCTCTAAATTTTCTGCACCTTACCTTAAATTTATGTCTCTTGTCATTGATGCATCCATCAAGGGGAAGGTTGCTTCCTGACTTCCCTTTCTCTGGCCGTCATAACTTTATACATCTCAATCATGTCCCCTCTCAATCTTCTCTACTTTAAGGAAAACAACCCCAGTCTGTCCAATCTCTCTTCAATTACTAAAACACTGCAGCTCAGACAACATCCTGGTAAATCTCCTCTCCACCCTCTCCAGTGCTATACATCCCTCTTATAATGTGGATTCCAGAACTGCACACAATATTCTAGCTGTGGCCTGACCAACAATCTAACATGTCGTCACTTGAATAACAAAGGTCACATTGTTTGTACTCGTGTATGCTCTAAAATAAAGATTAACTGGCCCATAATTACATAACCACACACACACACTCACAAACAGACACATACACACAGACACACAAGCACAGACTCAGACAGACTCACACACTTACTGACATACATGAGACACAGCAGCCCAACTCATTGACACCTCACCCATTACCTTAAGCATGCACTCCCTCTACCACCAATGTACAGCAGTTCCAGCATAATTTCCCTGTTCTTAAGCTCTAAGCCTCAGCTTATAAAGGCAATATATGCCAAGGTCCATCTGATCGTCTGTGCTTCCCAGGGTCTTACCACTCATCATGTATTCCATTGCCTTGTTGCTCCTGCCCAAGAGCATCGCCTAACATTTGTTGAGTGTTTACCATTATGTATTTAAGATTAATGAGATGTGAGTATCATTGGCAAGACTGGCACTTATTGTCCATCCCTAACTGCCTTTTAGAATGTGATGGTGAGCAGCTTTCTTGAAATGCTGATATAACACAGTGTGAAGTTGGAGGAACACAGCAGGCCAGGCAGCATCAGAGGAGCAGGAAAGCTGACGTTTCAGGTCAGGACCTTTCTGAAGGGTCTTGTCAGGGTGGTGTGTGGTTTTGAAGGGGAAATTGTAGGTGGTAATGTTGCCATGCTTCACTGCCATTGTCTGTCTAGACTGGCAGTAGTCACCTGTTAATGAAATAGGATGATCAGTAAGTTGTTGCACTGCATCTTGTAGATGTTGCCACTGCTGTACATTGGTGGTAGAGGCAGTGCATGCTTAAGGTAATGGGTGAGGTGTCAATGAATTGGACTGCTGTGTCTCATGTATGTCAGTAAGTGTGTGAGTCTGTCTGTGTCTGTGCTTGTGTGTCTGTGTGTACGTGTCTGTCTGTGAGTGTGTGTGTGTGGTTATGTAATTATGGGCCAGTTAATCTTTATTTTAAAGCATACACGAGTACAAACAATGTGACCTTTGTTATTCAAGTGACGACATGTTAGATTGTCATGCCATAAAACATTTTCGAATGCTTCATTATCATGTGATTGTGTAAAGTTGGAACCACCAACAACGTTCCATTTGTAATGCACTGCATCTATGTTTATGTTAATCACTTCTAAACAAGCAGTTTAGAAGATAAGCGTAGAACAAAAGCAAAGTTATATTATGCAAGGTATCTGTACAATCTGCACGTCAGCAGTAATAAAAGCAACTACAAGATATGCCAACCAACATCCTACTTTCTTTTTGTACCTTGTAACATCAATCTCCTTGATGAGCCCGCTCAGTCTCACTCCACCCTGCTAAACACCTGCAGTAAATGCACATACGCAACACAAAACAATAACCCATTTAAAAGGTCAATGGCTCACCTATTCTTCATGAAATGGAAAAACCTCAAGATATCTACCCAAATCCAAATCCACACAACTTGTGAGGCCGTACTGCTCATCAGTGAGCTGCCAAGACAATCTTACGGCAAAGAAAACATGACTGGCAGAAAAAGAGCAGCTGGTCCCTCAGGCTAGCTCTGTACTACATGGTGGTTGGAGCATTTCAGCTTGACATTTCCTCAATCTTCCATCTGCTCTACCATCAGGCAACTTGCTTGTCAGTAGACCCATTGATTGGATTGGAGGGCACTGGCAGAGAGGGGTGGGGAGCTGCATGAGACCACTGTATCCATGTAAAATTTCAGCCTTTGTTTGTACTTGTACCTCTCCATGTACATTGTTACTTTGCCAGCTTCTACTTACCAAAACCTTTTCATTAAATATGTGAAATCACGGATTACTGGGTCTGACAACATTTGCTCAATGGTCACACAAAGACCCTCAAGCAATAGGGCCTGATCTGAAAGCAAGCTGGAAAATGCCTCAATGGTGTTAAGCAAACTGACATAAGATCATAAGGTCTTCCATTTAGATTGTTCTTATAGGATCTTAGAGATATACAGCATGGAAACAGACCCTTCGGTCCAACTTGTCTATACCGACCAGATATGCTACATTAATCTATTCTCATTTGCCAGCATTTGATCCATATCCCTCTAAATCCTTCTTATTCATGTACCCATCCAGATACCTTTACAATGTAACTGTACCAGCCTCCACCAACACCTCTGGCAGTTCTTGCCTCTTAGGTCCCTTTTAAATCTTTACCCTCTCACCTTAAACCTATGCTCTCTAGTTTTGGACTTCCCCACCCTGGGGAAAAGACCTTGGCTATTTACTATATTCATGCCCCTCATGATTTTATAAACTTCTATAAGGTCCCTCTTCATCCTGCGATGCTCCTGGGAAAATTCTTGTGTGATGACATTTCCGCTGCTTGTGGTCTTCCAGTTTGTCGTATCTGTTAGAACATGCTTCCAACAGCAGAGAGGCTGTCGTACTATTTATGACTGGTTTCCAGATGGTAGACCTGCTTGAAGATGTTGAGCATAGCTACCCTCAGATCAGAGTGACCAAATAATGAACTTGCATTTAAAGAGAAATTTCCATGACCTGAGAACATCTTTTAGTGCTTTTACAGTCAATTTGGTACTTCTGAAGTGTAGTCACTGTTAAAATGTAGGAAAAGCAACAGCCAATTTGTGCATAGCAAGTTCCCACAAACAAAAATGGAAAAATGGTCAGATGTAGGGATTTGGGAATAAATAATGGCCAGATGGCCAGGACACCAGCTCAAACTCCCCTACTCTTCTTAAAAATAGAACATCCACCAGAGAAGACAGACATGACCTTGGTTCGTCATCTCATCTAAAATATAGTACATCCAACAGTTCAACACTGAGAGCACGGGAATATCAGTCTGTTCTTCTGAGATCACGTTTCGAGAAGAGAATTTGAAACCACAACCTCCTGACACAGAAGTCGAAGTGATATTGACTGAACCACAGCTGCCAACACACAACTTGACCACTTCCAACCTTTAAATGATTTACCACAACTATTGGCAGAGTGCCTAGATCACTCTATGGTTCACAGGCCTGGTGCCAAGAGAAGGACCAACTCCCCAATTGCTGGCTTCTTCAGGTGGTAGAGGTTTTACATCTCTTCATCAAGTGAGAGATGCAGAACAGGTTATCACAGTTTTATAGCCCAAATCAATATATAATCGGGACTCTAAGCTTGATAAATATCCATCGTTTTCAAATTTCCAGGATCCTCTGCTGTGTGTAATAAACTAAATTTATTTAATGCCAAACCCTGAATTTCAAAGTGGGGTCCAGAATTGGGTCATCTATCCAATTGCACATGTCATTTTCCTCAACATGACATCCAATTGTTTCTTAAATATCCTCAGAGTTTCACCCTCCACCACCTTACCAGGCAATCCATTTCAAGCACTGATAACTCTCTCTACGAAAAAAGATGGTCCTGATATCAGCCTAAAGTTACAATTAGCTAATTTGAACCCACCTATCCTTGTCGAAATGTCATATTTTGATTTATAGTAAAATTCTTTTTTTTTTAGAGTCATAGAATCCTACAGCACAGAGACAGGCCCTTTGGCCCAAACTGGTCCAAACTGGTCCATGCCGACCAAAATGTCCATCCACGCTAAGCCCATTTTCCTGCACTTAGCCCATATCCTTCTAAACCTTTCCTATCCATCTATTCATCCAAATGCCTTTTAAATGTTGTTAGTGTACCTGCCTCAACTGCTTCTGGCAGCTCATCCGCCCTCTGTAAAATGTTGCCTGTCAGGTTCCCATGTATTCTTTCCCCTCTTACCTTAAACTGATGCCTTCTAATCCTCGATTCCCCAACCCTGGGAAAAAGACTGAGTGCATTCACTCTATCCATCTATCTCATGATCTTATGCACATCTGTAAGATCCCCCCTCTACTATGCTCCACAGAAAAAAGTCCTAGCTGGTCCAGCCTCTCCCTATAACTCAATCCCTTAAGTCCTGGCAACATCCTTGTAAATTCCTTCTGCACTCTTTCCAGTTTAATAACCTCCCTCCCATAGCAAGGTGACCAAAATACTACAACTGCAGCTTCACCAACATCATGTACAACTGCATCATAACTTCCCAACTTCTATACTCAATACCCTGACTAATCAAGGCCAGTGTGCCAAAAGCCTTCTTTACTGCTCTGTCTACCTGTGACTTCACTTTCAGAGAACTGTCCACCTGAACTCCAAGGTCCCTCTCTTCTAGTACATTCCTTAAGGCCCTACCATTCACCATGAAACTCGTACCTGAATTTGACTTTCCAAAATGCAACACCTCACACTTATTTATATTAAACTCCATTTGCCATTTCTCAGCTGATCAAGATCCTGCTGCAATTTCTGATAACCTTCCTCACTGTCCATCATATCACCTGTTTTAGTGTCATCTGCAAACTTACTAATCATGCCTTGTACATCCTCATTCAAATCATCAATATTGATAACAACAGCAACACGCCCAGCACCGACCCCTGACGCATACCATTAGTCACAGACCTCCAGTCAGACAAGCATCCTTCCAGTATTACCCTCTGCTTCCTACAAGCCAATTGTGTATCCAATTTGCCAGCTCTCCCTGGATTCCATGTGATCTAACCTTCCAGAGCAGCCGACAATGTAGAACCTTATCAAAAGCCTTGCTGAAATCCATATAGAATACGTCTACTGCCCTGCCCTCATCATCCTTCCTGGTCACTTCATCAAAGAACTCTAACAAATTTGTGAGGCATGATCTCCCATGCACAAAGCCAATGCTGACAACTTCTAATCAAACCCTGTCTTTCCAAATTCATGTATATCTTATCTCTCAGAATCTTCTCAAGTAACTTACCTACCACAGATGTTAAGCTTACTGGCCTATAATTAAGATAACAAGGTGTAGAGCTGGATGAACACAGCAGGCCAAGCAGCATCA
>NC_063341.1:6306965-6332490 GCF_021869965.1 Rhincodon typus
CCCAAAACGTCAGCTTTCCTGCTCCTCTGATGCTGCTTGGCCTGCTGTGTTCATCCAGCTCTACACCTTGTTATCTGTTACTCCTAGTGGAGTTTCAGTAGCAAGAAACAATTGTAGATGATGACGCAATGAGGGAGTGATTCCACAATCCCACACTCTCAACAGAAATCAGGATTGCAACAAATAAAGCATAGAGAATTGTGTCACAGTATTGTTGCCTTATCTCCAGCACAAAATCCTGCATACAGCACAAAACTACCCAATAAAAAAAAGGACATTGAAGGACTTTATCCTTTAGAATTTTATTTTGAAATAATAGTCATAGAGAGAGTCATAGAGTCATACAGCACGGAAACGGACCCTTCAATCCAACTTGTCTGTGCTGATCAAACATCCCAATCTGCCCTAGTCCCATTTCCCAGCATTTGGCCCATATCTCTCTAAACCCTTTCTGTTTATACACCTATCTAGATGTCTTTTAAATATTGTAATTGTACCAGCCTCTACCACTTCCTCTGGCAGCTCGTTCCATACATGCACCACCCTCTGCGTGAAAAAGTTACCCGTCAGGCCCTTTTTAAATCTTTCCCCTCTCACCTTAAACCTATGCCCTCTAGTTTGGGACACCCCCACCCTCGGAAAAAGACCTTGGCTATTCACCCTATTCATGCCCCTCATAATTTCATAAACTTCTATGAGGTCACCCCTCAGCCTTCAATGCTCCAGGTCAAAAAGCACCAGCACATTCATCCTCTTTCTATTGCTCAAACCTTCCAGTCTCAGCAACATCCTTGTAAATCTTTTCTGCACCCTCTCAAGATTAACAGCGTCCTTCCTATGGAAGGACGACTAGAACTGTACACAGTGTTCTAAAAGTGGACTCATTAATGTCCTGTACAGCCAGAACATGAAATCCCAACTCCTATACTCAATGCATTAACCAATGAAGGCAAGCGTGCCAAGTGCGTTCTTCACCTGTTCAATTCCCCCTTGGGCAACTGTCCATGTAGAGTTTGTATGATCTCCCCGTGTCTGTGTGGGTTTCTTCTGGGTGCTCCAGTTTCCTCCCACAGTCCAAAGATGTGCAGATTAGGTGGACTGGCCATGCTAAATTGCCCGTAGTGTTCAGGGATATGTAGATTAGGTGGGTTTGGGGAATGGGACTGGGTGGGATGCTCTGAGGTTCGGAATGGACTTGTTGGGCCGAAGGGCCTGTTTCCACATCATAGGGATTCTTAAAAAAAACTCCACTTTCAAGGAACTATGCACCTGCACCTTAATCTCCAATAATTTCTGTCTCGGAAGAAGATAGCCGGTTTTGAATTTAAATAGAGGTCTTCTCTAGATGTGATCTCATTGCTTTCATCCCTGGTCATCTAGAAACTAGGGTGAGACATGCGCACATGTGTGTGTGGGAGAGACAGAGCTTGAGTGTGTATACCTGTTTATATGTGTGTCAAAGTTTGTATCCGCAGCCTTTGGCACAGTTCACCACAACACCCCTTACTTCTCCATTGATCAGCTTGGTGGGACTGCCCTCACCTGGCTCAATTCCTATCTGCTCAGTCAAAGTCAGAAAATCACCTGCAATGGTTTCCCTACCACCTCTCACATCATTACCCCTGGTGTCCACCACAGATCTGTCCTTGGTCCCTTCCTATTTTGCCCATGCACTCGATCAGTAACAACAATCTCAGGTTACATGTGTGTGCTAATGACATCCAGCTCTACAGTGTCACACTTCTCTCAAATCCATCGTTGCCTGTAATTTGTCACATTACTTATAAGATTGTGAATGGTATGGATAGAGTGGAAAGTATAAGGCTTTTTCCCAGGGTGGAGGAGTCAATTACCAGGGAACACAGGGTCAAGGTGCCGGGGTGAGGGGGTGAATTTTAAAACAGATGTGTGAGGTAAGATTTTCACACAAAGGGTAGTGAGTGTCTGGAATGTGCTGCCAGAGGAGGTGGTGGAAGCAGACACAATAGCAGAATTCAAGAAGCACCTGGATGAATACATAAATAGGAAGGGAATAGAGGCATACGGACCTGTAAGTGAAGACAGTTTTAGTATGGAAGGCAAAATGTGTTGGGCCAGGCTTGGAGGGCTGAAGGGCCTGTTCCTGCGCTGTATTGTTCTTTGTACTTTATACTTCTCCAACACCCAGTTCTGGTGGAGCATAAACGTCATCCAATTAAATATTGGGAATGCCAAAAGTATTGTGTTTAGTTCCCATGGTGAATATAGTTCCCGAGTCACCTCCTCCCTTCCTCCCCTTTGCCCTTCAATGAGGTTGTAACAGAACATTCGCAATTTTGACATCTTAACTGATCACGTGTCCTCTCCATCACTAAGACCACCGATGCTAACCTGTGTAACATGGCTCAACTCTATTTCTGCTTTAGCTAATTTGCTGCTGAAATTATCATCATGGCAGTTATTACCCGGAGTTTCAAATATTTCAATGCACTCCTGGCCAGTCTCCCACCTTGCGCCATTTGTAAATTTGAGCTCATTCAGCTATCTGCTACCCATGTTCATTTCATACCAATTCTGTTATAGACCAGACCAAAACCACTCAAAATATATTAAGAAGATAGCCTGCACCATAAGATTTTTCTTATTTTAAAGGTAAGTATAAGGCATTGCATTCCAAGTGAAATTTGATTGGTCAAACTACTCGACTTTAAGCAAAACACACTTTATTTTTTCACTACAGTTAAAATACTGACAAAATGAAAATAGAAGAATTGACTTAACTGTAACTCTATCAAAATGCTTAACAAAATAACATACATATTAACTACGACTTAGTAACTGTTCCAGTATTGTAACATCCCATAAATACTCCCTTAGCACAGGCAAATTCAGTAAAATAGATTGTCTCACATTCAATCCTACCAGCAAGAAGAGAACCTAAGATTTTGGCTGTAAATGAGAGAGGAATAAGAGCTTCCCCATCCAGCTTCAAGACCTCAGCAACTGCAGGAAGCCAAAACTAAAAAATCCTAGTTCTGTGAGAGTTTGATCCCACCCATTCAGGCTACTTCTTTTGTTCCAACTTTAAAACAAACATGGGCCTCACAAGTTGTTTACTTTATTGGCTCTAAGCATACAGCTTGGCACCTCTGTCTCAACCACTCCTCATAAAACAAACAGGAGAAAATACACCTCTTAAAGCCACAGCACCATCACAATTCACAGATTCTCCAGCATCTGCAGTCCCTACTATCTCTGAAACAATCCTATGCTTGTTGACTTGCATTAATTCATTGTTTAACAATGCCTTAGTTTTAACATTCTCACCCTCATTTATAAATCCCTCCACCAATTTATCCTTCCCTTTCTCTGTAATCTCCTTCAGCCTCACAATTTTCTGAAATGTCTGTACTCCTCCAATCCTTGCCTCTCTGATTTTCACCGTTTAGCCATTGAAGGTCATGCTTTCAGCTGCTTAAGCTCTAAGCTTGGGAATTCCTTCTCCTAAACATTATAATTCTCTTGAGATAACACAGTGTGGAGCTGGAGGAACACAGCAGGCCAGGCAGCATCAGATAAGCAAGTAAGCTGACGTTTCAGGTAGGGACCCTTCTTCAGAAATGGGGCTTTTAACTTTTGTTGGTTCCTTGGATGGAGGTGAGGGGGGAGGTGTAGGGGCAGGTGTAGCACTTCCTGCAGTTGCAGGGAAAGGTGCTGGGGGTGGTGGTGCTAGTGGGGAGTGTGGAGCGGATGAGGGACTCGTGGAGAGAGCCGTCCCTATGGAAGGCAGATCGGGGTGGGGAAGGAAACATATCCTTGGTAGTGGGGTCAGATTGAGGTGGCGGAAGAGGCGGAGAATGATACGTTGAATCTGGAGGTTAGTCGGGTAATAAGTGAGGACAAGGGGGATTCTGTCTTTGTTTTTGTGGCGGGGAGGGGATGTGAGGGCAGTGGTGCGGGAAACACAAGAGATGCAGTCGAAAGCATTTTCAACCACTGAAGTGGGGTTGTTGCGGTCCTTGAAATAAGAGGACATCTGAGACATTCGGGAGTGGAACTCCCCATCTTGGGAGCAGATGCCGCAGAGGCGGAGGAATTGGGAGTAGGGGATTGCATTCTTGCAGGAAGTTGGGTGAGAGGAGGTGTAGTCAAGGTAGCTGTGGGAGTTGGTGGGCTTGAAATGGATATCAGTTTTGAGGTGGTCACCAGAGATGGAGACAGAGAGGTCCAGGAAGGAGAGAGAGGTATCAGAGATGGTCCAGGTGAACTTGAGGTTGTGGTGAAAGGTGTTAGTAAGGTTGAAGAAGGGTCCCGACCCGAAATGTTAGTTTTCCTGCTCCTCTTATGCTGCCTGGTCTGCTGTGTTCCTCCAGCTCCACACAGTGTTATCTCAGACTCCAGCATTGGCAGTTCTTACTATCTCTGAGTGAGTTATAATTTTCTTTCCTCCTTTAAGACATTCCCCAAAACTTTGTGCAAGCTTTAGGTCCCTTTTCCTATGCTAAACTATGTAGTCCAGTATCATATTTGTTTAATAACACTCCTGTGAAGCAGCTTTCAATGTTTTAACATGTTAAAGATACGATATAGATTCAAGCTATTCATGTGCATGTGCCTGTGGGGGAGGTGAATTTGTTGTATGGTGTGTGTGATGAATGTGCCTTGGGTGAGCATGCACGTATATCATGTGCATTCCAGTTCCTCATCATCCCTTTGTTGCTACACACCCTAATGGGACAGGATCCAACTCTACGGAATACAATGCTTTACATTGTTAGTTTGAGAATAAAGATTTTCATTTTGCACATTTCACTGTGGACACCCACAGCCCACTCAAGAATAAATAGACAGGGACAGTATCAACAAACATACCATTAGCAACAAGGATGTGTTGTTTATTTATTTTACCTTTCAAGATATTGCCTGCTTTTCTTGCCGGTGAGCAACATTCTTAGTTCCAAAGGTACAGATTACTCCTGAGCCTAGCTGGATGCTTCTGCACAGTGAGTCAAAGGGGAACAAATAGGGGAAGGACCCTGTCAAAAAATTAATCAAAATATAGAAAACAAGTATTTCCAACTACTGTAGTACTCATATCCTCCCAAGTCCAATTTTATTTTTCAATGAACTTTGGTTGAAGCCCTTCAAGCAGGTTTTTGCCCCTGCTACAGTCAAAAATATCAACCTTTTATAAAAACTATGGATTGTCACTATTTTTGTTCTATTTGGTTATCACAATCTCTAATCAACCTTTGGGGAGGGTTGGTTAGCTCAGGTGGCTGGATATCTGCTTTGCAATGCAGAATAATACTAACTGTGTGGGTTCAATTTCCACACTAGCTGAGGTTACCATGAAGGACTCTCCTTCTCACTCACTTGAAGCGTGTTAACCCTCAGGCTAAACCACAACCAGTTGCCTCTCTCTAATGAGAAAATAGCCTATTGTCTGGTCAGCCTATGGCACCTTTACTTAGCCATCCTTTTGTCTGTCACAAAGGCAGACTTTTCCTCTTTGTTCATGCGGGCTGATCTGCAGGCTTTGACATAGTTGACCACATCATTCAGATGGATTCCATTCTTTTTAATATCATAGCAACCAGGGAATTAGCTGTGGCTTCTCTTCCTGCTCCCAAGTATTCCCTCCGTGTCACTCAAGGATCTATCCTTGGCCCTTGCCTATTTGTCATCTAGATGTTGCCCCTCAGTGTTGCCATCTGAAAGCAGTTTTATTTTTCACAGGTACACCAATGATACCCAGTTCTACCTCAGCACCACCCTCATGGGTCTCCTCCAGGTGTGTTAAATCATCACACTGCTCACACAATATTCAACACTGGATATGTAGAAATGTCATCAAATTAGATATTGGCAAGAATGAATCCAATGTTTACAGGCCCAACTCCAAAGTCAATTCCCTAACTAGTGACACCATCTCTCACCTGGTAACATTCTGTGATTAGCCACAGAACCCCTACAGTATGGAAACAGGCCCTTTGGCCCAACAAGTCCACACCTACCCTCAGAGCATCCCACCCAGACACATCCTGCATAACCCACCTAATCTACACATCCCTGAACACTATGGGCAATTTAGCATGGCTAATCCACCTACCCTGCACATCTTTGAACTGTGGGAGGAAACTGGAGCACCCAGAGGAAACCCATGCGGACACGGGGAGAATGTACAAACTCCACACAGACAGTTACCCAAGGCTGGAATCAAACCCGGGTCCCTGGCACTGTGAGGCAGCAGTGCTAACCACTGAGCCACCATGCCGCCCAAGCCAGTCTATTACAATCTTGATGTCATATTTGACTCCAAGATGAGTTCCAAACCATATATTTGCACCATCACTGAGATCCTGTTTATTTCCACTCTGTAACAGTGCCCAAATTCACCCTGTCACATCTCATGTATTGCTGAAACCCTCATTCATGACTTTTTGATCTCTAATCTGAAATATTCTAATGCACTCTTGGCCGGTCTCCCAAATTCTGCTCTTAATGAACTTGAGGTCATCCAAAACTCTACTGCTGCATCTTAACTCACATGAAGACTCATTTCCCTGTCATCCCTGTGCTCACTCACCTGCAATACCTCCTGTCAAGCAATATATTGATTTTAAAATTTTCATCCTTGTTTATAAATCCCCCAAAAGCCCTTGCTCCCTATTATTTACTCCAATTCCACAACTCTCTTGACATATGTTTGTTTGTTCAAGATGGCGGAGACAGAATAGACAGTGTCCGGGCTCCTCAGCCCAGGGCTCATTCATCCGTCTGCTTTTTCTTTACTTTCCTTTCTCTTACTCTCTTTTTTCATAAGATTTTAGTGCACATTTTTAAAAGAAACTTACCTTGGAGCAGGTGAGGGCCGGAGCAGATTGAGCTGGAGGCATGGAGCGGTGTGGAGCAGCTGAGAGCCAGACCAGAGTGGGCTGGAGGCATGGAGCACTGCAGAGCGGCTAAGGGCCAGAGTGGAATGGCTGAGGGTTGGAGTAGAGGGGACTGGAGGCATGGAGTGGAGCAGCTGAGGCCTGGAGCGAAGCAGGCTGGAAGCCCGGTTCGGAGCGAAGACGGTTGCTGGCCTGGGAACTGGTACAGGCAGTCAGTGGCTTGTGAGGCTGGTCAGACCACATGTGGAAGCCCCTGGGATGATCTACTGCAAGAAATGTTTATCTGTAATCTGTTTATCTGACTGTAATGCTTATCCTTTTAATTGTATGTCTTAGTTTCTAACATATGCTATGAATCACTGAGGTAAGCTAACTTTTTTCTTCTTTACTTTCTCAATCGTTTATGTGAGACTTGTCCCTAGGTACTTTGTACCTAAAGGGTGACATTGTAAACTTTTCACTGTACTCCTGTACTTGAGTACACATGACAAAACCCTAATTCTGATTCTAATATATGTGTGCTACCCTAATGCTTGCCTCATCAGCATCCCTGACTTTAGTCTTTGTATCTTTGTTGGCCTCACCTTCAGTTGCCTCAGCTCTAAGCTCTGCTATTCTATCCTTACACCTCTCTACCCCACTTTCCTCCTTTCAGGTTCTCCTAAAAGTCTCCCTTTTTGACCAAACTGTTGGTCATCGGGCCAAATATCTTCTTATGTGCCCATTTTCTTTTCTAATGCTCATTTGTAACATCTTGGGATGTTTATATTATTCAAATATAAAAAAATGTTGTTGAAAACACTTGACATCCAATTACAAATATATTTCACATATGTATATCTGTTTAGAATTAGAATATCCTTTATTGTCATGTGTACTCAAGTACAGAAGTACAGGAGTACAGTCAAAAGTTTACAATGTCGCCCAAGTGGTGCCATCTTAGGTATCTAGGTACAGGTCTTAGATACAAAATACAGGAACTATGATTCAATCACCAAGGAAGTAAAATACTCAAAAATTATCACAAACAACTCTCAAACACTGGATCTCATCTTAAAATTTTACGAAGTTTCCTGTTACCTCTATTGGAGGACTCTGATTTTGTGAAGATCATACAGCACTATAGTAAATTTAAACCAGGAGTAGGGTTTATTTCAATCACACGGGGCAACTTTGCAACACAGGCTCACTTACAAAAATGTACAGAGATAGAACCATATAGGATAAAGAAGTTATTCAATTAGTAAATTCTTAAGCACAAAAGAACTAAGGCATCCCAGTTTAACAATGTCCTCGCTTTCAAGATAGTATCCAAAAGTCCAAAACTGGAATTAGCAGTCTCGAATTTCTTTTCAGGGATGATTGGTGGTGACTCAACAGTTCAGGAGTTGTAGCTAGTTTCTTTATTTTTAAAAATCTCTTCGAAAGTCTTCTGAGGTACTTTTACAGAAATGTAACCTTAAATTCATGTTTTGACAAAATAAAATTTTACTTGCAGAGAGCACAAACATTGTTATTGGCTACTTCTTACAAACCATAGACATCTCCATTGTAGCACTGAGTTAGGGATGATATTGTAGGGGTCAGTAGAGACCTTGAAAGTGACTGCCAATTCATAAACATTTGGTTAAAAAATACAGTTGAATTCATTACCATGGAGTCATGTGACCAAGCGTCCTGGAAATGGACAAGCTTCTATCGTTGAGATAGAGACTTTCATTGAGGAGAGCCAAATCTCTATGGGCCATTCCAGAGATTAAGTGGAAATTAATTCATACATCATCTTCTTTGCAATTCTACTGTGTAAAGGCTTTTTTTTTTGGAGATAATCAGCTCTGTAACAAGTTACAGCACAATAGTTAGCATTCTAAAACCATCAGGAGGTCACAGTTGTTGATACTCTGAATGTGGTTAACATCTGAAAAGTTTCTCGAAGGTTATTGCAAAGTCCAGTTAACATGATTATTGTAACCATCTTTCTTGGACTTTTTAATGTGTATTTAAAACAGTCAATAAATCAATAGAAATTAATTAAAATTGGTTTCTACTCCACTTATGAAATTTTAAATGCACAACAAGGTTTAAAGTTAACAATCACAGGCCCAGTGGTGATTATTTACTGATTAGAAATTCAATCAGGCATACTTGTATTCCCAACTAGCAACATGTGGTTTGTGACTAGTATAGTGAACTGAACTGGCCAGCACACTAAATGGGCTGGGGAGGGTTTGGCAAGGTTGTGTGGGAGGTGAGGTTGTGTAACAGAAAGAATGTGTGAGAGTGGTTGTGGAGTTGGGTAGACATGGCAGGTTGGTGCAAGCGGTCTCTAAATGTTCTTGATACCCAGGACTCCAAGATTGCTCAATCCAGTTCTGATAAGGAGTCTCACAAGAGAAGATCAAGATGGCATTCCAACCCTACTACGGCTGTAGCTGAGATTTCTCCTCAATCCTGGGTCTGAAAGCAGGCATGGTGGCTCAGTGGTTGGCACTACTGCCTCGCAGCACCAGGGACCTGATTTAAATTTCACCCTGGGTGACTGTCTGTGTGGAGTTTACACGTTCTTCCCATCTCTGCATGGGTTTCTTCTGGGTGCTCAGTTTCCTCCTACAGTCCAAGGATGTGCAGGTTAGGTGAATTGGGCATGATAAATTGCCCATAGTGCCTAGAGATGTGCAGGCTAGATGGATTAGCCATGGGAAATGCAGGGTTACAGGGATAGGGTAAGGGGTTGCTGTTCGGAGGGTGGGTGTGAACTTGGTGGGCCAAATGGCCTGTTTCCACACTGTACGGTTTCTATGAATCACAGACGCAGTCCCGTTATTCATATTGTCCCTTAGGGAGTTGGGAGCCCCAGTTGCTTCATCACTGGTACACCCTGTAAAAGAGCTTTCTTTCAAATGAAGGAAGCCAACTAAACAATACACTCAATGATTGCCAAAACTCTGTGATGCTGTGTTCAGGGAGCACAGGTTAGAAGCAGTGCATTCCTTTGCTCTCAGAATTCCACTCTCCTCCTCATGTAACCTCTGAAGGAATGTTCAAAAAATAACTCACTGAAATTCAATTGAGTAACATTCCAGGATACCTACTGACCTTTTCACCTTCATATTTCACTCCTGGCCAAGTGATTTCCACAAATGACCCTTCTGTTTTCCTGGCAGCGTAAGGACCATTGTGTTCCATAGATTATTCAACCAAGAAAAACATGTTCTGCTTTATTTCCTTGGCTTAACACTGAAATTTGCTTTTGTTTACTTTTCAGCACGCACTGGATTAATGATGAGTATTTCACCGATGGCAGATAAACAGTACGGATGTTAGCCAAGACACAAACAGGGTACAGCTATAAAGGTTAGGAATGACTGAACTGTAACCTTTATAAAATGAGACCCATTGCTGTTGAGAATTGTAAGTCTTGTTACTTAAAATAAAAATAAACCTGGAAAATAAGTCAGAACTGATGCTTTTCACAGGTAAAATTAGGAAGATGATGGTCAGTAAAAGTTCACAGAATGTGAACTACGCAATTTGATACCACCTTTCAACCATGTTATCTCCTGGGAGAGGGTAAAATAAACAGTTACAAGGCCAATTAAGTGAAATTAAGTTGAAGCATTTTGTTCTAACCGTCCCTGACGTTATCTAAAAGAGTCCATGTATCACATAGACCGTATAATGGGCACTGGCATTTCAACAACTTTTCATAAAAACATAAAGAGTCGACCACTATTGGTCAGCTCTGTTTGGTTAATATGAGGTCTTTTGATCCATTTCTCACTTAGTCGTGCCACCTTTTGGTTTTCCTTATTTTGTCACTCTTCGAGTTAGTCGGCTACAGTTCCAGCATAAATATTTATCCAGTAATTTTTTTGGGCCCAAGTCCTATACCATAATCTGGCAGAGGAACAAGTATTTGGGATCTATGTTCTGTTTCGAACATTTTATTCTTGACCTGTTCAGGGAGAAAGGCTGGTTTGTTGAGTCAGTGCAGATACGATGGGCCGAATGACCTCATTTTGTGCTGTAACTTTTCTATGGATCTTGGCTTTGTTGTCTTGTTATCTTGAACAATATTGATAGAAACACTAATTACGTTTTTATTTTCTCTCCAGCTTCTGTGGGATCTTGCTGTGCTCAAATTAGCATTTCCTTCCTGACTGTGATGGATCAGAACCATTGACTTAAAAATACTGAGCAGAATTTTGAGTTGCAAGCTGGTGAGGAAGTGAGCAATGTAAAGAGCCATTGAGTGACAAGGGGAGATGGTTAGATTCTCTCTTATTGGTGATCGTTATTGCCAGGCATGTAACATGAACATTATTTGCAGCTGATTATCCCAACTCTGAATGCTGCCTAGATCTCGTTCCATGTGGGCACAGACTGCTTCATCATCCGAGAAGTTGCAACTGGAATTGAACACAATCATCAGAGCTCACCCCTGCTTCTGATCTAAAGATAGAGGTCTCCCCTCAAGTTTTGCTTTAATGCTTAATATTTATGAATGCATTATTATAATTACATTCACCATTACTCTCTTGAATGTCTGAATCAACACATTTTGGTGTTTTAGCGGTTTCCCTACTCTGTCAGAATGTATTTTCTTCAGACTTGGACGATTTGTGGACCTTTAGCTTGAAGACTGTTGACTTTGACTCAGTTCTTGATAGTGTGAGGTCTGTAAAGACTCCTTACTGGAGAACCTTTTATCTCTTAATGCCCTTGGTGGAGGATGTCTTTCCTGATGAAACAAGCAACTTCTCTGTTCTATCATCCACAGGACCTTGAAACTTGTACATTTCCTTCATAGAGGATAGCTGCCTTGTTGAAACAGGCACTTTCTTTCTTGCCATGCCCTGGATTTCTGAACCAGGGAGCTTTCTCTTTTTGACAGTAGCCTAGATTCTGAACCAGACAATTTCTTTGTGACCATATCTTGAATCTGTTTGATATTGGTCATCCCATCTCAGCAATCTTCAGTAGAGTTGAATACAGCCCATCTTCCATCTGTATGAGCAAATCTTTATTCTCAATCTGTATTGAAGTATGTAGACTCTGTATATCAAATTACTGATTACGTTGTTTGTTTTTACGGCTGAACCCAATATGTTCACTTCCCCAGTCATATTACTGGAGGATTACTTCGCATGATTTCTTTCATTCATACTGTTGATTCGTTCTTGGAAATTAAAAAAAAATATGGTTAGGGAAATACAATTCTGTATCACCAGTCCAAATCACAAAAGCTGGATGAGCTGATTTCACAATCTTTTTAGTTCTCCGATAATGGCATGTTGTTATCTGTTCAGTGATGATCAGTCCTTAGTTCACTGGTAGATTGGTTGGATGTGGAGTCTTTCTTTTATCTTTAGTGTTTTAGAATTACTTCTTTCAGTGTCTCTTTATGTACTTTTCCTGCTTTGCTGACAGAGAATTTGAGAGAGTAAGGAGACAGAGAGACATTGATGCAGCCAATTTCTGGAGACTTTCCTACTTCGTCCCTGGATGCAGTTCTCTCACAGGTTTATGTTCAGCTACAGCCTGACCAATCAGAGGGCTATTATAATGCTGAATTCTCTTGATCCCACAATAAATGGTTTGGGGGATTCAATGTCCCTAAAATGTTAAATATGGTGTATGCCTTCCCAGGACCTGACATCAGGTTCAGGTTTGCCATAATAATTTGTTCCCGAGGCTGTGATGCCATTGTAGTAATTTCAGTTAAAGGCTTATCAATGGCCTCAAATAGGTTAGCTTTCTCATCATTTGAGCCTCCTCGCAAACGTTACTGACCCTTGCCGTTTTAAATTTATTCAGCAATTATAAGAGTGGAAAATATTTTCTGCCAATCTCATATTTGTTGCAGGTTCCCATCCTATTGATAAATGAAATAATTTGCTCAAGTCAACATTGCTAATCTCAATCTATTGTCTTCTTTTTGAACTCCAAAACAACACAATGTCTGGGGAGCCCTATTGGATGTCCCTTGACTGGCTGTTCACTTTCTGAATTTTTTTGATCTGCGATTCTATCATTAACTGTTACTTGAATAATTGTGGCATGACTGGCTGTTTCTCGGCCAATTATCTTGCCATTTGAAAAAGACTGAGATCCAGGACAATCATTCATGCTAAAGAGTGAAAATTCTTGATTGTAAGGTATATATGTTCTCTACTATCTGATATCCCTTGTAGCAGAACTGTAATCTTGAGAGCTCCACTTAAACAGGGTAATTCCACTGTTGTAGGTTGTAAACAGTGTTTCTAAAGCCATAGCATACTATATGATAACATCGTGACACTTTCCCCTATGTCATTCTTAAAATTAGATGTCAATTTACATAATTATCTTCTGCTCAACACTTAGCCTGGATCATCCATTGCTTCATAGAAATACTTTTGACTTTTCTTCTACCATCACCCTTTTGTTACTTCACTAACTTCTTTGGGGGAGTAGCTGTTTGACCTTTTGCTGCTCTGTAACTGTAACTTCTACACAACTTCTGTAATTTGTTTTACAGGCAAAGCATTATGTTTTAATAGTTGGGTACTGCTTGTATCTGTAATGTTCTTTGCCTCACAGCGTTGACACTGCTCTTAGGGGATATCATCTGTCTGGTCTATTCGCTGTATTGGCTTGTTTCCTCAGGGTTTTTGTACCTGAAGAACTGAATGGATTCTGCCTTTCTCCTATGATAAGATTGATCGTCTCCTCTTAAGATTGGTTTGTGCTGCTTAGGACTTCTACTTAACTCACCATCTGAATGACTTGCTCCAAAGTCGAATCTTCTTTGGACAGTAATAAATCTGACAAAAACTCATAAGTAATTCCAACATCAATTCTGTCGCCATAAATTCTGACTATAAAGCTGCATTGCTACATATGCAAAAGTGTAATAACTTGTTCAAAGACAAATACAGAAAATACCGGTGAAACTTATCAGGTCTAACAGCATTCATGGAGAGAGAAACAGAGTTAAGGATTCCAGTCCAGTATGGTATGACTCTTATTCAGAACTGACATACTGGATTCAAAATAGTTCTGAATAAGAGTCAGTCCGGACTTGAATCCTTAACTCTGTTTCTTTCTCCAAAGATGCTGCCAGATCTGTTGAGCTTCTCTAGCAATGTCTATGTTTATTTCAGGGTTCCAGCTTCCGCAATATTTTGCTTTGATTTGACTTGCTCAGCTTCAGATTTAATATCCAGTTTAGAAGCAATTCTTTAACTTAAGAACCTTCTTCTCCAAAATATCTAACTCCACATTCTATTTGTCCTACCTCTGAAAAAAAATCTTCCTGGCAACACTATTTTTGCTGCCATGTCTTCCTTATGTGATTAGCCTATATCTCTTCCCATAAAAACCTTTGGTTATGCAGTGTATAAAGTTGTTTAATTCTCCTTCAAAAGTTTTTAATTCTGCAGAATAAAAATGGTGCTTTATTCTCTTACTTTAAATGAATCAAATTCTGCAGCATAACAATGCACACTGTTGTACTGGAAGGTTTTGCTGTGCTTATATGGTCAAACTGGAGGACTCCCATCTCCTTACCAATAAAGCAAATCGATAATTCTTTGCCTTTTTGCAACCAAATAAATAATTTCTGTTTCCTTCAATGGCTGAACCAAGTTATCCCACTGCCAATGACTTCAATGACATTCCCATTCTCTCAAGAGCTTTCCGAAATGAATCCTATTCTTATTGGTGCTATAAGGTGAATCCTATTCTTTTAACATACTTTTCCAAATCATTCACATTCTCTGTGGTGCTACTAATAAATCCCATTGTCCTAATGATTTTCTTTCCTGGATGAGACCTGCTGTCTGCAGTCTTAATAAATTCTTCCTGCCTTCAACATGATTTGAATAATGGATTACTCACTTTCTTTTGCAGCTTCAATAGTCTCCTAATTTTCCTTGTCCATGAGAATTTGTTTGCTTAGGCTTCTAAATTATTGTACTATCACTTTAAATTTGGCTTTGCAATGTACCTGGTGCTATGACCTTGTTTTTAAATTATTCCTGTGACCCTTGATTTCCCTTACCGTAGTCATGCCTTGAGGTACCACCTGCAGTGGGCAATACTTGCTCTCAAGTGTAAGTACTACATTTACTTCTAACTTGCTCAGTCTGTACAGTGTTTTAAAAGCTTTTCTTCTTGCCAACCAGGGATGTCAGCTTTAATCTCAGAGACTCTGACATCCATTAAATTCTCCAGTTGAGCCTTGGCTCAGGACTCCTTGTATAGTTCATTGGCACCTGATGCAATCTGGAACTGTCATGTATGTCTTGTATTCCAGCTCTGTGTAACTTCCATCACACACTTGTTTCCGTCTGGTGTCTCTTGCTAGGTTTGAAATGTTTCTTACCATTGACTGTAGATTCTGTCTTGTCAGACCTCGTCCTGAGTTGCTATACTGCAGACTTTTTGAATGTTCAGCTGCTGACCGTCAGCTCGAGTAGCATTCTTAAAGCTGTGCCTAAAGATTTCTCCAAAGTTCACTGGAATCTGCATCACTGACCACCATAGAGTCATACAGCATGGAACCAGACCCTTCAGCCAACTAGTCTGCGCTGACCATGTCCCCATGTTCCACGTCTGCATTCGGCCCGTATCTCTTCAAACCTTACCTATTCATGAACTCATCCAAATGTCTTAAATGTTGCAACTGTACCTGCATCCACCACTTCCTCTGGCAGTTCATTCCACACATGAACCACTCTCTGTGTAACCATGTTGTATGGTGACCAATCAAATCGAAACTGCACCACCGCTCACCATGTTGTATGATGGATTGTCACCATAGTTACTGTGTTGAAAGATTAATCATAAATTTGCTGCTACTTTCCACCTTCTAGGAGGACATCTAAAGGATCTGACTGCGTCTCCTGTGGTACACGAAATCCATTTGCTTTAAAGCTTTACCAAAAAAAAAGTCTCTGGTCTAAAACAATATGTATACTGTGGTTTGATAGATTACATTGACAGCAGTCAGGTATAAATTATTTTGGGATAAGTGACATTGTTGCTCAGAATATGAGGAAGCCCTGAATGGTAGGTTTGTCTCCTTCAACATCCAGAGGTGTTCTCCAACTTCCACCCTGATTAGGGGTAACTGATTGTGCGAGTGATTGAGGTCGATGACTCTGTGCGAGATTGAGGGGATCTGTCGTTAGGTGCGATAGCTCGGGGTGTGATTGCAGGGCCTGTTGCTATGGCTGGCTGTGTGCTGGAGCCGGGGCCGCTGGCGGTTCTCTGGGCGATCCCGGGCCGATCCCATTGATTTGTCCTATCTCCTCCTCAGTGTGGTTCCCTCCCCCGCCTGAGATTGAAGTGGACTTGGGGCTGGCGGCAGTCATAGCCCGGAGGACGCTCCTAAATTCCGGCCAGCTGTGGTGTGAGTTGGTGCCGGCATGGAAGCACTGGACGGGGCCGAGCGGCTGGAGCTGCTCCCTGGTTCCGGGATCGAGGAGACCGCTATCGACCCGGTGGAACGGATTTTACTGGAGTCGGTGTGTCAACAACAGGGATGGATCCGAGTGTATGGTAAGGTGCTGCGGGTGTGAGAGTGGGGAACAGAAGTAAAGAAAAGGGGAGTGAGGGAGGAGCGGAACAGGGTCTGGGCGGAGGTGACTGAATTGAGGAGTTTGTATGGAGGTACTAAGGGTTGGATTGAGGGGTCTGTTTGGAGGGGATCAGGGTTAGATTGAGGGGTTTGTGTGGAGGGGACAGGGTTAAATTAAGGAGTCTGTGTGGAGGGAGATGAGGGCTGGATTGAGGGGTCTATATGGAGGGGGACAGGATTAGATTAAGGAGTCTGTGCGGAGGGCATCAGGGTTGGATTGAGGGGGAACAGAGTCTGGGTGGACGGAGGACTGGTTCTGGATCATATGTTGAGAGGCTGTGAGACCAGTAAACGGGGACTGATGCCGGGGACAGGACTGCGACTTGTCGCTGTGGCAGAAAATGTGGGATCTGCATTGAGGAAACCAACTTTGGAGGAAAAGTTTGGGAGAAAATGCCAAGCATGGAATTTAAATGAATCGTGCAGTTGACTGAACTCTCAAATTGGGCTTTAACCCGTGCGACAAACATTTTGTCTTGGGAAGAGTTGTTATGTTTCTTACGCAAGCAATGCTATTGGTTAAATTTGCGCACCAGAAACTTATTCACAGAAATAACGTTTGTGTGGTTCGTTGAAACGCTTGCAACTTTTAATTGTCACCGTTGTGTAACTACTCTTTTTGTGGTGTAACCCACTGACAACCGCCTATTTGTTTGCTTGTTTGCAAATAAAACAGATGTTTGAAAATATTTGATTTTTTTGACGTAATCAGACATGTTTGCTCACTCTCTGCGACCATTGCCAACCATAGTACCCAAGTGATGTTGTACTCGTTAAATGTTGCTGTTTAATATTAGAAACGTGGTCAATTGTGGCTTTACCTGAAATTAGATGAATGAATGCAAGAACAATTGGTTTTTCAGCTCTGCCCTGTTACTTCCCCTACACCTTTGTGGTGGCATTTATCGCTGTCTCTGATTTTTGAATAGATTTTTGAATGAAACTTAGAAATACTATCATTTTGTACATTTAGCAATTCTTTTCATTTATCTGTTTTTATCGTCACAACAATATTGTAAATAAGTATCAGATTGTAAGAAGCAGAAGAAGACCTTGATATTCCTAGTATGTGACAATGTCCAATGTGCCAAATTTGTGATTGTAGCTTATTTCACAAACTTCATTTAAGTTAGATAAAAACAATCTCAGATGCTGTGGCTTAATCTGGTTTTAGATTTTAATTAATTGTTGTAAAAAGTGAACAATTGTTATACACGAAAGCTACTGTTAACAAGTAATACTGATTGGAAATGCCATCTTAAAAAAATTAGTGTTTGGGACAGATTGAGGCTTTGATAGTTCCCACTTAAACTGTTTGATTTATTCACTCGTTCCAGTCCAAATTGTCACCATTTGTTAATTGGTTAAAAAGCATAAGCGAGAAATATAATGTGAAACATCACTTGTGAATGAAGAATGGTTTGCAAGCCTCACAAAGTGCCAGTCATTGTTGACTTAACATTATAGAGTCCCTGTTTGTTTCTGCCATTTGCAGAACGCCGAGTGAATATGCAAGTCCGGAAGTTTGAATTTGCGAAGGAAGAGAACAGATTGTTGAGCTATAATGTGAATTGCAACAGAATTTATCTTGGGACACAACCACTTTTTTTTGGATGTCAAGGGGCTGGGAAAATAATAAATTGAAAGCAAATGATTTACTGGATGAAATTGTTTCTACTGTGTTGATGGAGTTTGAACATATAACCATAACTTAAGAAATAGTGGGACAAATCAGATCTTCTAATGAAAGATTATATATTTGTTTTTTGCAGCTGGTTAAGATAGTGGTTCATCACTGAAATGTTCACACGAGACTTTGGATGTTCTTGAACAGCAGAACATTAAGTTTATTGCACAAAATAAGGAAAAGAAAACAAAGCTGTATATAGATTGAAAACAGAAAGGAAGCTCAAAGCACAAACATCAAAACCAAGTTTCAACCTGTTTCCAGTGCTATATGTTAGAAACTCATTCCTATCTCAACTTTCTTAAAATCTTTTCTTGACTGATGGCTTTGTTTCTTTTCCCTTGGAGTGTCAAGACTTTTTTTTTTAACAATTTCTTTCTGATTCCACTGGCATAAACCTCTCTCAGTTCTGATGGCCTAAACTTTGTCAGCTCCAATAACTTGAAGATCTCTGTCCAAATTCTAATGATTTGGAGCCTCCTCACTAAAACACTTGACTGGTTCCCCACAACTGACTGAAAAGCCTGGTTCTGCTGTGAGGAGAAAACTTTCTTTTCAAGTCAACTCCTGATTCCATTCTAAAGTCAAAGCTAATCTAATTGCCTTTATACATTCTATCCATAATGCTACAGGAGTTTTCCTGGACACTCAATTGCAGTTATATTCTTGCTTGAAACTAATGCTCTTAGGTCTCTGTTCCAAATTGACTTTCTGACCAGAGGAAAAAATCTTCATTGAACTGACCCACATCCATCTGCTTGTATTTTAAAATCTAAATACCCAAAATAAAATGTATAAATTCACCTTTCATCACAATATGTAAAGAGAGCATGAATTCTCTTAAACAGCAAGTTTTGTGGCTTCAACCTTAAAGTTTAAAGTCCTCTGGTTTAATAAATACATTATGATGTTAAAATGTCCTCCAGATGAAAAATGTTCCACATTCAATCTATGATGTAAAGAATCTATTGCAATCGGCCACCATTGAGGCATGAATTTGGGAGGACTGATTTGTCTTACTGTTACCACATGATGGAGGGAGAATTGGCGGAGGCCCCATTTCTGAGTTTTTAGTATTAGTAACATCAGCTACTGAAAGCAGAAGTGGTTGAGTATGCCATAATGACTTTATCACACTTGGCTTTGTGGTTTTTATGGCCCAATAGCATTTGACATGCAATGTTCTGATATGAGGTATGCAGAGCATTTGGGAACAAATATTGTGGAGGGCCCTGGTTCAGTTGCTGACCTACTGGGGATACACGCCTTTAAGAAAGGGGTGGAAAGGTGATTTTAAAGGAAGAAAATATTTAAATGCCCTGCTTAAATCTATCATGTGGAACACAGGGTCGCCTCTGGGTGCAGTGTGAGCTTATCTTTTGGCATAAATTTGATATCAAGCTGACTCAACCCCAACTCATTTGGACATTTTTTTCAGCATATGTGTAGGTTCTAATTGGCTAGTCTGTGGACTAAAGCTGCTTTTTCTGATTGCTTTGTTATTGAAATGTTTCTGCATTCCCAGTTCTGCCAAATGGAATCCGGCCCATTGTGAAAAAATGAGCCAACGACCAACAGGATTTGAAATAACCACCCACCCATCTGTCTGTCTGAGATGAGCACAAATGAATAGTTTTTAGGACTGCAGTAGGTTTATTATTAACTCTGCTATGGACGTGAAAGGCAGTTTGAAGCATCCACGTTATTCCCCATAAGCTGTTGCTTCACTGAAGCAGCCTGAATAGATACTTAAGTAACAATTTAAACTGTTTGAGATTTACTTTGGAACATGAATTATGTTCCTTTGTGTTTTATTTTGGAAGCCAGATTGGTTTCTGTTTTCACATGGTGAAATCACTGGTTCAGGCTCTTGCTAATATAGTTTGAATCAGTTTCTGGCAGATGTCCCTTGCTTGGTGGTCTTTTGCTAGGTTTTGAGAAACTGGTTGTGACAGAACTGTTAACTGTTTGCATCTTATCATTTCTTGAGGAGAACGCAAAGAGATCACTGTTAATTTAGGCCCATCACTTTTTATGAGAAAAGAAAATACTAGATTAATTTGAAGATTCAACCACAATGTACATGCCAGCACAATTAAATAGTGTCAGAGTGTGAACAGCATCTTGTTTTATCCCAGAAAAATATTTGGGTTTCTGAAATGTTTGGACAGCATACCTCTCTTGTCCTGGTTTTAATGATTGATGCAGTCAGTGAGATGAATGTTTATCTTCAGCAAAGTATATCAACTTGAAGATCTGCAATTACCATTATGATTGAATAAATGCAAAATAGTATGGATGCTCAAAATCTGAGATATAACAGAAAATATTGAAAATACACAACAGGTTGGACAGGATCCTTGGAGGCAGGAACAGCGCTTACAGATTTCAGGGTTAATGTCCATTCACTTCATTATGATGCTGTCATTGAATGATCTTCAATCTGTGTGCTTTCCAATTCTCTGCTCTGCCTTAATTAAAAGCTCTCAGGTACACATTTGGTCATTGTTTAATGTTGTTATTTACACTTCATTTTAGGCTGACCTTTTGGAAAAGAGCTTGAAGTTTGAATCTGAGCTGAGAAAATGAAGGGAAGGCGATATTTGGTTTCCTGTTTATTTTATCCCATGCTTGCACTTTATTTTCTTCTTCAGTCTTCATATCTCCATCTTGGTTGGTTTACATTGAATATTATTTAATCTTTTAGTTTTAGTTAGACAGAATATGAGTCCTGTTGGTACATGACAATGATTTTGGTGCTCCTTTACCAGTCATTAATTTCAATGTTTGACTGTATATACAGCTTTTATATTACATGTCTCAGGCATCATTTGTTGCTCCCCTGCACTGTTGACAATTGTGAGGAGTTGTAAAAATCACTAAGTTATACAAACATATGAACTAGGAACAGTAGTAGGTCATTCTGTCTCTCCAGGCTGCTCTGCCATTTAATACGATCCTGCCTGATCTGTGGCCTTGACTCCAATCTTGTTTAATCCTTTGACTCCCCAGTTATTCAACAATGTATCTACGTTTCCCTTTAAAGTATTAAGTGACACTGCCTATACCACAGTCTGGAGATAGGATTCCAAAGAGTCATGACTGTTGAAGAAAACTTTCCTTTTCACCTCTGTCTAAAATGGGAGACCCCTTATTTTTAAACTGTGTCCCTTAATTCTAGTCTCATTCCCAATTTGAGCATCCTTTTACCATCTATAGTATCAAGTCTCTTTAGGGCTGTCTATGTCTTGATGTATGATGAGTAATCTTCAATGATTCACACTCCGAGTTAAGTGACAAGAGGGTGATTCATTATATTGCACAAGTCGTTATTTCCACTGGCGTCATTTAAGCTAACTAAAGTTCGAATGAAAAGTGTAGATATTAGAAACACGCTGTTTTGCTGTTCAGATTGTGGATTGGTTCTGGTGGTTGGACTGAATTGTTCTTTGTTTTTCAGTAATTTGGCCAACTGGTCACGTTGGTATGAGGGTTATGGCTGTCACTTGTTGCAGCTTATAAAATAAATTACTGAACTTTACTTGGGACAGTTAGTGACATCAGAGAGTAGTGGGTAATTGCACGCCCTCTCCTCCAACAAGGAACTAGGATACAATTGGCAAAAGTCAACCAGCACTGATCCTGCCGCAGTCCTTGTAACTAATTGAAGAGTGTAATAGACAATTTTGAATGTAATTAGGAAACAATACAAATTCTGTGAAATTGGTGGTGCAGCAGAAAATACTGAAAAATCAACATGAGAAAATGAGAAAAGTCCTGACAGCATAACACAAGACTTGCACTCCAGAATCTTAATCGTCCAGAAACAGTGTCACAATGAAAACACAAGTACCAGGTGTCTGGAGCATATGAAATAGCTGCTGAATGTGTATGTGTGTATTGTGGTCACTGAATCACTGCTTCCAGCTTGTTAGTGATTGTATCAGGAAATGGTTTGGGTGAGTTATGCATTCTCAGCTGCGTGACTCTCAGCTGAGGCAGAGATTTCAATACTGCTTTTGTTTGGTTTGTTAATTCATTAACTTGGCGTGGCTGGAATTAACATTTACAGTACGTTGAAAGTGGATGAAGTGGAATGGGCCAGCACAATGAAAGACACTAGACCCTTTTAAGAATTCAGGAATACATACAGGACCTCATGAATTGCTTCATCACCATATGGAAAAACCTTTGGCAATCACTTATTAATGATTGATATACTTATGTCTGTTTCATCCTCTGACAGCGAAGAGTTGTGATAATTGATTGATGCTGAGGACATGTTTCAAAAAAACCATTTTATATATTTTCTAAAGGAAAAAGTGTGAGAAGCAATGTCTCTTTTTTGTGATTTTTGCTTTTAAAAAATAATTCCTGAATATTTTCTTTGTTTCTCAATTCAGTTAATTTGAGAGCAGTATCAAATAAAATTGGGTGTTTACACTCAAATTAGACAATAATTGCAACTGCAGTATTTTTCTAAAAAAAGCTTATGATAAACATTGAAAACTCTCAGATACTCAAGAAAAATGAATGTCATGTTTCTGTTTTAAAGAAGAGTTATACCAGACTGGAAATGTTAACTCTTTTTCAGTCTTCACAGATGCTGCCAAACCTGCTGACTTTCTCCAGCATTCTCTTTGTTTGTAATTGTTTAAGTTTATCCTTTTGTTTAAAATCTTCTGTACTCCCAAGTTCTCCTATTTTAGTTATTTGAGTGGCTCGACATTGTGTCAGTGGGGTCCGATACAGTGTCCCACTGACACCTTTATGTGGGATGGTTTTTAAGCTCTGGGTAATTGCGGAATGATTTTATATTAAGCTTTGCAGTTCAGGTGTGTTGAAGTCCTGTTCTGAACTGCTTTCATGGTTTAATTTCAGGTGCTGTTGGAAAATATTATTTTATTGTGCAATGAAATTAAATACTAGCTCTGTGGAATTGCTTACTCTCATGAGGGCAAGAGTTAAGCTACTTCCAGTAAGTTTTCACATTTCTTCCTCCGATTGCTGTTGTCTCAATCATGATGTGGACATTACCTGTAATATAAGATCAATTTTTTAAAAATAGAGATTTGCAAATCAAGATACTTCGTTAATGTAAAATATATGTAGGGCAGCATGGTGGGCACAGTGGTTAGCGCTATTGCTTCACAGTGCTGGAAACCCTGGGTATAATTCCAGCCATGGACGACTGTGTGGAGTTTGCACATTCTCCCCATGTCTGTGTGGGATTCCTCCGACAATCCAAAGATGGGCTGTTAGGTTGATTGGTCACACTTAAAAAACTGCCCCATAGTATGCACGGGTGTGCAGGTGAGGTGGGTTAGCCATGAATAAAACCTCATGCGGGGGATGGTTTTGGAGAGTCAGTGAGAGTTGATGGGCAGAATGGCCTCATTCTGTGTGTAGGAATTCTGTGATTCTATGTTTATGCTATGATTCTGTACATTTTTCAAGTGAAATATATTTGTCCTGTCATTAAAAATACATATTCTGCTGCCATGCTTATGATTCTATACTTTTAGAGCTTTTCTCTACCATGTTTTAAATTGTCTCATGAACCTGGAGAGGTAAGGGGTGATGAATGGAGAAATGTGACTTGAAAAAAAATACACGTGTGATTCTGGGACTCTGATCATACAATTGATTTTCAAGGTATAATTTGACCGTAATGTTCTGCCTGTTTCTTGGCTTAAATTTTTGCAAAAAGTAGACAGACACAATTACTATATTTAATCACTCCATGTCTTCAAAAACGGAATATTACTTAAAAAGAACGGTAATTTTGTGCTTATTTTCCATCCCCTTTCTATCTCTTGAAGGTGTCGAGTCTCGCAGCTGTCAGATTGTAGGAATATCAGCTGCCCTTCAGTTCCACTTCAAAGTGGACATTTTGTCCAAGGACCAGCTGCCTTTGTTCATCTACATGTATTCCATGAGAGGTATCACAAAGGAACAGATCTTCTTCTGTCACCTTGGCCAGGTATTAGATTGGTTTCCATGGCCAAGTTTCATATCCCTTTCCATCATTTGATAGACTGAAGCTGGAGCATCTAAAGGATGTGAACAGCTATGCCACTATTATTTGTAATAAATGTGGAAAATTTAGCAAAGTTCAGAAGTAAAGTTTGCACAAACACATTTTTGTTTAGTAATAACTTGCCTTCTTAGAATTGACCATGTTCAGATATATGAAAGCTAATTTAGCTTGGGTAGAAGAAAATGTTATCCACATATCTGAAAAGATGATCGGTGAAAACATAGCTCTGTTCCATTGACACTGTGAGACAGCAAATTCAGCATTTAATCTGAATTCATTAGTGTTAACTTTTCTTCTGCTGCTTCTCACCTCGTGCCTTTTCAGAATGGTGCATGGGTGACTAATGTTGGACCCATGGAGCCAACAGCAACTGGATACATATTCCATTAAACTGAGTAACGGCAATTAAGAAGTCTGTTGTCTGGGGCAGCACAACTGGTATGGCTCATGGCAGTTGATCCTCACTATAGTCAAACAGGCCGAGTAGCTTAAATTAAGAATCAAGAACTGCTGTTGTCACTTGAAGAATTTGTTGACAAGACAGCTGTTCAATCAGGTGGTACTTGTGGATGTTCAGCAGAGAGCAAGATTTTCAGAAGTGGTTTGTGGTTACTCAGAAGTAATTTAGATAATTTACACCTGCTCAGTGTTGATAACTTATGAGATTGAAGTTGATTTAGGATATTTATCAAGTGTTTATGATTGTCTTGATTTATTCTCCATTCCTCCCTCCTGTCACTGTCCTCCCACCTGGTTTCAGTTGAGTTTGTAGAGAGTACTTCTATTTTGTGTAACCATTTTCAACTTCATGTCGAAATGCTGCTGTTAACATTGGCATCTGAAATACTCAGACACACTTCTGTCTTGAATCACTGTTACTAGGAAACCACAGGTCACAAATATTTACTCTTGCCCCAGTTATGCCGGCTGCATTACGGGCTCCCAGTGAAAGATAACATTTTTTTCCTTCTGCATCATGTTTTCCTACCACCAGATAAAGCAGGGAGACTTCAATCCAAGCTTCAGCAAAGCACTCGTCACTGAACTGGCACCTTAGATTTGTGCCTGCAGTTCCCATCATGTTGTTAATGATCTCAACAGTCCTTCATTAAACACATTCTTATTGAAGTCCATACCCTTATCTACTGTCACTAAAGAGAAAGTCATCAGAAAGTCATACTACGACGCCATACACCAGACAGTTTCAGATCCATATTTAGAAGTCTGAAAGCAACTATTTGCATCCAGGGATGGTCCAAAGCATGGAAAACGAAGAAGAAAGGGAGCAGCTGTTAATA
>NC_063341.1:6332890-6350578 GCF_021869965.1 Rhincodon typus
CTAGGTAACTCTTCAACATAGCTGGATTTCTGATGAAGGGTCGAGGCCCGAAACGTCAGCTTTACTGCTCCTCTGATGCTGCTTGGCCTGCTGTGTTCATCCAGCTCTACACCTTGTTATCTCAGCTGTTAATATCTGTTTATCATTTATGCTGTAGCACTTCATTTCTCAAAGCAGTTTTCTTTGAGCAGTAAACTTGTATTTTTCTGCCTTCAGGTAAGGTCTCACTTGTGTCATGGTGTGGTCTTTTAGTGTGACATACTAGTCAATATTTTCATTCATTGCCTGAAACTTTCATGTTCATAGTTCATTGCATTCATTTGAGGGGAAGAATTGAAGTCCTTTTGTGAAAGTAGCTCTCAATTATTCATATTGATGCAGTTCTTAATTCTTGACATGCCTGAGCATTTTGTTGGGAAGAATAAACTTGAAATTGATTCCTAGGTTGTACAATTTCAAAACTGATTGATTTGAATTGTCTTTCAAACTTGTGGATTTTAATACTTCTCAAATTAATAAATCTGAAATTTAAAAACTGGTCATAATTTGCCAGCAACAGTTGTGAACAAAAAATATAGCCTCTCTTTATTGACAGTTTTCGGCCAGTAATTGCAACCTCATTTATTTGCTCTATTTTTAAGTGCGCCTCCTTGTCTGTAGGTGAGCGTATGCTGATCCCAAGATAAAAATTTTACAAGAATGCAGAACAATTAATTGGTGCTCCTTTGTGCATCAAACATTACATACTTTGGAAAAAAATGATTTGCTTTAAAAGGCATCTGTTGTCAAATGTGGAATTTAAGGATCAATTCCGATTGAAGGAAGTTAAATTAAATCTGTGGAACTGGGAACTGGTTAGATGTTGTTTTGTAAAGCAAGTGTTGGAGAAATTGAATGCTTGATCACTGAGAGTGGTTAGGAACATAGGAACAGGAGTAGACCATTTACTTTATTGTGCCTTTTCCGCCATTCAGTGAGATCATGGATGATCTGTGACCTCAGTTCACATACCGACCTGTACTCCATTTTCTTCAATATCTCTGTTTAACAGAAATCTATTAATCCCTTAATTTAAAACGATCAATTGACTCTTTATCAACTGCCATTAACAGAAAAGAATTCCAAATGTGCACGAGGATATTCTCTTCCATTCTTGAAAGGCCCTTTGCAAATTTTTATACTGTCTTCCTAGTTCTAGATTCTCCAACTAGTGGATTTTTTTTACTACCATGTCTCTTCCCCTTATTATCTTGAAAACTTTGATCAAAGCTCCCATAAGTTTCCAAATTTCAGGGGATTCAGTCTGAGTTTGTGTAATATCTCATTCTAATTTAACCCTTGGAATCCAGCTATTACATAAATAAATCTACACTCCATTCCAAAATAACCATTGTGAGCTGAGGTTCTCAAAAGAGAAAGTACTCAAGGTCTGATGTAACCAGAGCTTTGTCCATCTGTAGCACTCTTGAACCCTTTTGTATTCTCATTCTTAAGATGTGCAGTCCAGCGTTTCAGATTTTTTTAGACTTTAATTTGCATTTGTCTGAGACATACTGATCTATTGGAATTCTATCACTTATCACATTTCACAATTAAGGAAGGGGCAACATGGATTGCATTGGATGCCATTGGTTACATCCTGCTCCTTAAGTCTACCCATACCTATAGTCTTATGCTCTGCCAATCTCCGAAATAGGTCAATTATTTTCTTTCAATTCCACCAGGTTCAGTCTTTTATGTGGAAATTAGGCTCCACAAATATCCCCATCCTCAGTGGTGGAAGAGGCCAATACCTCAATGCAAAAGATAAGGCAGAAGCATTCGCAACAATCTTCAACCAGAAGTGCTGAGTCGATGATCTATCTCAGTCTCCTTCAGTGGTCCCCAGCATCACAGATGCCACACTCTTCATTCAATTTGATTCACTCCATGTGAAACCAGGAAATGGTTGGAGGTACTGGACATAGCAAAGGCTATGGGCCTTGACAACATTCTGGCAATAGCACTGAAGACTTGTGCTCCAGAACTTTGATGCATCCCTAGCCAAGCTGTTCCTGTACAGCAACAACACTGGCATCTACCCAACCAACGTAGAAAATTATCCAGATATTGCCTGTAAATAAAAAGCAAAACAAATCCAACTTGGACAGTTACCACCCCATCAGTCTACTCTTGATTATCAGTAAAATGGTGTTATCAACAGTGCTATCAAGCATCTCCTTCTCAGTGATACCCAGTCTGGGTTCCGCCAGGGCCACTCAGCTCCTGACCTCATTACAGCCTTGGTTAAAACATGGACAAAAAAGCTGAATTCCAGAGGTGAGGTGAGAGTAACAGCCATTAACATTAAGGCCACATCTGAGCTAGTGTGGCATCAAGGAGCCGTAGCAAAACTGGAATCATTGGAAATCAGGGGAGAACTCTCCATTGTTGGAGTCATACCTGGCACAGGAAGATGGTTCTGGTTGCCGGAGGTCAGTCATCTCAGGTCCAGGACAAGTCTGCAGGATTTCATCAGGGAAGTGCCCTAGACCCAATCATCTTCAGCTGCTTCATCACTGACCTTCCTTCTGCCATATGATCAGAAGTGGGAATGTTCACTGATGATTGTACATTCATCAGCACCGTTTGTGTCTCTTCAGACATTGAAGTAGTCCCTGTTCAAATACAACAAGGTGTGGACAATACCCAGGCCTGGGCTGACAGGTGGCAAGTAACATTCGTGCCACAGAAATGTGAGGAAATGACCATGACCAATAAGAGACAATCTAACCACTGCCCCTTAACAGTCAATGGTGTAACCATCCCCCACTATCAAATCCTTGAGATTACCATTGACTAGAAACAACTTGCCACATAAATACAGTGCCTGCAAGGGAAGATCAGATTTAGGAATATTACAGTGAGTAACTCTCACCTCCTGACTCCTCAAAGACCATTCACCATCTACAAGGCATAAGGTGTGTGAAGGCATACTCCCCACTTGCTTCAACACTAAAGAAGCTTGACACCATCCAGGACAAAGCAGTTCACTTGACGACATCTGCAAGTGTTCATTCCCTCCACAACTGACATTCAGCAACATCTGTGTGTGCTATCTACAAAATACACTGTAGTTATTCATCAAAGATCCTTAGACAGCACCTTCCAAACCCTTGACTTCTTCCATTTGGATGGTCAAGGGCAGCAGATACATGGGAGCACCATCACCTGCAAGTTCCCCTCCAAGCTACTCACCGTTCTGTCTTGGAAATAGATCATTATTCTTTTATGTTGCTCGGTCAGAATTTTGAATTTCCTTTTCTAAGAACATTGTGGTTGTACTTAGTGCACGTGGACTGCAGTGGTTTAAGAAGTCAGTACACCACCAACTTCTCAAGGGCAAACTAGAAATGGGCATTAATTGCTGGCCAGCAAACAATGCTGACACCCCATGGGTGAATAACAAAAGTAGTGAAATTATAAGACCATAAGATATAGGAGCAGAATTTGGTTCTTTGGCCCATCAAATCTGCTGCATTATTCAATCATGGCTGATAAGTTTCTCAACCCCTGCCTTCTCCTGGAATTCTTGATCCACTTACTAATCAAGAATCTATCCATTTCTGTCTTAAATACACTCAATGACTTAGACTCTCAGCCTTCTGTGGTAACAAGTTTCACAGATTCACCACCCTCTGGATGAAGAAATTCCTCCTCATCTCAGTTTTAAAAGGTCATCCCTTCACTCTGAGGCTATGCCTTCGGGCCCTACTAGTGGAAACATATTCTACATGTCCATTCTATCCAGGCCTCCCCCTCCCACTGTTTTGTAAGTTTCAATCAGATCCCTCCCCCTTATTCTACCAAACTCTACCGAGTACAGACCCTGAGTCTTCAACTGCTCTTCATTAACAAACTCTTCATCCCTGGGATCATTCTTGTCAATTTCTTCTGCAAGTCCATTTAACTAATATCTGTAGACATTCCTTTGTCCATTACTAATATCTTAAAAAATCGTTTATCTTCATCAGGTTTGACCTACCCTTTTATAAATAAATGCTGATCAACTAATAATATTCAAGGTGTACAGTAATTTTATTCTTTATTTTAGATTCTAATAATTTCTGGTTAACAGATGTAGGACTAACCAGCATATGAATTCCTGAGTCCCTCTCTCGTTTCTTAAGTGATTGAGTGATATGTACCATTTTCCATTTTAAAGGAATGGTTTCTGATCAAGTGAATTTGAAAAAGTTATAGTTCAGTCATCTAAGGTGTTCTCACCTACTTGTGTTTAAAACTCTAGATGGAAACCATATAGTTTGATCTTTTTGAGCTGATTAAACTCCAGATGTGTTATTAAAGAAAGGATGATGAAAGGTTACGAAGGAAGACAAAGATTGTTTAATTATTCAAGGTCCACAAATATAATGGTGATGCTACTGGCCAAGTAAATGGTACTTGCTAGCATTATGCAGCTCACAAGAAATAATACTACATGTGGGCTATATAGTCTTTATATTGACCATAATCTTTGGACTGTCATGCTTAAGTTTGTACCCAAGCTTAATGAGTATTGGTGCCCTGGAGCAGATATAGAGCAGGCCAACTAAACTGATACCCAATCATGGAACCTTTCCACTATTGGTACGCTCCAGGAGTTGCCTGTATTTTGATGGTCAAAGTTCCAGAAGATAATATACCAAAACTTTAAAAATGGTGATGAAATATGCTGTTCAGGTTGATGAATTAATCGAGCTAGACAGTGATAACACAAGTCTGGAGTGTAACAAAATATGGAAGTTAAGATTTGGATTCAGTGCTGCGAAAACATTTTTTGTCAGATTATTATGCTATAAACAACTTCCTGAAGCAAACAGTGGGGAAGGTTTCCCTGTAGTTCTTCAGAGGGATTTGGACAAATTCTTGTGGGCGTCATCATTTCAAACTAGAAGATAAGAGGATGTGGAAGCAGCAGGAATCGTGGCAACTTGTAAGCCTGTGTAATCTTGTTTATATCACTTTAAGGATCCAGAGATGGATTTCTGGATTTCGTTCATACATTGACAATAAATTCTTCCAGCAAATTGCAAGATGGTGGGTTGTGGCATGATGGCACATTTATATCTGGTTGAGTCACCTTGATGGTCTAGTCACCTTTTGCAGTCACCACGTTATGTATGAGATTATTGACTTGCTTCTGGAATGCCATTTCCTTAACGTAATGTAGAGCATGTCTGTGAAATTGCAGGTCTGCTTATCAATTTATACTACATTGGAGTTTGCGGGAGATTTTGTATTGACATTGAGCTTTACCATACTGCTTAAATTTCCTGGTGCATGGAGCTCTCCCCACTTCCTAGCTCATAATGTCACCGACAATACTAACAAAAATGTTTCACTCATCTAATGGTGAGACACGATCATGTCCAAACTGGATGTACATAAAAAGTAATGCATTTTGTGTGAAGGATGTGTTCTCTGTATATAGTTGACTTAATCCATACGATTGGGCAGAAGGATCTTGTTTTAATGTCTCCTCCAAAGAATAGAGTTACAATTTCTCTGGCAGTTTTCTTTTGCTTCTCTTCGTGAATTCTTGTTGTAAAATTGATTTTGCACTTTGCTTTGAATTTATGCTTTTGGTTTTTTGCTTTGAAAAGACAGGTGTTTGCATTTTCTAGAATTTACTTCATTTTGATGTCATGTTGTTTAAGGCTATGCAAACCCTGTGAGCTGGAGGGTGATAGCAGTGCAATTCTACACTGACTGAGGCTGATGAGACCATCTTCTGTAGATCCTGACTAATGTATTTGTATGTTTGTAACAATTATTCGAGTAACAATGTTCCCTTTTAACACTTCATATGGAGATGTCATGGTGTGATTGGTGCGCGAAACAGAGATGCATTTTCTTTGCTTTATGATGCTTAGTGCTGCAACCTTTATGTTTGGTTAATGCTTAAAATTCTACTGCAATACCTACCACCACATGTCCTCACCAGAACTGAAAGCAAATCACAGCCTCCTTCAAATAATCAAATGTAACAGAATATATCAGGTACCAGAACAAATGTCAGGTAAGTTTGCATCTGCGTTCAATGGAGACAGTCATGCATTGAAACATGTTAGATTTGAAGCTGATATTTGTTTCCAATGGCACAGAAAGCAAGGCCCACAATAAAATTGGTTAATACTTGAATTTTTTAACCTCCAACAAACATGATCCCTTCCATGCTGGAAATGTAATCGACTGGCCGCCCCAAGACTTAACAATTTTGTCCATCAGAATGCTGATGATTTAAAGGATTCCACTTGTTTTATTGCACTCTTAGTTTACTAGATTAGTATGTAGATTGAGTGGGTTGTCCTAGAAGGAAAGGTTGAAAGGTAGAGTCATTTCGAACCAAAGTGTTTGCTGGGAGCATAAATTAGGGTTTGTCCTTTTAGAACACAGCTGAAGAAAAGCCTCATAGGACTGTGTGACTTCTGAACTCTGTACCTCAAGGTGGGTAGAGGCAAGGTCACTGACATTTTTTAAGGCAAAGGTGGAGACATTTTTGTTAAGCAAGGGAATCAAACATTATTTGGCATAATTGTGAATTGTGGAATTTGAAACCTAGACCCACATTAGCTATTATTTTATTGAATATCCGAGCAGTCTTGAGGGGCAGACCGTCTTATGTAGATCCTGAATAATATATTTGTGTGTTTGTAACAATTATTAGATTATTAGAAAAGCAAATTTAAAAGATTAATCTTCACCAAAGGAAACAAGGTTTTCAATTGCTCCCTTCAGTTTGAGAGGCTGATGTGTCTTTGTTCTGTGCAAGCAGCAATTGAATCTATTTGATTTTAAGTCGTGCTCAAGGTTTATTCCACTGTTGATGGTGATAATTGGAGGCTAGTAAATTATATGTCATATCAATGTTTCAAGTGAAAGTTGCTGAGAAACATATCCATAATGGGTCTTTGATTTCAAAGTTCTTTCTCAGCCTTATAAAATAAAAACATGCTAAGCCATAATTAATATCCCAGAAAGAGTAAATTTCTTGAATTGTAGAATCCTAACTGAGCTTGAGTAGTAAGTGAGGGAGAATGTGCAGTGTTGTTGATGCTATACAGGCTAATCAAAGGCAATTTCAGTTTTCGTAATAAATGTAACGAGAATTATTTTAGGTTGGTGAATAGCTGGAGAAAAAAGCCTTATTTGTCAAAGAGTCAACCAGCTAGCTTGTTTATTTACACAGAGATGCAAGTTTTAAATCCCATGATTTGACGAAGCAATTTATTTGTTTGCAGATAGGAAAAGCTGCCTTTTCCCAAGTCGTTTAAGGGCTGTCAGATCTTTCGTGATGCCGAACTAAATTTGAGTTATTTTTTAATCAGCTTGTCCTGGTCTACTCTGCTCTGTGACATCGCTAGAGCAGGCAGAATTTGAACCAGGACCTCTTGGCCCAAAGGCAGGGGCACTACCACTGCATCACCACAGCCTTCTAACTAACTTGTATCATGGCTACTTTCTGAGCTTCAGACAATTCAAAAATGTCAGTATATAGATTAATGCAGATATTGGGAGTTGAAAAATACTTACCTACTTGAGATGTGCTTGATCAATCAACATATTAAACTGTATTCAGTATAAATTATCAAGTATTTGGAATTGACCATTTACAGGGTCTAGATATTTTCTAATCAACCTGTTGAGAGATGTTATTTACACACCTCCTGGGGCAGGTGGTACTTGAACCTGGTTGAAAGGACACTACCACTGCACCCCAAGAGGAACTCTGTGCTGCTTTCATGAAGTCACTTTCAGCATTCTCCAAACCAATACCAATTAAATTCTGCAGAAACCTTGGACTGAGCCAGAAAACTGCTTGTTTTGTGTTGTTCGGTAACATATTGGGTAGTTTTATACTGATTAATGCCATTTGACTGATTTTCTTATTTATCCTAAAAGGCACAATCATTGTCCCAGTTCATTATTTGTAACTCAGCTTTCAGTGGTACAAAACTAGGAAATCAGGTGTAAACGCCGTTACAAAATACATATTAAAGGATATTATCTTTTTCTGCTCCAGCCAACTGCAAAATTTTCCCTGAAGGCAGGAACAATTTGCATTTAAATATCAGCTTGAATTGAGTAAAATGTAACTAAGCAGTTCACAGGTGTGTTATCACACAATATTTTGGTAAAAACCACAGAAGAACATTGAAGTAGGTTTTAAGAAGCAGTTTAATGGAGAATAGATGCAGAAAACTGGACAAGTTTAGGGAAAAAATTGCAAAGCCACAAATCTAGGCAGTTGAGGGCATGGCTGCCTTAGTGCAAGTTGGTTTGTTGCATGATTCATTGTATCACATTAGAGCCACCTGCCTTGCAAACTGTCTATTTATTGCATTGAGTGCAAATAAAATGGCTTCCAGATTATGCTGTGGTACTTGAGTTCTTTAAGTTGTTTATAAAATTAGCCACTTGAGATTGTAAAGTTTTTAAGTGTTTTATGAGTGTGAGGGATTTTTTTCCCCCATTATTGACTATGTACAAGTAGGAACTTTACTAGGTTGTTGGAAGATTTTCTTTTCTTGATGTGGAGGTGCGGGTGTCGGACTGGCGTGGACAAGGTCAGAAATCACACAACACTAGGTTATAGTCCAACAGGTTTATTTGAAAACACAAGCTTTCTGAACCTCGCTCCTTGTTGAGAGGTAGTATCAGACACAGAATTTATAAGTAAAAATTCTCTCTTTTGGCTTCTCACGGCTACTGAGATTTTCCCATGGCTGATACTAAGTGAATGTGTTGTGGTTGGTTGGCTCGCCGAGCTGGTTTGTTGTTCTGCAGACGTTTCATTACCCTGCTGGGTAACATCATCAGTGCAGCCTCCGATGAAGCGCCGGTGTGTTTTCCTGCCTGGTTTTTAAACTGTGGAGTCCGTTGAGCTGGATTGCCTCACTTCCGGTTTTCCTTCGTAGTGGTGTGTATATGGGGTCGAGTTCTGTGTGTTTATTGATGGCTTTCTTCGTGGAGTACCAGGCTTCTAGGAAATCCTGTGCCTGTCTCTGCTTAGCTTGTCCCAGGATTTTGGTGTTGTCCCAGTCGAATTGGTGGTTCTCCTTATCCATGTGGATAGAGATGAGTGAGTATTCGTCGTGTCTTTTTGTAGCCAGTTGGTGTTCGTGTACCCTTGTTGTTAGTTTCCTTCCTGTTTGTCTGATGTAGTGTTTCTCACAGTCTCTGCAGGGAATCTTAGAGATGTCATTGGCCCTGTCTGTCGTGGGGAGTGGGTCTTTGGTTCAGGTGAACAGTTGTCGTAGGGTTGATGTGGGTTTGTGTGCTGCTGTGATGCCCAGCGGTCATAGGAGTCTTGTGGTTAGTTCCGATGTGTCCTAATGTGAAGTGGTGTGATGAGTGTGTCGGGGCATGTAGTAAGTGAATGTTTATGGAGAGGGAATGGAGGTATGACAGGTTGTGTGAAGTGTATGTGGGTGATTTGAGGGATGAGGCTTTGAGAACCTTTGTGTTTCTAAAGCAACCAGGACAAAGTCCCAGAGAACTGTAACGACCTGGCTACTCACCTGACTCTATGGCTGCCCATGCTGTGTTTCCAGGGTTGGTAGCTTAACTCCATCTTTCTCGGCCCCAGATCAAAAATTATGTGACTCTGTGTATTTTTTATTGAGGCAGGTGTGGAAGTTGGAAAATTTCTTTATTTGAATTGCCTACTTCAGTAGGCAAAATCAAGCTGAGGATCAAGTATTGGGTTACTGAAACTTTTACTCATATTTTGCAGTTTGATTTCACGTTTTGTTCATTTATAATTGGACCCATTAGTTTATAAATCATATTTTTGTTTCATAACATTTTTGGATTTCTGGGATTTGTAGTGAGGTTTTTGAGGCCTGTGTTCAATGATAACTGTAAATCAGTACTCGTGCTTTTCAGAATTGACCCTGTTTCTTGAGTGATGTTAATGTTGAGGCTTAGGTTATGGCTCTAAATTATGAAATATTGTTTTCTTATGTTTTAAATATTGAATGCTTTTGTTTAAAATGGAAAATAAAAGCTTCAGTTCTAAACAGAATTATCATAGGCAGCATCTGCTACAGTAAATTCCACAACAATCTGGTGAGCTCAGTAATATAAATCTTTGATTACTTCATGTGCTTCCATCCATCTTTGTTCTGTTTTGCAGAGGCTTTGGCAGTTTGTACAGCAACAGCATTGGGCAACAGTCTTGCAGTCAGTAATCTACTGTTAACTTGGGTCAGACATGGTGTTTAGAGTATATGTTGACTTTTCGTTTAAATAAGCTGCTTTGTGGTGTTCTGCTGTCCTATCTTCTCCCAGGATAGGGCTTACGTTCCTGTTACTTGAGAATGCACTTGAAGATAGTTCAGTTTTTATGGTGGTGATGGTTGGAAAAGATTGTGACATCTATAGAACTTCATCTTAAGTTTTAAATCGTGATTTGAAATGGTAAAAAAAGGCTGAATTCTTGTGAAACTTCTGTGCGATTTCCGTGTACTGCGCTTACCTGTCCAGGGGTCAGAAACTCTGTTGGGCATTGAAGTTGAAGAATATCGTCTTGACCAAGACACTGCAAAGGTGGCTGCTTATCATGTTCATATCTGTCAAACTTAAATTAATCTCCAGCCTCAGTATCTCTATTGGAGGGGTGTTCTGGAGTAATGGTCTTATTTTCTAATGCTTTTGTGTGAATAAAGGCTGCCTAACTCTAAGTTTAAGACTATTCCCCAACTTCAGTTTCTTGTATTCAAGGAGGCAAGATTGTGAAAAGAAAATATATGTCTTGATAATGAACTAACTGGTGCATTGAAGATAAGTCCACATTAACGTGTCTTAAGTTTACGAAGTGTGACTCTATTGACGCTGGAAGAAGCTACCCCATTGTTATTGCCACTCCTGAGCATCTGAGATTTGTTCTGTGATAGTTACTTGGGGAGGACAGCTGTCTTATCGCACAGTTAATTGCAACAAATGTTCAGTAATGTGCTGATGCGCTGTTAGCCTGATTATTTTAGTGTATTTGAATTTGTGTGGAACTTGTAAAGCATGTGACATACCAGACAGCCCAGAATATGTTTTTTCCTTTATATGTTGTGAATTCAGCTAATTGTATGTGCTCACCCTAGGCCAAGCCCTGTCATGGGAATTACTACCTTCATTGGGGCAGGACAGACGTCTTTCCTGAGCTGTCTGCTGAAATATTTGTAGCTCTTTCTAAGGAGTGCTCAGTGTTGTCACTTGTGCTGTTTGTGTAACTGTTTAAGCTTTAACAGCTCAAACTGAATGGATGAGGAAATGAATTTTGATAAACTGTTGATAGCGCCTAATGCTGAAAAACTGGCTTGTATCCAACAAGAATTTAAACATACACTGCCAAATAAAGCAGTTTCTCATCGCATGGAGCACCCCTGAACTGAAATGTGAATTATTCTCGACCAGGAGTAGGAATTTTGTCCAGTTTTTCTTCTGCAGGTGCTCTTATATATGTAGTGTTTTCGCCCCTATGATCGGATCAGGCAACTTGCCATACGCGGATCGAATCCGGGACCTTCGTGGGTTTCTGGCACAGCTACGAAATTCATTGAACTAATTCCCTTACTATTCATTCAAGAAGGAAAAACTGTTGGATTTTCAATTTCTTACCATTATATCACAGGTCATTGATTTTTCAGAAGCCATAAAAAAAAATACTTCCTGTCTGACTGAAGCCTGCAGTAGTGCATCAAAGCAAATTGCCTTCTTCGTTCATAAAGGCGTGTATTAGTGGCATTTCTGGACATGATCTTAATTGCATCGTTGCGCATGAAATACTTGTTCTGTATCATATGGTGCTGGCAAATGGATCATTCGTCACAGAGCACAGTCAATTCGGTTAGGGTGCATTGTTTTACATTTTTCCTGTCTGTGAAGTTGTTTAGAGACTTGGCTCAGCTTTACCATCCTTTTCGAGCTATAATAAAAAAAAGCCTTTATTAAGCTATGGTTCATCATTTCTTCTACAGCTGTTTCATTCTGCAGTACATTGCCATTCAAGGAGTGGTTAGCATCTCTTCTGGTACTTTTTTGCAGTTGATAATGACTTCACTTAAAGATAATGAAGTTGAACTTTTTTTTGTTGTTTGCATCAAATCCTATACAGCTGATGAAGCAGACTGCAGTTTCTGAATCTTTTTTGTCTCTTGACTGTATTTGGAATTAATTTAGGTGAAGAAACATCTATTTCTGACTCAACATACTTTTCCTTTTTTGTATATTTCTTCCTCTTGCCAGCACTTCCTCTGAAAGTGTTAAATTTACCAATATCTCATCCACAGGAGCATTAGTGATGAATAGGTCTTTATAGTGATTGTTGACTTTCTGACTACGGAGCAACATTACAACTGAACCTAACACTGTCCCTGTGTTCACATTCATTTGCTTCCACTGTGTTTGATAATAGTCAGGTGTGGAATCTATGACAGTATTCTCTGCTGCTATTTTTAAGAAGACCATGGCATTTACCTTTGCTGAATATCCCAGTATCAACATTTTGGTGGCTTCCATTGATCAGCAATTGAACTGGATTTGCCATATACATACTGTGGCTACAGGAGCAGGTCAGAGGCTGGGAATCCTGCAGCGGGTGACACACCTCATAACTCCTCAAATGCCAGCCGGTGATGTCCACAGCTCATAAAACAATTTTTAAAAAATTACCAGAACGAACTATTGACTTGAATATTGCTCTGGTTGAAATCCATTTAGCCAGTGCAGTTTGTTGATTGAATATCAGACTTCCTTTGTCTTTGCTGAATCTTCTGAAATCAAAGACTATCCTTTTGGTTTGGCAAATGTATCCAGCACGTAGCTGAGCCATATAGACCAAGAATGTCCTAATTTCAGATGTGGACTGTGCTGATATAGTGCTGTTTTATTAGGGAGACAAATAATTGATGTAGTACTGCAATTTTTTGTGTGGTTGTCAGGTTAGGACAGGATTGGATTCATCTGCAAAACTTTCCATGGTTGGATAATATATCAAGAAACTCTATCAAGAATCCCAGCCAGGTAAGCAAGACACTAACTGACGATGGGTACTTGTGAAGCTACAACATCCTGCAAATTATTTTGGAGAATAGGAAAAGAATAGAGAAAAACAATCACAAGGATTTGGACTTTAGCTTCATGACCGGAATTTGCAGAAATCTGCATATGGGATGACAGCTATTCTCAGAAACTGTGAAATTTGTTTCACTTTCTGTATGTGCCAAATGCCAGGCAGCAGACCTGTCAAGTAAGTAATCAGGGATAATCCTTATATCAGCAACAGATAGGCATGGAAACATTTCTTCTGAGAAGAGTTTGGATTTGTTGGTGCTATCTTCTCGGGTTCAGCAGCATGAACCAGTCTTTTAAGAAGTTTGAGTATGTAACTTTAAAAGCAATCATCAACATTGGAATTCATTTGTGATCTGAGCCATATATCCATTTTTTTTTCAAATATACTAACTTTCTTAGCTTGTTTACGGCGTATTTAGTTATCATTTGCTGCAGCTTCTATTTCCAGTGCTGGAATTCCTTTTAGGGGTCTGACTGTCCACACATGCAAGAACATAATAAAATTTCTGGTACAATGGGTGTAACATGTTTATCCATTATGGAGCTGAGGTCCCAATACTTTTTAATTAACAGAAGCATAACACTGTGGATGGAACAGTGCTGGGAACGCTCAATAGATCAGGCAGCATCTTGAAACATTAAGTAGAATTAATGTTTCAGATCAATGCTTGAGAATCAGAAATAGGGAGGAAGGAGATTAAACATATTATTAAGTAATGCAAAGGGAAAGATTAAATGGAGGAAATAACCAATGGGGATCTGAGTGAAAGTACAAAAAGAAGGATTTGTGCATGCAAAAGGAGTAGCTGCCTTACTTGGGCATTGTTGTATTAGGAACACAACACACTGAAGCACAAACCTGTTGGACAAATATTGAATTGAACCATCTATTAATTTTACAAAGAATTATTTTGAATGTGGGCCGATCTCATGATGTTAATATTGTCTGAGTTTTATAATGTACCGTAGATTCAGAGAGATGTACCACACGGAAACAGACCCTTCGGTCGGCCACGTCCGTGCTCACTAAATATCCTAATTTAATCTAGTCCCGTTTGTCAGCATTTGGTCCATATCCCTCTAAACCCTTCCTATTCATATACCCATCCAGCTGCCTTTTAAATGTTGTAATTCTACCAGCCTCCATCACTTCCTCTGCCAGTTCATTCCATACGTGCACCACCCTCTGTGTGAAAAAGTTGCCCCTTAGGTCCCTTTTAAATCTTTCCTTAACACCTCACACCTTAAACCTATGCCCTCAAGTTTGGGACTCCCCAACCCTAGGGAAAAGACCTTGACTATTCACCCTATCCATGTCTGTCATGATTTTATTAATCTCGATAAGATCACCCCTCAACCTCCAATACTCCAAGGAAAATTTTCCCAACCTATTCAGCCTCTCCCTACAGCTCAAACCCTCCAATACTGGCAACTTCCTTGTCAATCTTTTCTGAACTTTTTCAAATTTAACAACATCTTTCCTGTAGCAGGGCCACCAAAATTGAATGCAGTACTGCAAAAGTAGCCTCACCAATGTCCTGTACATCTGTACATCTGATACTCAGTGCACTGACCAATAAAGGCAAGCATGCCAAATGCCGCCTTCACCACCCTGCCTGTCTGCAACTTGAGTTTCAAGGAATGTGAAACTGCACTCCCAGGTCTCTTTGTTCGGCAACACTCTCAGAACCTTACCATTTAAGTGTATAAGTCCTGTTCTGATTTGCCCTACCAAAATGTAGCACCTTCAAGGTACCATGTCTTGCGTGTCAGACACCAAGTTCTTTATTATGCTGTGTCCCCATTGGACTATCATCAGCTTGTTTGGTGAGAGAACAAAAGAACAAAGAAAATTACAGTACAGGAACAGGCCCTTTGGCCCTCCAAGCCTGCACCGACATGCTGCCTATCACAACTAAAACCCCCTACCCTTCCGGGGACTGTATCCCTCTATTCCCATCCTATTCATATATTTTTCAAGATGCCCTTTAAAAGTCACTATTGTATCTGCTTCCACTACCTCCCCCGGTAGCGAGTTCCAGGCACCCACCACCCTCTGTGTAAAAAACTTGCCTTGTACATTACCTTTAAACCTTGCCGCTCGCACCTTAAACCCGTGGCCCCTGGTAACTGACTCTTCCATTCTGGGAAAAAGCTTCTGACTGTCCAGTCTGTCCATGCCCTTCATAATCTTGTAGACCTCTATCAGGTAGCCCCTCTACCTCCGTCATTTCAGTGAGAAGAACCCAAGTTTCTCCAACCTCTCCTCATAGTTAACGCCCACCAAATCAGGCAACATTTTGGTACATCTTTTCTGTACCCTCTCCAAAGCCACCACATCCTTCTGATAGTGTGGCGACTCGAATTGAACACAATATTCCAAATGTGGCTTAACTCAGGTTCTATAAAGCTGCACATTACCTGCTAATTTTCAAATTCAGTGTCACGGCCGATGAAGGCAAGCATGCCATATGCCTTGTTGACTACGTTTCCACCTGTGTTGCCACTTTCAGTGACCTGTGTACCTGTACACAGATCCCTCTGCCTACCAGTACTCTTAAGGGTTCTGCCATTTACTGTATATTTTCCATCTGGATTAGACGTTCCAAAATGCATTATCTCACATTTATCCGAATTAAACTCCAAAGTTTAAAATAGCTCTGAAAATGTAAGTTTAATGTTTTGGAAAACTCAATAACTAGATGTCAAAAAAATTTGTACATCACGTAATGAATACAGAAATGCAGTGTTTGGTGACACACCCCTGTAAGCTTGTGACCTGAAGTAATGGAGATATTATGTTGTTTTCATTTTATAGTACAATTCAAGACTAATCTTTACAAAAGAAAATATTTTTAATCAACCTATTTAGTCTGACACACATCTGAAACAGGTGCGACTTGAATCTAGATCTTCTGCTCCAAATATTGAACACTGCCACTGTGCCTTCAGACTCTTCAATAGACATTACACTTTACGACAATGTTTAAGATTGGGAAATCATGATTTATTTACCATCTGTGACTTTTCTATAGGTTGAAGAGTATTTGAGCTAACTTGTGTTGGAGAAGTAATGTCCATTTGCAACTGAAATCTTTAAATAACTTTATGCTGGCTTCCAACTTATCCAGAGTTGGGTCAAATTCACAAACAATATTTAATGTGACAGCTTCTTTAGAGACTTCATTCTAAGTGAATGTGATTACTCAGTCCCTTTGTACTGTCTGTATTCTCCAGAGCTACCTTTTGGTTCAATTCTTATTTTCCCCAATCCAATCACCATACTTGGGTTGTCTGCCAAAGAATCATTCTCAGTCATTTCCTATTTATCCCATACTCTTTTATTCACTCATGGGATGTGGGCATTGCTGGCTGGCCAGCATTTATTGCCTTTCCCTAGCTACCCTTGAGAAGGTGGTGGTGAGCTGCCTTCTTGAACCATGGCAGTCCATGTGCTGTAAGTGGATCCACATTGCTCATGTAGAGGAAGCTCCAGAATTTTGAAGGAATTCCTTCACATTACCTGCTAATTTTCAAACTCAGTGTCACGGCAGATGAAGGCAAGCATGCTGTATGCCTTGTTGACTACTTTTCCACCTGTGTTGCCACTTTCAGTGACCTGTGTACCTGTACACAGATCCCTCTGCCTACAAGTATTCTTAAGGGTTCTGCCATTTACTGTATATTTTCCATCTGGATTAGACCTTCCAAAATGCATTACCTCACATTTATCCGGATTAAACTCCAAAGCGACAGTGAAGGAATGGTGGTATATTTCCAAGTCAGAATGGTGAGTGGTTTGAAGGGGAACTTGCAGATGCTGGTGTTCCCATGTATCTGCTGTCCTTGTCATTCTAGTTGGAAGTAGACATCAGTTTGGAACGTGCTGTCTTGGGTGAATTTCTGCAGTGTATCTTATTGATAGTACACACTGATGCTATTTTGTGCAGGATGTGATCCTAATTGATGATTTATCTGCTGTACATCGTTTGATGCCACCTTAGAGATAGTAGGAACTGCAGATGCTGGAGAATCTGAGATAACAAGATAACAAGGCTCCTCTCTTGCTGCTTGGCCTGCTGTGTTCATCCAGCTCTACACCTTGTTATCTCTTGATGCCACCTTAGTTTATTTTCATATTTGCATAAGCAACACGATTGTTGTTGTTGTTAACTGCCAGTAATTGTTGTTGCTGAGCAAAAATGGTTGTGTGGTTAAATTCACCATCTTATTAACTTGTGGTAGATCATTTGTGCCCAAGCCCAAATCCATCAGGTTCTTTAATCTCTCACTTAGGTTAAACCCGTGGGTGTGAAACCGCAGTGTCTTGTTTGACCATGATCTCAGTTTTATACACCACATTAAATCCATTGTTAAGATCATTATTTTGAAATATCTCCAAAATATCATTAATTTCTACCCATGTCTCACTGTTACCTTTGAAATGATGAACAGCTGCATTACCTTATTATCAACTCGTGCAGTAAACCTCCTGATGCTGTTCCTATGGTCCAACTAATAATGGTTAAGAGGAGGTTGATTACAAATTTTGCTTGTGGGGTTTGACTTATGTTA
>NC_063341.1:6351078-6369844 GCF_021869965.1 Rhincodon typus
TTTCCCCGATGTAGAGGAGGCCACAACGGGAACAGCGGATGCAGTATACCACATTAGCAGATGTGCAGGTGAACATCTGCTTGATGTGGAAAGTCTTCTTGGGGCCTGGGATGGGGGTGAGGGAGGAGGTATGGGGGCAGGTGTAGCACTTCCTGCGGTTGCAGGGAAAAGTGCCGGGTGTGGTGGAGCTGGAGGGGAGTGTGGAGCGGACAAGGGAGTCACGGAGAGAGTTGTCCCTCCGGAAAGCAGATAAGGGTGGGGAGGGAAAGATGCCTTTGGTGGTGGGGTCGGATTGCAGATGGCGGAAGTGTCGGAGGATGATGCGTTGGATCCGGAGGTTGGTGGGGTGGTACGTGAGGACGAGGGGGATTCTTTTTTGGTTCTTATTGCGTGGACGGGGTGTGAGGGATGAGGTGCGGGAGATGTGGGAGACACGGTTGAGGGCGTTCTCGACCACCGAGAGGGGGAAGTTACGGTCCTTGAAAAACGAGGACAACTGAGATGTACGGGAGTGGAATGCCTCATCCTCGGAGCAGATGCGGCGGAGGCGAAGGAATTGGGAATAGGGGATAGCTTTCCCTGAGTAGCAGCCAGCTTCATTGTGTGTTTTTTTAATATGGCTAGACATTTAACCTTGAGGTGGCACCTACTGGTTATCTGCAGTGGTTATTCTTAATGTTGAATATGAACCACATCAATAAAGCTATGCTTCATGAAAGACACTTAATGCTTCGTCTGGAGTCTCAGATAAGTGTACTAAAATGGATCTCCTCTTTGATGCATCTTGGCTGAGTTGGCATTAAATCTGCCATTAGTTTTCATACTAAATGGAAGTTAGGCCCAAGAATCGGAAATGGTGCACTATCAGGAGGACTTTTTTTTCATTGAATGAAGTGGGTATTTATGTGATGCAAACTCACTACGGTGGTGGCCTTCAATATTATTAATCGTTGAAGATTCACAGCTAAGCATTTGTCATTTAATTGCTGTTGTGTTGATGCGTTAAATTCACCTCCAAGGTAAATTTCTGAGTTGACCAATTGGTGGAGTTCATACGTATCATTGACAAGTCAATACCCATGAAATTATGGGATATGGGATTTTGTCCTTCAAATTTTACACATGCTTTGATGGAAGTTTCCTTGCATTTTGTGATACTGAGCCGGAAGTTACTAGGTTTTAACCCCTGTATTACAGCTGAAGTAATATACCTTGGGTGAAGGAGATTTTACTTTAAAAAGTTCCTTCTTTAGGTGGCCTGAACAGTAGCTACATGCCGGAAGCCAAGATCTTGCAGATTAATGATTTCTTCCTTATCTTTCTTTTTCTCACTTGGTGCATTCCCCACTAAGATAGCTAGCTAACCAACCAACACCACCACTCAAAAGTGGAATGACACTTTGGAGCAGTGCTTAAATGTGATTATTGCCTCTGGCAGAAAGAATGTAAAGGGAAAATCAAGCTGAAGAACAGATTTTTTTATTGGAGATTTGTTTTGTTTGGGCTGTTCTGAACTGAGAATGGACTGTATTCTATTAATAGTGCAACACATAGGCCATTGCTGTATGTCGACTTGGTCTATGATGATATTTCTGGATATCTTCAGAATGTGAGTGTTGACCTTTGCCTGCTAGAAGCCCTTAGGAATTCCAGGCTCCTGTGGACCTGGCATTTTGACAATATTTTAGATTGCACATGGCCTTTATGGGACAGGAATAAATCTACTCAAATGTTGAGTAACTTGATATAGTGCATTCCTTAATCCCATGTAGCCAAATTTAAAAAATGCAAGTTTTAAATTATGAACCCATTTTACTGTTTTGTCTTTCTGGCTCCCAGTCCCATGTTATAATTCTCTTTTCACGTTTTTTCTCTCACTAACACCACTTCTCTCAATCAAAGCTTTTTGGACTTGAAACTTTCATCTATTTTGAAACTAGAATCTGTAGTGCTAAAAATATCCTTTGAAGTCTCTATTTCATTCAGCAATTTTAGACATGCAAGAGCACTGGGTTAACATTTGATGGATTTTTTTGTGATCCAGCACATTGCTCTTGTAGTCCAGGCACTGTGATCTTGTCTGGTTGAGTGACTGTAGAGTCAGTCAAACTCTCAATTACAACAAAATGCTGCTACTAATTAAGCAGTCTGCAGTCTTTGTAGCAGCTCTGACTGACACAGATTACCAGTATTGCTTTTCTTAGGTTCCGTAAATACTACCTTTAAAACTAATGCTTCCAATATCTCTTTCTTTCTCCTGATAATTTCCCTGCACTGTTGTGCTTACCCCTTCCTGGAACTCCCAGAAGCCCAATAATCTTCTGTCACAGCAGTGCCCACAATCAATAGATCATCTGCCATTTCAGCCATTGCCAGTGCGATGTCACCATCAAGTATATTACCCTCTCCCTCCTTTTTCAGCATTCAGAAGATATAATTTCACCTTTGACACCCTGGTTCATTCATTAATTTCCAACACCCACTTTCCCCATTCCTATGGCATCTTCCTTTGCTAGGAAGTAGATGCAACATCTCATTTAACTCAGCGGTTGTGAGTTTGAATCTCAATTCAGAGCGAGCAGATGGATCAAAGCTGATATGTCAGTGCAATACTGATGGGATGCTGTATTGTGGGAGATGCCGTCTTTTGGATCAGTTGTTAAGCACATGCTTTTTCAGCTCTGTCAGAATTCAAAGATCCTGTGTCACAATTTTAAAGAAGAAACGGGGGACTTATCTCTGGTATCCTGGCTGGCATGCAACTCTCAATCACTATCACTGAAACAGATTATCAGGTCTTAATTACATGTTTAAAAACCCAACAAACTGCAAATGCTGGAAATCAGAAGCTAAAGCAAAAATTGCTGTAAAATCTCAGCAGGTCTGGCAGCATGGAAAGAAAGCAGAGTCAACATTGTGGGTCCAGTGACCCTTCTGTTTGTTATTGTAAGCTTGCTGCTTGCAAGTTGTCTGTCATGTTTCCAACATTTCAATGGTGACTCCAATTCAAAATTCTTGATTCGCTGTAAAGCATTTTGGGTCCGGATCCTGTGGTCATGAAAGACCCTATATAAATATGAGCCTTTCTTTTTCCTTCATTCTCGTCCAGGGTCCAAACACTTTGTCCAGATATATCGGCGACTGCTTGCACTTACTACTGTTTCGTGTATGGTATTTGTCACTCACAATGAAGTCTTTTCTTTGTAGAGGAGATCAAACACAGATGAGGTGACCACTTAACTGAGCCCATCTTTTCAGTTTGCGAGTGTGACTCTGAGCTATTGGTCACCTGTCAATTTAATTTTTTGTCCCTCATGCAATCTGATCTCCCTGTCTTTTGCTTTCATTATAACAGTGTGGAAAGCAGATTTTGGCTGGAGGGACAGCATGTAAAATTACAGTTTGGCCCTTCACAGTTTTCTTGCCTTCATATTGAAATCAAAAACTAGCATTTTTCTGAGGAACTGATGCTTTTCTCTGCTGTTGCCATTTGCAATGCCTTGAGACACATGTTTTGTTAATCAATCTGTCCAGTTACCATCCTGCCTTGCCTTGCTGCATCATCCATTTTGTCATTAAATCTTGCCTGACTTCCATCCTCTCACAGACTTCACTTTTGTTCTTCCTTCCAGTCTCCTCCCCTCTCCACTCGCCTTTGTTCTCTGTTAAAATCTGTTACATCACAGTACAGATGAAAGGTAAACTCAGCCTCTCTGTCTCTGTAAATGCTGCCTGACACAAATGGTTCCAGTATTTACTGTTTATATGACTTATTTTTAAATGTTCAAATGTAAAAGAAAAATGACCTTTTGCTGTCCAGCAAGGTGTGTGAAATCAATTCACTGGGCAAAGATTTTCTCAAGTGTCAAATATGCAATTGAGAGGCAGAGGGAGGATACGACTTCCTGCAAGGATATGTAGTGGGTTGCTTTTGTGAGAGTGAACTTCATGGCAGCAGAAAATAAACAGGAAGTGGTGTAGTAGGACTTCTTTGTTCAGTAAGCCCGCAATTATGGCCACTGAAACCCAGTACTTCAGCGCTGGTACTGATACAGTATGTGTTCACAATTGGAAGCTTAACTTAGTGTCAGCGTGCTGCACCTGATTTATACATTCAAACATAATGAAGATTGAACTTTAATCCAACACAGAACAATGCCAAAATGTCCCATGTTATTTGAAGCTTTTCCTGTATGTGTTCCATGTTTTCACAGAACTTCTGTGGCAGGTGTATTTTTAGTTACTGTTTTGTCAGACTGGCTACTGTCACAGGAAGTGGTTGAGTTGGGAAACAGATGGCAGCTGTGATAGAAGAATAAACGATCAAGGCATACATTATGCTTTTGTCTTCCTTTTCCCTGCCTCCCTCACAATTAAATCCATGAATAACTTAACCCTAACTTGTATGTTTACTCCAATTATAATGACATTTGCACATTTCTGGCAGAGCAGGTGACCATATTAGAAGTTCCACTATGCAGTAGAAATTGTGTTTTCAGACGAGAAGTAATTAACTGGATTTTCTTACAGTGTAAAATTGTTAGTTAGGTATATAGAGAGGAATCTGGAAGCAGCAAGCTGCAATCACTTTTCACATTGCTTAAGCTCACTTTATGTTGGGTGAGTTGAGGCAAAGGTGTTCAAATGCTCCAACCTGAGCATACTTTTAAAATGAGCCATCTTGTTTCATCAAACTCTTCTTGATGTGATTGATAAGGAGGTCGGGGTGAAGACACGCATGCTCCCATTCAGTAGGAAAAAGTGACCAACAGTTTGAAAGACCAACTTGAAGAACTCTGGCAAAAGATTGTATCTGGAGTGAATTTTTATAATTTTAAAGCAACGATTTTATTCTAGTTATCATTATTTTCAGGAATATATAGCCGTATATTGATAAATCCAATATTCTTATTAAGAGTTTTCTGAAAGCATTATGTCAGGTGTTTGTGTCTGGATAGGCAACATAGCAAGTTTTGTTTTCTTGGTAAATTAGGCAATAGCATGGATTGGAATAAGCCAGCTAACATCATCAAGGGAATGAAGAAAAACAAACTTGGTTAAATGTCACACTATGTGTAGCTGCAGCTTTGGATTTGGAAATAATCAGATGCTCGCCCCTCAGGGAATAAATACTTTTGTTAGCGTATTTTTTTAAACCTCATGACCGGTTGAGATGGAAGCTCCAATGCAAGCAGATTGGATGCAGCAGGAGCATGGCCCCTATGATGCTGCTGTCAGGTCTGGGTCTGCTAAAGCCCTGGCTTAACAGATTGGAGCCAACGGGAAGCATTTTACGTGGGGTATGGTATTCATTGGTCTACTATTTGTTCAATGAGGGTAGTGTAGCATTTACGCAAATATTTTATTGTAGGGAGCTTGGAGCACTCTACCCTGGGGTTGGAGGTTGAGAAGCAACTGTGGACTGTCTTGACCGGCACACTGAGCTTTGTTCAATTTGGTCAACCCATAAAAAGAAAGGGTCATTTACTACTTGTTCCAAAAACATGCACTTTTCTCGAAAGCTCCCAACCTGAGGGCACTGTAGGACTATTTGGCGTGATTTTATGAACCTCTGACAGAAAGGACAAACGCACAAGGTGCAGCACAAAATCATGAGGAATGATGCCAAGATGAGAGACTATATTTATAACAGAGCTTCTAATTAAGAGCAGCAGAGCAGAGGTAAAAGCCATGATTTAAGAAAAAAGTTGCAGACACTTCAAGGGTTTGAGAACAGTGAATAATTGCTAATGAGGCGTAAGTTTAAGATTGGTGCTAAAAGCTAAATGTTGGGAAAATATCTTCATTATTGCTATGCGTAATGCATTAGAATATGTAGCTATCAATTATAACGTGTAAAGGAGTTAAATTCAAATGGAAGAATGGGAAGATGGGATTAATTAGGGAGCTGCACACGTGTAAGCAAAGCATGACAAATGCTTAAGTTTGATTCTTTGATCCTGCACAGTCTTTTCAGAGTGTTACTGTGGCATCCACATTGGAATAGAATGTATGAAGTGTCACAGATGGTCAATGAAAAAGCTCAGTTTGTGATTTAAAATAATCTCCACAAATTTTTTTTTAGGCAGTGTTCTTTGATCATTGAATAGACATCTTCACATAAATGATAAGTGATGTTGAATTTTTGCGTAAGTCTAGTAAATAGTGAATTGTAAAAAAATTGCTTTATAATTGCCTCCTACCAGATAATAAAGTTACAGTAATAAAAAATAGCAGGAAATACAGGAAGTACTCAGCAGGTCAGGCAGCATCTGTACTGAGAAACCTCAGTAAGAAGTGGCCAACAGAAGTAAAGAGGATGGAGGTTCGAAGAGTTTAATGAGTACTTTGTAGATTTTCATTCAGTCCCAAAAGAACTGTTTCTGCAAAATCTGCTTTTAGTACTGAATCAATTGAATAAAAAAAGAATGAAGAGCTGAAACAAATGTTTTGAATTGAATGAAGTGAAGAAAACAAACATACATGTATATTTGTATGACCACAGGACATCCCAAAGCACTTAACAGCCATTGAAATAATTTTGAGGTGTAGTCAGTATTATAAGTTAGGAAATCTGACAACCAATTTATCTAGGGCAAGCTCTCACGAACAGAAATTTGATAGTGACCAGAAAATCTATTGCTGCAATGTTGATTTAAGGGATCACGTGAGCTAGGAGACTCAGGATAACTTCCCTTCTTCTGAGAAAGTGTCCACAGAACAGTTTTCATTCGTCAAGTGAGTGACTTGGTTTAATATCGCATCGAATTATGGCATCTCCCAACAATTTTATTTCTACCAAATACTGCACTGGACTGTTGGCTTTGACTTTGTGCTCAAGTCCGCATTTCTGGAACTGTTCCAAAAATAAAATGGGGACAGATGTTATGATTTGAAAAATGTTGAACTCAATGTTTTTGACCTAGGTTTGTGTTCTTTTGCAAGATGTCTTGTTTCTACTCGCAAAACATAAACCAATCTTCATTGAGATTTGACGAGAAGTGGATGTGTATGATGAAGAAATATCTATTGATATGACAAGTGAGAAGAGAACAAGCCTTGAACATGGATCCGCTAAGAAGGAAAAGTTGTAATTCCTTTGGCATAAAGGATTTACTTAGTTGAATTGTTTGTCTCTGCAGATTTTTCATCACAGTTATGATGACAATAAGAAATCCAGGACTAAATGTAATATCCTATCAACTTATCCCTTTTGGCCCTCGCTCATGGACGTGTTTATGGTTACTGGCGGACAGTTCCAGATGGGCTAGCAACTTTTGACTTTGAGTCCAGACTGAGTGGTGACAGATTATTTTACCATGGATGACATGACAGTTGTGTCTGATCCTTCTTTATTATTCGTGCTTTTAAACTTTCAGGAGCTTTTACTGAGTAACATGAAGCACAATATCATAGATCTCTTTACCCTATTATCATCCTCACTTTGAGCGAAAGACTGCTGAGGACAATTCCAATGCAGCTATTTCTGAAGAAGGGTCTAGGCCCGAAACATCAGCCTTCTTGCTCCTCTGATGCTGCTTGGCCTGCTGTGTTCATCCAGCTCAACACCTTGTTATCTCCAATGCAGCTATTCTTGCTTAACTCAAATCTGCTTGTCAAAACAGAGTAAGAATTCAATTTCGCATCTTCTGGCTTCTGTGACTGTTTGCCAGATTTAACATTGTCTGTACTTTTTAATTTGAGCAGTCTGGAAGTGAGGCGTCAAGATAACTTGCCATGTTTAATACTCCTGCAGCTTAGTTTCCTCTCAATTTTTTCTTAAATTAAGTTTTTTTTCACAAAACTTAATTTGTCAAGCAAATACTTTTATGAGAAAACCACTTGCCACATTTAATCGATCTTTTGAAAACTGCTTGTTTTCTTTCTTCTTCTATAAAGGTAGCTATGAAATATTTTGTAGCCATTCTTTACATATGGTGTTAATTTTGAGTAAAGGTGCGATATTAGACTTTGCAGACCTTTATGGGAAACTTTGTTTTCTCTCCTCCCCAATCCTTTAATTTTTATTCACCCCTCACGCCTAGTGATTACACTGGAGTTTGTCCTCTGGTAATTCAGAACACACTAACCATTTGGCTTTAATTAATTGGTGGTATTATTAGCTTGTGTAGGTAATCAAAGAAACCTTTTGAACAATTACATTTGGATATTTGCATCGGTGGAGTTTTCATGATGGAATTAGATTTTTGAAATGGGTCCCAGACAATCATGAAGTATCCCTTGCAATTTGAACATCTGATGTATTTTATGGAGAAAGGGCAAACTCATTTTTTGTTTACATTAGGTCTGGTAGAACTGACTATATGTTTGGTCAATGAAGGAAGTTGCAATGAAATTATGTCTCTTCCCTATCCCATGAGTTGTTACTGAGAAAATTTTAGTCACTCAAATCCATGCTGAAGAAAAGAACTTATTTTTGTTTTGCGAAAATTGCAATTTAGTTCATTTAGGGAATGACTAAATCTGAACATTTAGCCCACAATTCTCCTGATTAGTATAACCAAGTAATAGTCACCCTGCTTGGTTTACTACTGGTATTTCCTGGGCTCTTATCCAGACTCTTTCAAAAGACAAGTTAGTGTAAATAGCTAGTTCTTGTCTTCAGAGTTTTGTCACATTGGTTGCCTGTAAAGCCTCTGAGAATTTTAGGGGAAATCTGTTTCTTATGAGCACCTGTTAGTTCTGCAGACTTTCGGTGTATCGATTTAGGTCTAAAGCTGTGGTTGTCTGTGAAATGTTCAAAGTCAACTTCCTTTCTAATTGTAATACAACGTCAGGAGCAGCTCGATAGGAAGTGGTTGTGACGTGTCTGTGCATCTTCACACGGAAATTTGAAGCTGTTTCATACAAGCTGTGACTTTCTAGCTTAATGCTGTATATTAAGTGCACTGTTTTAATTTGAATTTGAGAAGCCTAGACTCAAACTGTATAAATTTGAAAGATGAATGTGTTTAGAAAACAAGTTTCCTCCTCTCGTGGTGAATACAGGAGATCTCTCTCAGACTCAGCTCATAGTGCTAGGAATCCCAACAGTCTGAATGCTTATCAGTGGCGCACAACTTCAAAACCAAAATGGAAAATTTACAAGCGGGCCCACTCAGAACATTTGAAACCAACAAATGCTTATAAATGGCACTCAGCCTCAAATTTTTCATGGACCACTAGCAGACAGATTTTTTCTGACTTGGATAACACCAGTTCTTCAGACCAGGATCAGCTAAAATCAGCTAAGCCTCATCTTAAATACACTGGATCAGATGATATTCTGGAACAGTCTCCTGCTCAGTTGGTGAAAGCAAATGCCAAACTGACAACAGCCCCATATCACAGATCGATTTCTGAACCTGGTTGCTCTTCGCACATTGAGAAGCCACCTTTGAGACAAGTCCACTCAGACGCTGAGCAGAGAATTGATTTTATGCGTGGTTTCTTCACTACTGTATCGAACCGACTTTCAAAACTGTTGAGGCACAAAGAAGAACCAGATGTGGATTCAGTGCAGGAAGGTAATACGACTCAAGGTGCTCAGCTGCTTCAGGCGGATGTTGATGAGTTGGGAGCTATGACAGGCAATCATGTTTTAATTGGTGAAATGCAATGTTATTGATCTAGCTAGAATAAACTTCAGAAAACCCATAAAGAAAAGCATTAAAGTATGAAAAATAGATCTTTGAGCAGCCTAAAGGATGGTTTTCTAAAGGTTCAGAAGCTAGAGAAAATGGTTGGTGTATTTTTGGGACAAGTCACTCTACTACTAAAAATATGATTCTGTTCTTGGATAGACCTCATTATAGCCTGTGTTCACTTTTAGTCTCCCCATGTGGAAGTTAATATTGAGGCTCTGGAAAGAGCACATAATTGGGCCATGAGATGGATACCCAACTTGAAGCATCTTGCTTATCAAAATGTATGAAAAGAGAAAAAAAGAAGTTTCTTCTCCCAGAGAGTCGCGAGCCACTCTGCTACAGAATGTCATTGAGGCCAAAACATTGAATGTTTTCGAGGAGTTAGAAATATTTGTTAGGCCAAAAGGAATCAAAGGGTGTGTGAAAAAAGCAGGGTTCTGAGTTGAATGATCAGCCATTATCATGTGGAATGGTGGAGCAGAATCGAAGCAATGCATGGCCTACAGCAGTTCCTATTTTCTATGTTAAGAGCTGGAACCGGACATTTTAGAGAAGTGTAGACTTAAGGATAATTTAATTGAGTTATATCAGATCATTAAGGGAATTTTTAAATGGACTATTCAACCATTCAAATACTTTGGGATGCAGCCATGGCTCATACTTCTAAGTTGCATATGGACCAATCAAGGTTGCTGATAAAGAAAAGGTGGTCCTCAGAGACAGGTTGATGCCTTGCATGGTGGATGCTGATTTGCTGGATTTCTTCAAGTGAAACTTGGATCTGTTTCTGGATGGGGACAAGATAATCTTATGTAAATCTTGTCTAATGGGGAGGAAATGACCTAGTGGTATAACCGCTGGACTGTTAATCCGTAGATCCATGGCAGATGGTGGAATTTGAATTCAATAAATATCTGGAATTAAGGGTCTAATGATGGCTGTGAATCCATTGCCGAATGTTGGAAAAACCCATCTGGTTCACTAATGTCCTTATCGGAAGGAAACTGCCATTCTTGCCTACATGTGACTCCAGACCCACAGCAATGTGGTTGACTCATAACTGCCCTTTGGGCAATTAGGGATGGCAATAAATGCTGGCCTTGCCAGCCTAGCCTCATCCCGTGAATGAATAAGAAAAAAAAATTGTGGATGAAGTGTAGAATTATATGGGTCAGAGTGGTCTCTAAGTGATCTGTTATGTGGTACTTATATCAACTGCCTTTTGGAGACCCTGAACACCACATAGTACCACATTCTTTCTTATCCACACTCACTTGTAAAAACTGTTATCAGCATTTATTGCCCATCCCCATTTGCCTTTGAGAAGAGGGAATTCCAGGATTTTGACCCAGCAACAGCAAAGGAATGGCTGTATATTTTCAAGTCCGAATGATGAGAGGTGGGGGGAACTTGCAGGTGGTTATGTTCCCATGTATCTGCTGCCTTTGTCCTTCTAGATGGAAGTGGTCGTGGATTTGGAAAGTGCTGCCTAAGGACCTTGTCGATAGTACAAACTGCTGCTACTGAGTGTTGGTGTGGGAGTGGGCTGCTTTGTCCTGGATGTGTCAAACTTCTTGAGCTTTGTTGGAGATGAACACATCCAGGCAAGTGGGGAGCATTTCCTCGCACTCCTAATGTGTGCTTGTAGATGGTGGACAGGCTTTAGGGATTTAGGAGGTGAGTTACTTGCCGCAGTATTCCTAGACTCTGACCTGCTCTTGTAGCCACTGTATTTATATGGTGAATCCACCACTGAATTTCAAAGGGTGATGGTTAGTTTGTCTCTTATTGGTGATGGTCATTGTCTGGCATTTGTGCAACATGAATATTACTTGCCATTTGTAGCCAGAGACTGAATCTTGTTGCATTTGAATATTCACTGCTTCAAGAGTCGCAAATGGTGCTGAACATTGTGCAGTCATCAGCAAACATTCTCACTTCTAACCATATAATGGAGGGAAAGTCATTGATGAAGCAGCTGAGGATGATTGGGCCAAGGACACTATCCTGAGGAACTCCTGCAGAGTTGTCCTGGAGCTGAGTTGACTGACTTCCAACTACCACGACCATTTTCCTATGTGCCACATATGACTGTAACTAGCGGAGCATTTGTTCCCTGACACCCATTGATTCCAGTTTTGCTAGGGCTACTTGATGCCACACTCTGTTGAATACAACCTCGATGTAAAGGGCTGTCACTCTCATCTCACCTCTGGAATTCAGCACTTCTGTCCATGTTTGAACCAAGGCTGTAATGAGGTCAGGAGCTGAGTGGCCCTAGCAGAACTTGAATTCGGTGACACTGAGCAGGTTATTGCTGAGCAGATGCTGCTTGATTGCACTGTTAGTGATACCTTCCATCACTTTATTGATGATTGAGAGTAGACTGATGATGCAATAACTGGCAGGGTTGCATTTGTCCTGTTTTTTGTGTACAGCACGTACCTGGGCAATTTTCAGGTAGATACTGGAAGATCTTGTCCAGGAGAGCAGCAAGTTCTGGAGCACAAATCTTCTGTACTAGCAAGTTGTTTAATTGTCCACAATGATTCACAACTGGATGTGGCAAAACTGCAGAGCTTAGATCTGATCATTTCGTGGGATTACTTAGCTCTGACTGTCACTTGCTGCTATGCTGTTTGCCGTGCAAGTAGTCCTGTTTCGTGGCTTCACCAGGTTGGCACCTCACTTTCAGGGATGCCTAATGCTGCTCCTTGCATGCCCCCCATACTTCTCCTGAACCAGGGTTGATCCCCTGGGTTGATGGTAATGATTGAGTTTGGGGGGTAACTGGGCCATGAGGTTGCAGATTGTGCTGTTGTAATGAATACATGGGCAGAGGCATTGTGAATAATTTTTAGATAGAAATTTAAACAAAAGGGTGCAAGTTTATTACCAACTTATTGCCTGCATAGTGAATGATATGTAGAAAGAATGGAAAGCAGGAATATGAAGAAATTCACTGTATCTCCTGCCAGTGCATTTGAATACGTTGATGTCATTGATATCATCATTACGTGCCTGCGTTGTACAGGATCTGGAAGTTGGAACTGAATCTAAAGTGATGCTGTTATTGTTGCTCTTTCTTACTCACTGTCTCTTCCTTGGCCCTCCATTCTCCGTTCAGATCATTGTCCCACTGGCCACCCCCTTGCTGCCTTGTGGAATGGAACACTAATGGCTTTTTCTGTGGACTCCTCTGGGTCAATGATGTTGTAATTAATTTCAGGGAACAAGACTGTTGCGTGAAATAACTTAAAGTATGAAACTTTGCTGGTAGTGATGTCATAGATACTGTGATTGCATGGGTTGTGAGTGCACGCCCTGCACTTGTGACTGCTTGAAAGGGAATTTGCACATTTCCTGCATTGTACACTGGCCAATTTTGTTTTGATGGAGGGAAACTTTTTCCCTCATCAGTCTGAGGAATCTTTGTCAGCAGGAATGACCAGGTTTTATCTTGTGCACTCTTTGTCATCTTCATGAACTTTTTGGTTTGAACAGGTGCAAATGAGAGTGTTACCATCTTTTCTCAGCCCTGACATGGAGGTGCCGATGTTGGACTGGAGTCGACAAAGTCAGAAATTGCATGACACAAGGTTATAGTCCTACAGCTTTATTTGAAAGCACAAGCTTTTGGAGCCTCAGTCCTTCTGGTGTTAGTGAGAGAGATAGTATCAGACACAATTTATAAGTAAACATAGAATAGTACAGGCGTTTTGGCCTACGATGTTGTGCCGACCTATTACCCGACTAAGATCAATCTACCCTGCATACCCTACATTTTGCTATCCTCCATATGTCTATCCAAGAGTTGTTTAAAAGCCTCTAAAGTACCTGACTCCACTGCCACTGCTGACAGCGCATTCCAAATGCCCACCACTCTCTGTGTGAAGAACCTACCTCTGACATCTCTCCTATACCTTCCTCCAATCACCTTAAAATTATGCCCCCTCGTAAAAGTCATTTCCGCCCTGGGAAAAGGTCTGACTATCCATTCTATCTATGCCTCTCATCATCTTGTAAACCTCTATCAAGTCACCTCTCATCCTTCTTCGCTCCAATGAAAAAAGCCCTAGCTCCCTCAACCTTTCCTCATAAGACCTGCCCTCCAGTCCAGGCAGCATCCTGGAAAGTCTCCTCTGCACCCTTTCTAAAGCTTCCACATCTTTCCTATAATGAGGTGCCAGAACTGAACACAGTATTCCAAGTGTGGTCTAACCAGAGTTTTATAGAGCTGCAGCATAACCTCATGGCTCTTAAACTCAATTCCCCTGCCACTGAAAGCCAACACACCATACGCTTTCTTTACAACGCTATCAACTTGGGTAGCAACTTTGAGGGATCTATGGACGTGGACCCCAAGATCCCCCTGTTCCTCCACACTGCCGAGAATCCTGCCATTAACCCTGTATTCTGCATTCAAATTCAAGCTTCCAAAATGAATCACTTCACACTTTTCTGGGTTGAATTCCATCTGCCACTTCTTTGCCCAGCTCTGCATCCCGTCAATGTCCCGTTGCAACCTACAACAGCCCTCCACGCTGTCCACAACTCCACCAACCTTCGTGTCATCGGCAAACTTACTAACCCACCCTTCCACTTCCTCATCGAAGTCATTTATAAAGATCACAAAGAGCAGAGGTCCCAGAACAGATCCCTGCGGAACACCACTTGTCACCGAGCTCCAGGCTGAATGCTTTCCATCTACTACCACCCTCTGTCTTCTATTGGATAGCCAGTTTTGTATCCAGACAGCCAAATTTCCCTGAATCCCATGCCTCCTTACTTCCTGAATGAGCCTACCATGTGGAACCTTATCGAATGCCTTGTTAAAATCCATATACACCATATCCACTGCTCTACCTTCATCAATATGTTTTGTCACATCCTCAAAGAATTGAGTAAGGCTTGTGAGGCATGACCTGCCCCTCCCATGCTGACTATTTCTAAGCAAACTGTGCTTTTCCAAATAATTATAAATACTATCTCTCAGAATCGTCTCCAATAATTTGCCCACCATAGAAATAAGACTGACTGGTCTGTAATTTCCAAGATTATCCCTATTCCCTTTCTTGAACAAGGGAATGACATTTGCCACTCTCCAGTCTTCTGGCAGTACTCAAGTGGACAGTGAGGACGCAAACATCATTGCCAAAGGGGCAGCAGTCTCTTCCCTCGCTTCCCATAGTAACCTTGGGTATAACCTGTCTGGCCCAGGGGACTTATCTATCTTCATGTTTTTCAAAATTTCCAACACATCCTCCTTCTAACAACAACCTGTTCGAGCATATCTGCCTGTTTCATGCTGTCCTCACAAACATCAAGGTCCCTCTCACTGGTGAATACTGAAGCAAAGTGTTCATTAAGGACCTCCCCTACCTCCTCTGACTCCGCACCCAAGTTACCTCCACTATCCCTGATTGGCCCTACCGTCACTCTGGCCATCCTCTTGTTCCTCACATAAGTATAGAAAGCCTTGGGGTTTTCTTTCATCCTACCCGCCAAGGTTTTCTTATACCCCTTTCTAGCTCTCCTAAGTCCATTCTTCAGTTCCTTCCTGGCTACCTTGTAGACTTCTAGAGCCCTGTCTGATCCTTGCTTCCTCAACCTTAAATAAACTTCCTTTTTCCTCTTGTCTAGATGTTCAACATGTCTTGTCATCCAAGGTTCCTTCACCTTACCATTCTTTTCTTGCCTCAGTGGGACAAACCTATCCAGTACCTGTAGCAACTGCTCCCTAAACAGCCTCCACGTTTCTTTCGTGCATTTCCCTGAGAACATCTGATCCCAATTGATGCTCCATAGTTCTTGCCTAATAGCATTGTAATTCCCCCTCCTCCAATTCAATAAATGATCAAAGGTTCACACCATTGATGAGAATGTACTGAACAAACCTCAGTTTCTGTTAAATCTTTAATCAGTTGGAAGGTTTTAATTGATTAATATGTATATGTAAATCCCTAAATTTGTTTGAAGTCACTGCTCTGAGAGAACTAAAGGTTTTATCAGTGTAAAGAAGAGGTGACATTTTAGTTCAGACAATGCATGTTAGGCGTGCGACCTTATTTAGAATCTGTTTGTGTTTTAGTTTGGAGTCAGACTGGTTTTATTTCTAAAGTATGAATTTATAAAACACTATATTGACTGACTATCTATTAATTAATAAATTCGATGAACAAGTTGATTAAAAATCCAAAAGAAAACAGTTTTTCCTTATGTTGCTTTTGGTTCTTTTACCAATCTCCTTAACCCTGTGTCCTCTGATTATTGGGAACAGTGCCCTTTCATATATTTTGTCTTGACTTCATGATTTTGAAAACCTCCCTTAAAACTGCTCAACGTTCTCTCAAAAGAGAACACCTCAATATTTCAATCTTTCCTTGTAACTGAAACCCCTTGTCTTTGCAACTAATCATGTGAACCTTTCTCTCCTTCATTCTCCAACCTTCACATCCTCCCAAAAAAGGCAATGCCCTGGAATTAGTGGCAACACAATGTAACTTTAGAACAAAGAACAAAGAAAATTACAGCACAGGAACAGGTCCTTCGGCCCTCCAATCCTGCGCCGATCCAGATCCTCTATCTAAACCTGTCGCCTATTTTCCAAGGATCTGTATCCCTCTGCTCCCTGCCCATTCATGTGTCTGTCTAGATACATCTTAAATGACGCTATCGTGCCCACCTCTACCACCTCCGCTGGCAATGCGTTCCAGGCACCCACCACCCTCTGCGTAAAGAACTTTTCCCCTCTCACGTTGAAATCGTGACCCCTAGTAATTGAGTCCCTCACTCTGGGAAAAAGCTTCTTGCTACCCATCCTGTCTGTATCTCTGATGATTTTGTAGACCTCAATCAGGTCTCCCGTCAACCTCCTATTTAATGTAAATAATCCTAATCTACTCAACCTCTCTTCATAGCTAGTGCCCTCCATACCAGGCAACATCCTGGTGAACCTCCTCTGCACCCTCTCCAAAGCATCCACATCCTTTTGGTAATGTGGCGACCAGAACTGTACGCAGTATTCCAAATGTGGTCGAAGCAAAGTCCTATAGAACTGTAACATGACCTGCCAACTCTTGTACTCAATACCCCGTCCGATGAATGAAAGCATGCTGTATGCCTTCTTGACCACTGTATCGACCTACGTTGCCACCTTCAGGGTACAATGGACCTGAACACTCAGATCTCTCTGTGCATCAATTTTCCCCATTTACCATATAGTTCGCTCTTGAAGGTTTCATCAAATTCATTGTCTTTTTACATGACAGCAAATGATGGTAATGAATAAAGTTAAACACAGACCAAACACAATTCATTAATTGTATCCAATGTAGAAAACTTGCTTCCAAATCAGTGAGATTCAGTCCGAGATCAGCAGCAAGCTGTCCATGTCAGCAGATGAAACCTCATATTCTACATGCTGTCATGAACTCTCTCTTGCTCCAGTTTTTCTCTCTCATCCATCCAGTATATGTGCTTTTTCTGTTTCTCTCTCCAATTTGTGTTTGTGTTTGTGTTTCTGACTCTGTCTTCCCACCTTGCAATGCTCTTTGTCTTCCCAATTACTTTTTCTAGGACTTAGACTTCTTCGGTGATTTTTATTGTCCCTGATACTGTCAACCTCATAATGGGTAAGAAATTGGTATGGCCCTAATAATGGCAACCTGTACAGCTTGGATAACATGGTTATTACAAGCCATGACAGCTGAGGTCCTGGTAGGATATGCAGGAAATGGGCTGAATTGTGAACTGCAGTTCTCAGCAGATCAATTGTATATTGAATAACTGCTTTACAAAGTGTTAAGTCTTGGGAATCCTATTACAGAATGATGGTCATAGAGTCGTGGAAACAGACCTTTCAGCCCAACTTGTCCATGCCTACCAGGTTTCCTAAACTGAACTAGTCCATTTGCCTGCATTTGGCTCATATTCCTCTAAACCTTTCTTATCCATGTACCTGTCCAACTGTGTTTTACATGTTGTAACTGTAACTGCAACTGCATCTACCACTTCCTCTGGCAATTCATTCCACATACAAACCACCCGTTTTGTGAAAGTGTTGCCCCTCAGATCCCTTTTAAATCTTTCCCCCCTTGCCTTAAACCAATGCCCTCTGGTTTCAAACTCCCATACTATGGGGAAAGACCTTGGCTATCACCTTAGCATGAATTTATAAACCTCTTTAAGGTCACCTTTCAGCATCCTATGCTCCAGGACCAAAAGTTCCAGCCTATCCAGCCTCCCCTTATAACTCAAACCCTCCAGTCTTGATGACATACTGGTGAATCATATTTGCACACTTTTTCCAGTTTAATAAATCCTTCCCTTAGCAGGGCAACCAGGCTGTGTGCATTATTCCAAATGTGGCCTTACCAATGTCTTGTAGAGCCATAACTTGACATCCCAACTCTTGTATTCAGTGAGAGATAGTAGGAACTGCAGATGCTGGAGAATCCGAGACAACAAGGTGCAGGGCTGGATGAACACAGCAGGCCAAGCAGCATCATAGGAGCAGAGAGGCTGAAGAGGCGGGGATGGGGCCAGGAAAGGTGAGTGTAGGTAGGGAGTTAGGAAGGGGATAGGTCAGTCCAGGGAGGACGGACAGGTCAAGGGGGCGGGATGAGGTTGGTCGGTAGGAGATGGAGGTGCGGCTTGAGGTGGGAGGAGGGGATAGGTGGGAGGAAGAACAGGTTAGGGAGGCAGGGACGAGTTGGACTGGTTTTGGGATGCGGTGGGGGGAGGGGAGATTTTGAAACTTGTGAAATCCACATTGATACCATTGGGCTGCAGGGTTCCCAAGCGGAATATGAGTTGCTGTTCCTGCAACCTTCGGGTGGCATCGTTGTGGCACTGCAGGAGGCCCAGGATGGACATGTCGTCTGAGGAATGGGAGGGGGAGTTGAAATGGTTCGCGACTGGGAGGTGCAGTTGTTTGTTGCGAACCGAGCGTAGGTGTTCTGCAAAGCGGTCCCCGAGTCTCCGCTTGGTTTCCCCGATGTAGAGGAAGCCACACCGGGTACAGCGGATGCAGTATACCACATTGGCAGATGTGCAGGTGAACATCTGCTTGATGTGGAAAGTCTTCTTGGGGCCTGGGATGGGGGTGAGGGGGGAGG
>NC_063341.1:6370344-6385809 GCF_021869965.1 Rhincodon typus
GAGCGTGCTAAATGCCTTCTTCACTATCCTGGCTACTTGTAAGGCTACTTTCAAGGAACAATGCATCTGTACCCCTAGGTTTCTCTGTTTGACCACACTCCCCAGGGTCCTACCAGTAACTCTGTAAATCCTGCCCTGGTTGTCTTAACAAAATGCAACACCTCGCATTTATCTGAATTAAACTTTATCTGCCACTCCTTCCCACTGATCTAGTTGTACTCTTAGGTAACCTTCTTCATTGCCCTCTAAACCACCAGTTTTGGTGTCATCTGCAAACGTACGAACCATGCCTCCGATATAGAGTCTTAGACATGTACAGCTCAGACCTTTGGTCCAACTCATTAGCACCGATCAAATATCCTAAATTAATCTAATCCTATTTGCCAGCATTTGGCCCATATCCCTCTAAACCCTTCCTATTCATGTATCCATCCAGATGTCTTTTAAATATTCTAATTGTACGCACTGGCAGCTCATTCTATACATGCACTACCCCCTGCATGAAAAAGTTGTCCCTTTGGTCCCTTTTAAATCTTTCCCTTCTCACCTTAAACCAATGCCCTCTAATTTTGGTCTCCCTTACCCTGGGGAAAACAATTTGAATATTCACCCTATCCATGCCCTTCATGGTTTTATAAACCTCTATAAGGTCACCGCTCTGTTTCCGATGCTCCAGGGATAAAAGCCCCAGCCTATTCAGCATCTTCCTATTGCTGAAACCCTTCGATCCCAGCAACATCCTTGTAAATCTTTTATGCACCCTCTCAAGAGCATCCTTTTTATAGCAGGGCAGCCGGAATTGTAAGTAGTACTACGAAAATGGCCTTGCCAATGTCCTGTACAGCCGCAACAAGACATTCCAACTCCTGTGCTGAATGTTATGATCAATGAAGGCAAGCATGCCAAGCGCTGCCTTCATTGCCCCGCCTACCTGCAACATCACTTTCAAGAAACTCTGCACCTGCACCCCAAGGTTTCTTTGTTCAGCAACACTCTCCAAGGCTCTACCATTTACTGTATAAGTCCTGCCCTGGTTTCGCTTGCTAAAATGCAATACCTTACATTTATCTAAATTAAACTCCATCTGCCACTCCTCAGCCCATCTGATCAAGATCCCTTTGTACTCTGAGATAATCTTCTTCACTGCTCACTACACCACCAATTTTTGTGTCATCTGCAAACTTATTAACTATATCTCCTATATTCACATCTAAGTCATTTATATGTATATGACAAAAAGCAGTGGACCCAGCACTGATCCTTGTGGCACACCACTGGTCACATTCCTCCAGTCCAAAAAACATCCCTCCACTTATTAAATCATTTTAACTGAATACAACTATTTAGGGACAATGAGACTTGCTTTGTTTCATGCTGCTTTATATTAATTTTCTATAGTTTGTTTCTGTATGTTATTAAAAGATTTCTGTCCTAGGTAAGCTGCTTTGCTTGGTACTATTGAGTTTAGAGTATTGATTCAATGGAAAACTGCTCTGGGTCATGTATTTCTGCGTGATGCTGACATCACTTGATGTGTTAATGAGCCTCGTATTTCACTTGGTCATTATAATTGGAAAAATAATGGTTATTGTCCCAAGTCATTGGCAAATGTTCAGTCTTTAGCAAGAATCTATAGAAAGCTGTTAAAGTTGAAGGCAATTTAACAAGTCATGTTATTCAGCCAAAAATTAACTTCTTTTACCTTCCCTGTTATATCTCAACTCATAGTAGTGGCAGGTTGCAGTTTCTCCAGAAATTTTTTTTGTGTGTTTCAGATTACTCTTTTTTTCATTGCATGCAAACTGCCAATAAGCATCTCTGAACAATTGATTAAGCTAAACCAAGTACAGAAGGGTCTAGGCCCGAAACGTCAGCTTTCCTGCTCCTCTGATGCTGCTTAACGTGCTGTGTTCATCCAACTCTACACCTTGTTAGCTCACACTGTCTTATATTACAATTCTTCACTCTTAAACTCCACTCTACATATGAACTGTGGGGTATTATGCCAATTTATTGTCAATGTTTCTTATGTTTCTCATTTTAAAAGCATTTTTTTCCAAAAATATGGAAAATAGTTTCTTTGATTGAGTAGGAACACAAGTTTACCCATCTCTGATGATCATTTAGCCAAATGTGTACTCCTTTGTAGTTTATACACGCTTTCCGTGTAAAGTAAGGTAGTAATGTATGCTTTTCTCGTTTTATTCACTTGTCTTGAAATCTTCCTTTTGACTTGGTGTCATTCTTTTTCTGATAATGCTCCTGTGAGGCACCCTACGATGTTTCATTATGTGAAAGAACCTTTAGAACTGAAAATGATTATTGTTTGGAATTTATGGCTTGCAGACCAAAACTGCTTACTGTGAACAGAGGATTATGTTTGGCCACTTAACAAATGAGTAGTTTGACTGTTGAGACCATTTTTAACCCCAGACTAACAACTCATTAGCTGTTAGATTTCTATTTAAATAAATGCTGCATTTTAACGCCATAACAATTGATGTGTTAAATGTTTACAGTGCAATTTCGGCATTCTTGGCGAAGACCATAAGACCATTAAAAATAGGAACAGGAGTAGGCCATTCGGCCCCTCAAGCTTGCTCTGCCATTCAATAAGATCATGAATGATTTGACATTTTCCTGTTTTTCTTCCTATAACCCCTGCTTCGCCTACTGATCAAGAATCTATCTCAGCTCTCTGTGACAAGCAGTCCTAAAGATCCTCAACCCTAAGAAGAAAATCCTCCTCATCTCAGTTTTGAATTGGTGCCCCTTTGCTCTGTCTGTGCCATGAGGGGAAACATCCTCTGAGTATTTAACCTGTCAAACCTTTTAAGAATTCCATATGTTTCAATGACATCACCTCTCATTGTTATAAACTCCAATGAGTAGAGTCCCACCCTGTTTTAGACTTTGCTCATGAGACAATCCCTTCATACTGAAGATCATCCAGTGAACCTTCTCTGAACTGTCTTTAATGAAATGATATCTTTTCTTAACTAAGAGAACCAAAAGTGCTCACAGTACTCCAAATGTGATCTCATCAGCACCTTGTACAGTTGCTTAAGACTTCCCCATTCTTATACTCCAATCCCCTTGAAATGAGGGCCGACATTCCATTAGCCTTCTTAATGTGCAAGCTTTCTCTGTTTTATGCACAAGTACCCACAAGTCCCTTTGTTACTTCCTCAAAAAAGCTCAAATAAATTAATGAAATGAATTCATCGCTTGCCTTTTTGCCGGTATAACTGAACGTATTACTTTCACGGGCAATGATTTTTCTTTCGAACTTCAAGAAGATATGGAGAAGTACAATGGGTTGACAGGAAGATACATAATTTACAATCTATTTGGAATTCTGAAGCAGTACTTTGTGGTGACCTTCAGTACAGCTATAAAGTGAAGTTTTGGATCAGTGTAGACTTTGATGACTTGAGAACATAGCAGTGAGGGAAATACAGCTTTGTTGCGATCATGTGAATTTTCACATAATTGCAACTATTGCAAGGCAGCCATCTCTAAGCTTCTGCCTATCACTTCTGTTGCCTCAGTGCTTTGCATTGCTGTCATATTTTCTGCTCAGGAATTGTTTGTGCTGAATTTTCCTTTCATTTGCACTCCCACAATAGGTTGCCGCTAAAGCTCCACACTCCTTTTTCGGTTGAGAAATTGAATTTTCTATTGCACGCTCTGCCAAATGTTATCAACGTGTAACTTAAATTCAAGAGATGGGAATACTTTACTAATCCAATTCATATGGGCTTGTTTGAGAATTCTGATTAGTATGATGAAGAACAAATAATTGGAACTCTATTTCAGTGTCTCGTTCTTGAGGTACACTTGTGTTTACAAGAATCATTTTGTGATCTGAAGTGTTCTGAATGATGTTCTCAAATACACAGTGATTTCAAAAGTTAGGCAAAATAATACAAATTTATGATTAGGAAATAAAAGATAGAAAGCCTAAATTATGTGGGTTGGAGCACTGTGAGGCAATTGAATTGTATTTAACTTGGTTTACCTTATTTCTTGCCCCACATGAATAACAGGATATTCCACAATTCGAAAAGTGTCATGATAGGATAACTCCTTTGCCATCGAGTTCTGAGCATTGATGAGTTGGTTCTTATTGGAGGGTAAAGGCAGATTTCCACGTTGATCTTTTTATCCCTTTATTGTTGACAGCTGTTGATTGCTCTGTGAAGATAGCTTATATGTGTGCCACTTGAAAATTTAATGCTGTACTTCGCTGCATTCATGTGTTTTATGTACAGATTTTGTGTCTCCTTTCACATAATGATCCAGCTCAAAAACTGGTTCCTTGAAGATTCTACTTGGACTTGAGTGTAAGCTGAATTTTTGGCCATTTCTAAAGTGCGGTAACCCTCAGTGCTGGGGTTCTGGGGACAAATTACTGTCATCACAAGTTACTGTACAAATCTCATCTTCAGTTTGAAACAGTTCCACAATATGCATTGAGGAAAAAGTTTCAGTCTTTCAGATAAATATTTGATTCTTGTACACAAAGTATAGCATGATAAATTTCCTCGTGTTGAGGACATTTCAAGATTTGTGCTTGTAAATTTCCAACTTAGTACAAAAGGAGCAATTTCTTCATGCTTTTTGCCAGCTCAAACTTCTAGTTACACTCCGGATTCAACCTGTAACAATTCATAACTGAACATACAATGTATTGTTGTATGTGCTAACATAAATTCCAATAAAGTTGCTGCCAATATAACATAAAAAGAACATTCAACAGTAGACAGAAGTAAATACTGTCGAAACAAAAAGCATAAAAACCAGTTTGTGTTCCACATTTTGACTCAAGGCGCTTTTGGCTATTGTCTCGGTTCTCAATAAGTTGAAGATTGCAGTCCTGGACCACGGGTACGTAGAAACGATGAGACCAAAATGATCATTTTCGGTGAATAATTAAGTTTATCAGATTGTTGGATCTTGTATATTTCACATCAGAGGGCTGTGCGCTTGAAAATGCCAAGCCTTTAGAATTCTGTTGTCTTTCCTGACAGCGTGTTCGTGAAACTCCATGAAGTGGACTGCTACTTTCAGAACATGTGTCAAACATTCAATCCACCATCCTTTGCCGAGCAACTGAGAGGTGGTGTTAAGACAATGATTCATGATGGCTACGACAGGAGCATCGGGAATAACGAGAACTTTATGTACTCTATTTGCATAAAAACATGGCAACAAGTTTAAGTTTGTAATTTTTGACACTAATTCTCCTGTAAAATAACTGAAATTTATTATATACATGATGGTGATAATTTAATAAATGCTGCAAATTGTTTGTGTAACAAGTGATTTTGAGACTCCTCTCACTTTTGACTTAGTGTCCTCATTTCCATTAGTAACATCCAACTCCACCACTTCATCCCCTGTTTCAAACTCACAACTGACTTTGTACTGTCAAAACTGTTTCCTTTGGTCTTTGCCACAATTCTACCGTTGAAACTAATTTACATTTTTCTCCTGATCATAACATCAGTCTGAACCAAACTACTCAACCTCAGCATCCTAAATTGTATTTTAAATCCTTTCTCATCTCAGAGTGCTGATTTTCATCTCTGTTACAATACTCTTGCCAAGTTTCAGCCCCATTGCCATCAGAGTCATCATCTTTTTTCAGTTCCAGTTTCATTTGTTGCAAAACAACTTTTTTTCCATCCTCCAATATTGAGAAATTTTACTTTCACACATGGGACAATTCCACACCTTTGTTCACCACAGTCTGGCTCCCAGTGCTCAACTCCTCAAATTTCAAATCTTGTCCACTACAACATCACCCCTTCCCATCTTTAAAAGAGCCGCACCCTCTGCCCACCCCCCTCCATTCAAACTCTGTCATCAGTATCGTCTACTGCACACTATCAGCAGCTTGTATTCATGTAACCCGTTTAACATCATAAAACATCCCTAGAAGTTTTATAAATCAAACTCTTTCATTGAGTTACATGAGATATTTATGCAGACAATGAAAGGTGGAGCACTTGGAATCAGGGGTGCTTGAGAGGTCAGAATTAGAGAAGTGCAGAAATCTTGAAGGGTTTTTGGTAAGTAGGAAATTAAGAGGCAGGGGCAGGTGAGTCCATGGAGGGACTTGAAAGTAAGGAGGAGAATTTTAAAATCAAGATGTTGTTTGACTGGGGGCTAATGTATGTTCATGATTATTGAGATGACAAGTGAATAGGATGTGGTGTTAGTTAAGACACGAGAAACAGTGTTTTGTATCACCTCAAATTTATAGAGTATAGAAATTGGGAGATCAGCCAGGAGAGCTTTGGAATAACCAAGTCTAGAGGGAACGTAAGTGCGAGTGTTTCAGCAGCAGATGAGCTGAGATGAGTGAAGTTGAATAGTGTTACAGAGGTGGAAATAGATAGCCTTGACGTTTCCATGAGTATTTAGTGGGGAAGCTCAAATTAGAGACAAAATGAGGTGCCAAGATTGTGACAAATGCTTTAGTTTTAGACTTTTTCAAGGGAGATAAATGGAGTAAGTAGTTAAGGAATGGAGTTTGAAACAACAGCTTCCGTCTTCCTAATATTTAAGTGGAGGAAATTTCTGTTTATCCAGTATTGAATGAATGTCACATTAGCATTCTGCCACTTCAGCAACACTGGTGAGGTGTTGGTGAGCTAGATGTTATTAGTGTTAATGCATGTGTGAAAACTTAACACTGTGTTTGTAGATGATGTTGCTGAGAGGCAGTATGTGGATGAATAAATGGAGCAGGTCAGGCATCAATCCTTGGGGTATGCCAGAGGTAATTGTGTAGAAGATGTTAGGGAAGCCATTGCAAGTGATTCTTTGGTAAGGATTTGATAGATGGATAAAAGCGAAGCCAGATCAAAGTAGTTCCAGTGAGCTCGATGATATTGGAAGGGCCTGAATGGATGTTGGTACAATCAAATGTGTCAAACGCTGTAGGCAGGTCAAGGAGAAAGAAGGGGAAGTTTACCTTTGGCGTAGTCACGTAAGATGTCATTTGTAACATGGTTAAGAGCCACATCGATACTATAGAAAGGCTAGAAATTTGTTTGAAAGAAGTCTAACATAGAGTTCTAGAAAAGTTATGTGTAGTTTTAAAAAGGTGACAACACATCAAGGACTCTGAAGTGGAAGATTAGAGTTATTAATTAAACTCAACTTTTTAAAAAGATCTACAATGATATTTGCATTTGCTTGATTTGTACCAAAGCAATAAAAATATGAACAGATTTATTAATGATAAGCCAATAATTCTCAAACAGTAAAATGGGCTCTCAAGAACGGAAAAAACATGAACTTTTGGAAGCTTGAATTCTGCAAAAGAAATAATCTGATATTATTTAATTTTGGCAATGATTTATCAAAGAAGTACTCGATGTACTATTCATGTTGTCTAGAACCAAAAAACTTACTGTAAACCTTTGAAGGAAAAGTCAGACTATAGTGTGGGAATGCAATGACATCAGACAGTGGCAAAACAGTTTGTTGAGCATTACCATGGGAACCATCTTCTTGGTGTTTTGGTCACGATGTGTCATTGAAGACTTTGTTTGGATTTTTCAAATGTGATGTCTTGTCAGAGATATCTGAGCCCAGCGTCTCAAGAGGTTGGCTACTCCCTAGTTTTGTCATAAAGACAGCACACAGTACAGTACTCAGAATTAAGATGTTTGTCTCAGACTACTAGTTTTTTTTGAAAGTGTTGATAATTTTGGAACTAAGTAACTGAAACTGAGGGGGAGGCAATGGCCTAGTGGTATTATCGCTGGACTGTTAATCCAGAGATCCAGGTCATATTCTGGTGACCAATGTTCAAATCCCACCACGGCAGATGGTGGAATTTTTTTTCAATTAAAAAATCTGGAAATAAGAATCTAATGATGACCATGAATTCATTGTCATTTGTCAGAAAAACTCATCTGGTCCACTAATATCCTTCAGGGAAGGGAACTGCCGTCCTTACCTGGTCTGGCCTACATGTGACTCCAGACCCGCAACAATGTGGCTGACTCTGAACTGCCCTCTGGGCAAATAGGGATGGGAAATGAACGCTGCCTGGTCAGCAACACCCTCATCCAATGAATGAATAAAGAAAAAAACATTGTAAAATTTAAGTACAAATGGTGACAGTGCTGACTGGATGGAAACTGAAGTGGTGAACAGCATCTGTTGGATAGTTATTTGAATGGAATTGACCGGTTCTCAGCCAAAACTTTAACAAAAGCCCCAGCTTGTTCACACTGTACCTTGTACAGTGCATATGGCTTGTTGTTTTGATGTGATGTTGCCTCTAAAAATGTCTTTTTTTTGACTTACGATGAATTGATAACTTTTCGTGACAGTGACTATACTTCACATTACTTAATTAGCTTTGGCATGTTACAAGGATGTCAAAAGTTCTATATAAATGCAGTTCTGTCCAGCTTTCTGTGTAGAAGATCAGAACATTTATTAAAGCATCTCTGGAGATACCTATAGCTATGTCCTGCAGGAGCACATCCGTTACTGCACACACATCAATGCATTTATCACTTAGACATTTGACTGTTCTAATGCTTTCCCAACCATAAATTTCAGCTCATTCAACCTGAACAACCTTGTGAGAGATCAGAGATCATTGTTCTACTTCTGATCTGCTGTGCATTCCCCACTGCCTCCATACAACCATTGTCTATATGTACATTCAGCTATCTCGGCTTTGGAATTCCTCCTTAGGTTTGCTGCTTCTCTCGTTCCTCTCCAGCAAAGCAATTTTTCAGTCCACCCTCCTGCTAAGTCCTTCTTTGGCTTAATGACGCTTTTTGATTGATCATCCATTCTCTCCATAACTAGCATATTACAACTGCACTGTGGCACCTTGTGAAGGCTGCTTAAGTAGAACCTTCCAAATCCTTGGCCATCATATTGTGGTAGTCTAAGCACAGCACGTACATGCATCACTATTCCGTCCAAGTTGATTTCCATTTACAGAAGGTAACTTATTCTTGAGTGTAATGCAGTCTTTATGGTTATGCTTAAGTGCCTGTAAATTACCCATTTGGAGGAGAAATTCTGTGAAGTTCTTTGGAACATTTTTTTCCAATGTTGTCTAAGTGAAAGCTCTTGTCCGTCAGTAGCATCTAAAACTTTTCAACATAGAAATTGTTATCATTACTGTAACATGTCAAAAGAGAACTGTAAGAAATGCAGTGAATTTGTCAATTTTTGCCTAATAGTAACTTCCTATTTACATTAATTCTTCAATTATTATAATTTTGACCAAAATTACTGAACATCCCTTGTGATCAAAACCATGATCTTCCTTCCTTTGCCTGGGTTTTTCAAAAGAAAAGTTGTTAAATTTGGCGTTGAGAATTTGAAGTCTTTTCAGGCTCGCATCACAAGTGGAGAGTATAAAGTGGTGACATAATTACCTGTTTCAAAGTTTACATGGCACACGTTACGTCATGGTACATGTTTAGTGACTGTGCATATATCTTTTTTATAAATGAATATGAGCAGCATTGGGCCTGTGCAGTGGGCATTACTAATGCCTGTTGTCAAGTTAGGCATTTGGTTCAATTATGCTCTGCCTCCAGTCAGAAAGATGTGAATATTTTAGCACATTTTTAGATTGGGATGATTCATTTTGCTAATTATGTTTCATTACTTCAAAAACTTGTTGAAGCTATGGTAGAACATAAAGGAACTTCTGTTGATTTGATTCGTATTACATCATTGTCTTTCATAACAATTAGCCAGAATATATCCGTAATGATGGATGAATCTCTACATTCAAATTTATACACTTGGGGGGAGACATTAATGCTGTGTCCAAGGTATATCAATTAGATGTCCAGAAATGCATGTTTTTTTTGGAGTGCTCAGTGCATGGAGCTTAACACTAATCATGTTCAGTTACCATTATGTTTTCAATGCCACAGAATATTTGTTTAAAGGTATTAAAATTTGAGATCTTCTTCAGTTTCCAACTGAGTTTGACTAGTATCTGGTTAGGTTAGTCTTATAGAAACATAGCAGATAGGAAAGGAGTAGGCCATTCAGTCCTTTGAGCCTACTCCGCCATTCATTACGATCATGGCTGATCGTCCAATTCACTACTCTGTTCCTACTTTCTCCTTCAATCCCTTTAGCCATAAGATATATATATTGAGTTCCTGAAATGACTCACTACTTTGGCGTCAACTGTTTTCAGTGGCAGAGAATTCCACAAGCTCACCACTGTCTGGTGAAAAAAAATTTCTCCTCATCTCAGTCCTAAATGGCCTACTCCGTATCTATAGAATGTGACTCTATGGGAATAAGGCTAATGACTATCAGTATTAATGATTTGGAAATATGTTGGAAGAAACCATGTGCAAGTTTGTGGAGAATACAAACATTTATTACACTTTGGAGATTCTAAATTAGACCAGACTATTTGAGTTAGTGGAGGTAAAATGGCCTTGTTTATGTATGTGTTGCCCCCGGTTGAGCTTGGATATGTTACTCCCATTACCTTTTTTTTTGGAGAATGTGTGCTGCCATGGACATTGCGTTACTTGATTGCTTCATGACTTTAGGACATGTTCAAGGTTCCTAACTGTCATTTTTGTACAATAATACATTTACCTCAAGACATGACAAAAATCTCTTGTTTGAGCGCAGTTTCTCAATTGACTTATATTGGTTGAAGGAGGGATGACTCCATCTTTTAGGGCAAGAGTAGATAAACATTTAAAATAGAGGAATCATAGTGGACTTTAGTTTGGGTACATGGAGCAAGCGCTATCAAGGATGCAATATTCCAAATGGTTCTTTGTGCTGAAAATTTTAAGTGATTCACTGGGGCATGGGTTCCAGAAGTTAAATTGCTGAAACAAATCAATCATCTTCAGTGATGCGCTTTAGTTCAGAGGAGACCTTTCATGTTTGAATGGGGAGTGGTGAAAATTAACAAATTGAGATACCTTTCCCTCCCTGCCACGAGCAAAAGCTGAGGCCGTTTTGTTGAATGGGGAACAGTTGTATGTTAGAACTGACAGCAATATTTTACATAGCTTTGTGAAATACCCTCTCAACCTAAACACCTTTGACACAAATTTGCATCTTCTGGAAAGTTCAAGTGAACAGTTCTTCCTGTACCCCATTGCTGAAGCCAGTACTTTATACATTGATAAATCATCCCTTGAGGCAGTACCAAAAGATTGCTTATTTCTTTAAATATTACTCATTCCAGTCTGTTGCAGTAGATAATCTCCAAAGCTGCTGATGAGTTCCATACTTGGCCTTGGGGAATTTTGATTAATAGACAGGAATTGTAGGACAAAGGATGGATGAAGAGTGTTGCATGGCCCAAATGAGACAGGCAGCCTCTGTATCCTAGTGTTAATCCCTTCTCTCTGGTGCAATAATTGAGATAATTTAGTTTATTGTGAATCACTCCCAGGGGACAAATTATGACTGAATTTACTCCACCTTAAAGTGATACATATTATACATTAAAAGATACAAGTGCTGCAATCATTTTGGATGAAATTCCAGAAAATGGAAATTACAATTATGTTATGAGAAGCAGGGAGAGAAGGATGTATACTTTTGTAGATATACTAGACAGCTACTCATGTTCCATTCCACTGTTACGCATGTCCAATTTGTCGGTGTCTGAAATATCTACATTTTTATCTTAATTCCTCTTGGCCTCCTTGAACAGTACAGCACCTGCATCCTTGGCAAGCATTCTGAACACCGTTACTTGTAGTGGTAAGTGGTAGATATCTTCTAATCAACCTCAGAAATGTTATTACATCTCTGGAGCAGTCGTGACTTGAACCAAGGCCTCCTGGCTTGGAGATGAGGATATTATCACTGCACCACAAGAGCCATCACTGGTCAGTTGTATGCTACAGCCTATCCTGGCCATAACAGTAGAAATGTTAACCTTAAGTGAAGACTTGATTGAGCTTACAAAACTTAGTTTAACATGGAGACATGGTTTCTTGTAAGGGAACTTGCCGCTCCCCTAGCCAAGCTGTTCCAGTACAGTTACAACCCGAGCATCTACCCAACAATGTGAAAAATTGTCCAGTATGTCCTGTACATAAAAAGCAGGACAAATCCAACCCGGCCAATTACTGCCGTATCAGTCTATGCTCGATGATCAATAAAGCGATGGAATGTGTCATCAACAGTGCTGTCAAGCAGCACCTGCTCAGCAGTGACCTGCTCAGTGACACTCAGTTTGGGTTCTGAAAGGCCACTCAGCTCCTGATCACATTTACAGCTTTGGTTCAAAAATGGACAAAAGAACAGAATTCCAGAAGTGAAGCGAGAATGATAGCGTTGATGTCAAAGGCTGCATTTGACTGAGTGTGGCATCAGGGAGCCCTGGTAAAACTGGAATCAATGGATATCAGGGGCAAAGTCTCTGTTGGTTGGCTGCTTACCCAGGACATAGGAAGATGGTTGAGATTGCTAGAGGTCAGTCATCTCAGCTCCAAGACATATCCACAGGAGTTTGTCAAGTTAGTGTTCTAGGCCCAACCACCGTCAGCTGCTTCTTCGATGACCTTCCATCCATCATAAGGTCAGAAGTGGGGATGTTCGCTGATGATTGCAGAATGTTCAGCACCATTTGCGACTCCTCGTGTACTGAAGCAGTCATGTTCAAATGCAAAAAGAACTGGACAATATCCAGGCTTGGGCTGACAAGTGGCAGGTAACATTCGCTTCACACAAATGCCAGGCTACGACCGTCACCAGTAAGACACAAACTAACCACTGCCCCTTAGCATTCAATGGTGTCACCATCACTGAAAGCCTGTTTATCATGTACAAGGCACAAGTCAGGAGTGTGATGGAATGCTCCCCACTTGCCTGGATAGGTGCAGCCCCAACAACAGTCAAGAAGCTTGACACCATCCAGGACAAAGCAGCCCGCTTGATTGGCACTACATCCATAAGCATCCACTCCCTCTGCCACTGACAATCAGTGGCAGCAATATGTACTATCTACAAGTTGTACCACAGAAATTCACCAAAGATCCTCAGACAGCACTTTTTCAAACCCACGACCACTTCCATCTAGAAGGACAAGGGCAGCAGATACATGGGAACACCACCATCTTCAAGTTCCCCTTCTGACTTGGAAATGTATCGCCATTCCTTCACTATTGCTGAGTCAAAATCCTGGAATTCCCTTCCTAATGGCATTGTGGGTCAACCCACAGCAGGTAGCCTGCAATGGTTCAAGAAGGCAGCTCACCATCTTCTCCGGGGCAATAAGTGCTGGCCAGCCAGTGCTGCCCGCATCCCACAAAAACAAATTTTTAAACAAAGTGAGATGGTTGCTTTGCAGTTGTCTTTTGCTTGTGATGTCACCAGAACAGGCTGAGAATGATGATGATCTAACTCTGCTACATCTGTACATTTAAAGCACCCCTCTCCAGTAGTGTTATTCTAAACTTTGTATGCTAACACATGGCTGGTTTAATTTTCACATGATAGTAAGTTACACTATGTGGGAGTGTGGGAATGAAAAATGCATGCAACAGATGCAGTTTATTTAAAGTTTGTGGGTTTAAGTCTAGGGCTGGAATAGATGAATTGATATATTTAGCAAATCTTTGTTTCTGAGCTCTCGGTGGGATAGTATAACTTCATTTACTGTCTCAGAATAACTAATTGTCACTTTTGAAAATTTTCAAGTTCGGCACGAATATGAAGTTCTGTATCCTTTTGTGTCTGTGCAAAAAATTTAAGTCTTTGTGTACAAAGAAAAGTCACTAGATGTCACTGAAAAAATTGTAATGTGAACCAGCACAAACAAATGCAGTTTTAAGAGTTTCTAATTGATTGTTACATATTTGAATTGAACCAGAGGGAATAAAAAAAGCAGAAAGAACTGCTTTAGATTTGGTCAAGTGGGTAATATAATTTCCCCTGTCAAGTGAACTAATTGGACAGCTGCAAAGGGAAACTTCTAGAAGTGAGCATTCTAATGTGCCTCCAATAAAGTGTCTTCATGCTTGCTTTGGAAAAGCTATGCCAGCTGCATCAATGTGAATTCTGTTGTTTCTCACGCCCACTATAATTCGGTCATTTCTGAAAAACTGTTCGAAAATTTTAAATGAACAAACTACAATTACTGAAGGCATCAGAGTGCATAACGTTAAGATACAGATTGGTTATGATGCAGTTGAACAGACTAGATGGACTGAATGTGCCTTGCTGTTCCTGTGTTCTTCAAAATTAGGAAGAGGTTTGTACTTGGAGGATAAAAATCTATCAGTACTGACAAATGATTTACATCCAAAATGTTAACACGCTAACTCTTTTCAGCTACTGATTGAAATGATGCATACATAAAGAAGATCTTTGGTAGATAATTCAGAGCTTTGTGCTATTGACAAGTCCAGAATGAGAACACAAAAAACTGTAGATGAATTCAATTCTAAAATCTAACTGAAATACATGAATGCTGGCTTTGACTCCAGCTGTCAGAAGTTGATGTGATTTATCCAAACCCATTTGGAATATGCTGAAAGAGCGATTTTAATCATGCTAATTTACACTTTCGTCTGTAATCTGATAATAGGAATTGTGCTGAGATTCCACTTTTTTGAGCCATTGAAGGGATTGTAACCTGATATTAAAGCATTCTAACCATGTACTATTTGTAACACAAAAGCTAGTTAACTGCTTAAGAATATTTCACATGACATTATTAAAAAAACTCACCTGGATAACATGTTTGTCAAGAATTGCTTTTCAAGTCCAGTAATGTGGGGATAATGAAATGAACTTCAAAAAGATTGACTATTTTGAAGTACCTGCTTACCCAAACTGTTTTTTGTCCAGAATTTTTTCTGGTGTCTTAACCGCCATTTCACATATGCAGTAGTAGTTTGGAGACCACAGCAAATGTTCTATAATTAAATGCTGTCCAAGAGCCTGCTCCCATAAATAATAGTAGTATTTTGTCACTGGTGCTATGTTTGAGGTACGTTTTCACCTTTGTTGCATTGGGAAACATTTCAGTCTGGAGGAAGTTGTGAGTTGTACGGTTATTACAAAACTTGTGGAGTAAAATACTTCAACCTTTATTGGATCCTGTCGATGTGGTTTACAGTGCGTAGTTGAGCAATGTGAACTACTGCAAACATACTTGAATCGTCGGAACAAAACTCAGGTATTTTGAGCCTACTGAAGTATTGCGCTAATACCTTGGTAGTTTATCTGTACTGAATTATTTCATTTCTATTTCATTTTGTAGTATTTTATTAGATGGGTACCTGAGATCTGTTGCAGTTTTTCCAAGCAGAAGTTTCTGAAAACAAGGTGAGCTACCAGGGAATAAGATGAAAAGTGGCGACAACTGGCTGGTAAACATTGTTGCAGAGCTAGTAGGAACTGCAGATGCTGGAGGATCTGAGATAACAAGGTGTAGAGCTGGATGAACACAGCAGGCCA
>NC_063341.1:6386309-6406008 GCF_021869965.1 Rhincodon typus
ATCGACTCCCCTATGACTATAGCCCTTCCACTCTTTTTCCCGCCCTTCTGTACAGCAGAGCCAGCCACGGTGCCTTCCCCTGGTGAGCCATCTCCTCCAACAGTATCCAAAACGGTATACCTGTTTTGGAGGCAGATGATCGCAGGGGTCGCCTGCACTGCCTTCCTGCTTTTTTTCTGCCTTTTGGTCACCCATTCCCTTTCTCCCTCAGCAATCCTAATCTGCGGTGTGACCAATTTGCTGAATGTGCTATCCATGACTTCCTCAGCATCGCGGATGCTCCATAGTGAGTCCATCTGCAGCTCCAGAGCCGTCATGCGGTCCAACAAGAGCTGCAGCTGGACACACTTACTGCACGTGTAGGAGTCAGGGACATCAGCCGCGTCCCTGAGCTCCCACATTGAGCAAGAGGAGCATAACATGGGTTTGGGATCTCCTGCCATTTTTACTTTTAAGCTTAACTTAGACCTACTATAATATCAAACACTAGATAAATGAAATGAAAAAAATTTGTACCAAATCACTCTACTTACCAGCACATGATAAAAAAAAGAAAAAGATAAACACTTACCTTATCAACACAGCAGAGTCTTTTTTTTGGTCAGAGGAGGAGGGCGGGTGGGAGACACTACACGTGTAGTGTCTCAGTTTTAGCCACTGCCCAAATATATCAGTTCACTCACCTTCCCAGAGCGCAATTCCACTGGTCCCTCTGAGCTTTGTTGCCGAAATGAAGAACTTACCTCTCAGCAGGCCCCTGGTCCTCGCTCTCACTGCTCCCGCTGCTGCTGCTCCCAAAAATGGAAGAGAGAGTGCACTATCAAGCTAGATACAATCCAACAAAGGGACAACATAGGAAAACCAAAACCAGAACTCTTTGAATTATGAAGGCTATAGAGAATATAACAAAATAAAAGACACACAAAAAAGTATAGAATGCACAGTGGGTGGATTTTTCAAAGAAGGATCAGACTATTTACAGTAAGTAATTAGAGAGAATAATTAGAAATACTGAGAGAGGACATGAAAAGTTATTGAGAACAAAAGCTGCAAAGTTATTCTGAACTGTTAGAAGGCTCTGGTGGGGCCACAACGAAAATATTATTTCCAGTTCTGCTTGCCATAGTTTATGAAATATGTGAAGGTCCTTGATAGGGTGCAGAGAAGAATTATCATAATAGCTCCAGGGATTAGGAACTTTAGTTACAAGGTTAGGTAGGAGAAGCTGCAGTTGTTTTCCTTGAAGTAAATGGAATTGAGGGGAGATAAGATTGTAACAGGTTTAAGTAGGATAGACAACATATATATCCTCATTCAACAATCGTACAAGTATTAAGCGAAAAAGATTTGAGCATTTGGGCAAAAGTTACAGGTGGATGTGAGGCAGCATGTGACATGGGACTTGCTGATGTGTGGGTGCTAGAAGTAGGGAGGACCAAGTGTTTCAAAAGAAAGTTGGACTGGACACATGAAGGGCAGAACAACAGCCATAGAGCAGGATATAGGACTGACTGTATTTCACTACAGAATTGAATCAATGTCCTATAACCTTAATATCTCTGATTTGTTTAAAAGAGATTTCGTAAAGTAATCTCTAAAGGAAGGTGCAACTGAATTTAGTGATTTAGATGATATTTATAAAATGCTCATACTTTACTCTTCCTAAGGTTCTTGTTTGTTCTCTACTCCATTACAAACTTTCATGCGGTCCCAGATAATTATTTTCAAAACTTATGCACCTTATTGAAGCAGATTTTAGCATTGGTGTTTTTGACCAGGGCTTGATGTTAACTGGTGACTTTGCTGCTTCATCATGGACTGGGATGATGACATAACAGCACTTGTTCCTTTCAAATTTTATAATTTGCACTGGTGCTGCCATCTCCGACTGCATCCATGAACTTCTGCTTCAGACTTTTAGTGCAAATGCAAAGAAAATGCAGTGTCTGCCAAATTTTTGTCAGCTGTAAACTTTGGGATCAGTTTGTTGCAGGCGGAGATTTGAAATTCTGCTAGTAATCAACTAGCAACTTACACACCTTGAGTGCAATGTCCATAACTTCAAGTGCTGATGCAACCTCCAAACATTTATCTCTACTGTTTGGCTTGTAACTTTGTATCAGAAAGGATCAAAATACATCCAATGATATATGTTAATATTACTTACATTGCTAAACTTGGGATTTCAAAGATATTTATGGCAGACACCTTTAAATACCCATAATCGTTTTAATTTTTGTAGAAGACCAGTGATCAAGAAAGCATTTAATTTGTGATGATGTAATGCATTATTTCTGTGCTGTGACAGTTGTACTAGTGACTCCTAATGTAAATGGGCAAAAAGTTTGCAGTTCACCATTTGTGAGGAAATTGCATGCATATTATTTTTAAATGTTGGAAATACTCAACATTCGGGTATTAGTTGTGAAAAGAGAAACAGTTAACATTTCGAGTATGTGACCTTTGATCAGAGCTAGGAAAAGTTAACAATGTAATAGGTTTTGAGTAAGGGATGGATGGGATCAAGAGGAAGGCAAGTCCTGTGAAATGATGAAAGACAGAATTGATTGAATGACAGATGATTAATCTTAGAGGGCCAAAGGAATGTTGATGGCACAAGAAAAGAAACAAAAGATTTGTACAGGGCAAGTGTGCTACTGGCTGAAAGGCAAAATATCAAAACAAGCAGAGAAAGGAAACAAAATGGGTCCAGTAATTCTGACCTGAAATTGTTGAACTTGATGTTGAGTCTCGAAGACTGTGAAGTGCCGAATTGAAAGATGAAGGGCTGATGCTCAAATGCAACCTTTGCTGAAATAGTGCAGGCTGAGGATGGTGATGTCAGTGTGAGAGCGAGTTGGAGAATTAAAGTGATTGCCAGCTGAAAGCACAAGACAAAGCTCTCAGACCAAGTGGAGGTGTTCTGCAAAGTGGTCACCCAGTCTGGGCTTGGTCTCCCCAGTGTATCGGAAAATAAATTGTGAAAGTGAATATGGTGGACTGGATTGAAAGACAAACCTTATTTAGGGCCTAGAATGTTGAGGAGAGGGGAAGTAAAAAGGGCAAATGTTGCATCTCCTTTGTTTGCATGGAAAGGTGTTGATGGAAGCGGATGAAGTGTTTGAGACTAAATGGTAATGACTACATCTTGAAGGAAACAGACGCATTGGAATGATGAATATGGAGTGAAGAGAAAGATGCGTTTTGTGGTGTTATCACGCTGGAGGTGGTGGAAATGACAGAAAATGATCTATTGAACACTGAAGCTGGTGAGGTGGAAGGTATGAACAAGGGAACCCTACTGTCGTTCTGTGAGTCGGGGAGAAGTTGAGATAAGATATCAGGGAATTTTGATGGATATGGTCAAGGGCCATGTTTTTGTGTTGGTGAGATGGTGGGGTGGCTAAAATCGTGGTTGAGTATAAAACAAGACTTCTTACAAGCATTGTTGTGGAAAAGTTACATTATTAGAATACATGCGATGGAGATGTAGATTTCAGAGTTCCAGCATCAATAGTATTCTGACTTTCAATATTTGTTTGTAAACGTGAACAGAGGAGTTTTTGACTCTGAGTCTTCCTTCAACATTGGTTATGATGTTCAGGAGCCATAGAGTTCAATTAAAAGGGTCATCACTTTCAAATGTCAACTCTTTTTCTCTCTATATATGCTGCGAGAAATGCTGAACTTTTCCAAAGTTTTCTGTTTTATGTGATTGACGCTCAATACTAAACATGCAGAAGGATGGTCACTGGATAATGTTGGCATGGCTAACTCGGAGTGTCAAGTTTGTTCTCTTGAAGGTGGAATTTTATCAACGTGGAAGAGAGCTGACAAAAAATTGAGTTAAATGTCAATTTATGGATCAGTAATTTTTAATCCAATTAATTTGATAATTCGATTGAAGACATCAGCTTAGGTACAGGTCTATGAAAACTGCTGATAGGTTACTTATGTATAAGTGCAAGTAAGCTGTCGCTGGATATTTGAGTTTGAGCAGAAATGCACAAATAAAACAGCATCTGAGGTGAGCAGACAAGGCAGCATCGCAGATATAGACCTTGTTGACCCCACTAACAAAGTTCAGATAAAGGGTTTGTGTCTGAAATGTTGACTTCCATTCGCTTTGTCAACAGCTGTTGCCTAGTCTTCTGAATGTCTCCAGTACTTCTTGTTCTTTATTTTGGAGGTTAACATTATTGTATGAAGTATTTGAAGCTTATTGAGAGCAGCATGCATAAACCAGGACCAGGTACAATCTTCTGTGCTGTTTGTGTTTGCTCAAAATGCTTGCCAGATTGTCCTAATTTTGGAAGATAAAATCTTGATTTGAGTCATTGAATGATTTTCAGATGACCCACCATCATGTTGACTCTGATTTGATGCAGAGCAACAGTGACATTTTGTTATTGTTGGGAAAATCCTAAATCCACTACATGGCTTACTGTATGTAAAGCCATGGCTTCTGGTATGAGTGCATGGGTTTTGTAAATTACTAAATGTTGTTGAGTAATATCTTCGGATACTGTGGAATCTGATTATATTTATTCAAATATGAAGGTCATCTGGAGCTGTACGCAAGTAGAGTAGGATTTACTGGCACTGATGGACAAGATTTCAATTTGTTAAATGTATTGTTAATACCAAATTGTTCTTTCCTCACTCACGTAATCCTGACAATAGTATTTGGATCAAAATATTGAAAATTACTTGAAATTTAAAATTAAAAATAATTGCAGGTTTGTTAAAGATGTACTGGAATTGGAGGCGGTCCACTGAAGGTTCACTAGGCTGATACTAGCTTTGGAGGGACTATCTTACGAGGAGATGTTGAGTCAGTTGGGCCAGCATTAATTGGAATTTAGATGAATGAGGGGCAATCTTATTGAAACAGACAGGATTTTTCAGGGACTTGACACAGTAAGTGTGGAACAGTTGTTTCCCTTGTGGGAGAGTCTAGGACCAGAGGGGCAGAATAAGGGACTGCAGTTAAGACCAACATGAGCAGGGGCTAGCAAGAACTGCAGATGCTGGAGTCAGAGACAACACAGTGTGGAACACAGCAGGCCAGGCAGCATCGGAGGAGTCAGAAAGTTGACATTTCGGGTCGGGACCCTTTCTCAGGAGATGAGAGTGAGGTTTGGATGTGGGATGAGGTTGGGGGTGGGGAGATTTTGAAACTGGTGAATTCTATGTTTAGGCTATTGGGCTGTAGGCTTCCGAGGTGGAATATGAGGTGTTGCTCCTCCAGTTTGCATGTGGTGTCATTGTGGCATTGGAGGATGCCCAGGATGGACATGTCATCAAGGGAGTGGGAGGGGGAGTTAAAATAGTTGGCGACCGGAAGGTGTTGTAAATTTTTGCGTAGAGAGCACAGATGCTGCACAAAACGGTCCCTCAATCTGCACTTGGCCTCACTGATGTACAGGAGGCCACATCGGGAGCAACAGATACAGTAGTCTAGGTTGGAGCATGTACAGGTACAACCTGTACAACCTCCGCATCCAGCGTATCATTCTCTGCCACTTCTGCCACCTACAATCCGACCCCACAACCAAGGAGATATTTCCCTCCCCACCTCTTATCTGCCTTTCGTCGTGACAGCTCACTCTGCGACTCCCTCATCCACTCCACACTCCCCACTAACCCCACCACCCCCGACACCTTTCCCTACAACTGCAGGAAGTGCTACACCTGTCCCTATACCTCCTTCCTCACCTCCATTCAAGGCCCAAAGCAAATATTTCATATCTGGCATGTGCCTGTACATCCTCCAACCTGGTCTACTGTATCCATTGCTCCCAATGCAACCTCCTCTACATTGATGTGACCAAGCGCAGGGTCGTTTCATGGAGGATCTGCGCTCTGTACGTGATAATTGAAAACACTTTACGGTCGCCAGCCATTTTAACTCCTCCCTCCCACTCCCTTGATGATATGTCCGTCCTGGGTCTCCTCCAGTGCCACACGCAAACTGGAGAAGCGACACCTCATATTCCACCTCGGGATCCTATAGCCCAATGGCCTAAACATCAAATTCACCAGTTTTAAAATCTCCCCACCCCCGGCTTCATCCCATGTCTAAATCTCTCTCTCATCTCTGCCTCCTTGACATGACACAACCTGTCCATCTTCTTCCCCACCTATCCACCCTACCCTTCCCACCAACCAATCCCCACTACCCCTACCTGCATCCACCTATCACCACCCCAACTACCTTTCCCCAGCCCCATCCATCCTCCCTCCCGCCTCCTTGACCTGACACAACCTGTCCATCTTCTCTCCCACCTATCCACCCCACCCATCCCACCGATCAATCCCCACCACTCCCTACCTGTGTCCACCTCTCACCATCCCACCTACTTTTCCTCATCCCCTCCCGTCCCCCCTCTATTTATTTCCCAGCTCCCTTCCCCCTCCCCAGGTCTGAAGAAGGGTCCCGACTTTCAACTTTCCTACTCCACTGATGCTTCCTGGCCAGCTCTGTTTCTCCGGCTCCACACTGCGTTGTCACCAACATGAGTAGGTTTTTTTTTCCTCTGAGATTAGTGAATTTATGAAATTCTTTACTGCAGAGGGCTGTTGGGATTGGGTCATTAAGTTTATTCAAGGTTGAGATAGGCGTATTTTCACTCAGTCAGGGATTCAAGGGTTATGGGGAAAAGGCAGGAAGGTGATGTTGAAGATTGTCATGTCAGCCATGATTTTATTACATAGCAAAGCAGATTCAGTGGGCTAAATGGCCTGCTTCTGCTCTTATGAATTATTGTCTTATAGTTGATGTACGGGGACGATGTGTTTGATTTTTGCTGAAGGACTATTAAATCCTGTTGAGCCATCTGTTATGCATGTGGCAATCAGTTGGTAGGTGCAGTGTAGTTTAGTGACTGAGTGCTCAGTATTGCTAAGCTTTTAGATGGTTTGCAAGTGTGGCACAGACACACCTTTTATTTCTGGCTACATGTGAAAAGGACAGAGTGGAGATGCAAAAGATGTAAGAATAAGTAATTTGCTCAAAGGTATTAAGGTGGCTCATCACCACCTTTGACAACTAAGGAAAGACAATAAATTCTGGCTTTGCCAGAGCTTCCTACATCTGTGAATGAACAAAACAGGCTGCATTGCTTGCAGAATTGCACAAGGCTGGATGATACTGAGAGCTTCTGTTTGAAGTTCTACTGCTTGCCTATCTATGTACTTATTTCTTTTAAGGAAGTTCCTTTGGGCCTACTTATACAGTGTTCCATTCTAGTCTGGCACCATACCATTTGATGTGTAAAAGTGTGCAAACACTTATTGTTCCTTTTGCTGAAGGAGCTTGATATTTGTGCGTATCTGTGATTGGTTCAGAATTAATAGCAGGATCTGCTGTGCCTTGCTGTTCCTTGATGAAGTGCATTAGTTCCTCTTTTATGTGCTGACCAACTTGCAAGCTAAACTTAAACATTGTGCATCATTGTCGATTTACATCTGTGACCTGATGGAAGGACTTCGGCCGTGGAGGGGCTTTTTGGCCTTGTATAGTATTAGCATTTTTCATGGGTTGTGGCATGAAATTTGTCAGTTGATACCCATCATTAAGTTGTGGATGATAAAATGTTTACGTATAGTTGCTAGTTTTGGAGTATTTTCGGATCTTTTTAAACTGATAATTTGTTCTATACCACATTGTGCTGTTTGAGAATTTCATTAGATGTTAGTTGGTAATCTTAAATGGAGTTCTATTCCAGTTATTAATGTTATACAACAGTGAAGTTGAGTTGGCATTAATTGTATGAATGTTTATTCTCTGCCAGACAGCCCTTGAACTTGTTCCATTTGTCTACTGATAGCTACTCAGAGTAACATTGATAGAATCTTGGCTGGAAGTTCTTTCATTTTTTTTTGGGATGACATTAAATCTTGTTTTGGAAACATGAAGATAAACATATAGTGGCCTAGATTTCCCATTGGCCAGACAATTAGTTATTATTTCAGTGTAGATTGGAGTTGCGTATGGGAACCCTGTGGAATCCCCATCGTAGACAATTCAAAATCAGAATTGGAAATTGAATTTTCTGTTGGGCAATTCCTCTTACATCTAAGACTCTCTAAAAGTTTCTGTTTAAATCAAAGACTTCAGCGGGATCCTATTAAAATAAGTAAAATAGTTTGGAAAGGTTAGATAATACTGTGATCTCTGGCGTATAATCTGTGATCAAACGGCCTATTGCAGAGTGTCTATTAGTCAAACTCACTGCTTGCCCGTGAGCCCTCGTCAAGCTCGTCTGTGACTGTTGATCTTACCGTCCACCCATACTCTCTTGCCGCACACATGTTGATTGTCATGCCACTGCATGACTTCTGCTTTTAGAAGCTGTGCAGCTAAGAAAAGTGCATGTTCTTAACAGACTTTGCCAGCTTGTTGCATTGTGTTTGTTTGGTCCAGATGGACGATCGTTGCAGAGTAAAGTAGGGTTTTTGTGGCGGCAGTGTGAACAAATAAGAAAGAAATATGCGAAGGACTGATGTGTTTAGCCAGTATATTAAACAACTAGAAACAGAAAGTTATTCAGTCCACTGTGTCCATGCAGACTTGCTGAAAGAACAACAGTTAGTCCCACGCCTCTACCCATTCTTTGTAGACCTGCTGGGTTTTCTTTCTTCAGCTGTTTATCTAATAAGTACGGTCAGGATGAAGACAAGTTACAGGGAATGCTGCCATGTCCCACTTCCAACATCTGAGCAATGCAAGCCAACCAGGGGCCCAGAAAAACACCATGGCTGCAGAAGTGATCTCCTATGCCTCCACACTTGAAAGCAGCCAGCTACATTCTGGATGTTTCCCAGGAGTCGATTCAGAGGCCTATCTGCAGCGTGACCAGCAGCAGAGTGATGGCGTGAACTGCAATGTGAATCAGTAATGATGAGTGATTTACCTGGATCATCTAAAAAGAAATTAGAAGCATACAACTTCTATGTGGAATGGGAAGATAAATTCTGTTCTAATGTAAAACAGTGTTTGCCTTTTATGTCACTAAAGTATATCAATAATTAAAAAGGAGAATTTGGAATAATATCACACTGCAATGAACAGTAAATTCAAGGATAGCTTTCCTTTGTACAGAAGCTTTGGACTAAGAAAATTGATGGTCAATTGACCACCATGAAGGTCATTTTGAAAGATCAGTCATAATTTTTGTCGAAGTCAACAGTGAAAGGTCTGACCAATTCTGAAGCATCATTATACATTTGCCATCATCTGGCAAAACACAAGAACTGATTCGCAGATGGCGAAGTAATTAAAGAAGCAATGACTGTGGCCACTGACACTTTTATTCCAAGACTTTAAGAACAAAGAACAGCAACCCAGAGTATGTCACTTGGTACTCCCACAACTGTAAGATGAATAGAATTATTGTCCAAAAACATCTTTCAGCAACTACAACAGGACCTGAAGGACTGTGAATGCTTCTCAGTACAGTTTGATGTAACCATTGACATAACTGGCAAAAGCCCAGTTGATTAGTTATATCCTTAAAAATGCCCTGATAAACACAGAAGATCTTCCCACTTTTTTGCCACTTGAAGACAAAGCAAAGGGTCAGGATATCTACAACAAATTCAAAAGATAAGTGCTTGAGAAAGACGCTGGTTAAGAAAGTGATTTCCAACACATCTATACTTGCCTTTGTTGCATTTTGCAGCAATGTTCTTGATTTCCCCTCTTTTTTCAATTACTGAGGTATAATCCACCAGCAAAAATTTGGGAACAAAGTTGTGGATTTCGCTCATGTAATGAAAGTTGTTGTTGAGATTGTAAACTTGATTTGAGTAAGATCCCTTACATACTGCTTGTTTGAACCCTTTCTCGATAGACTTGATGCTGCCTGTGGTGAATTAATCCGCCGTGCTGAAGTGAGGGTTGATTAAGTCGAGGGAAGGTCCTGCAAAGATTTATTATTAATCTCTGATGCCTGAAATTGCCACTTTTCTTAAATCAAGGAGTGAAGTGGGCAATGAGCTATCAAACAATGCTTGGTTGTTTGACTTCGGATTCCTGACAGACAGCATTAAAACTGAATTAAGTGAATTGTGAACTGCAGGGAAAAAGCAGAGACTTATCACATATGCTCATTGCTGTGAATGCATTGAAATTGAAATCGGGTCTGTGGTACTCCCAAATAAAACATAAAACACTTCCCAAGTCTGGAGATAACAGTAGAAAAGTTAAAGAAAGAAAACTTCAGTGCATACTTGAGGAATTCAGCAGGCAATTTCAGGAATTAGATGCAATGTCATTTTTGTCTCAAATGCATTCCTTCAAGTAGATATTGGTGTGTTTGCTACCAAATTCCATCAGGTGTGTTATTTGCAAAATAGTGGAGTTGATACGGAAATAATAATGAAGTGAAATATTGAACTGAAAGTCCAATCAAAGAACAGTGATTTCAGGAGTGTCATAAACAGAAAAATGCCCACTCCTATTATCCAGTGCTTTTAGGGTGAACACATATATACCTCTGTTGGACAGCATTCTCCCAAATGAAGATAATCAAAGCCAAGTATCTCACCTGCCTCACAGCCATTTGATGACTGTATACAACTTGCAGTCTCAAACTAGGACCCTGACTTCAAGGCACTGGCAGGTGATGTGCAGTCACAGGTGCCACATTAAGACTTGGCGAGTAGAGGACAAAATTAATAATTGGATGTATTTGGATTTATATTCATGTAGTACTAACAATAAACTGTTTATTCTCCATTTTTTTCGGGATAGATCCTAGCTTGCATGTAAATTGAAAAAGTGATCTGTGTATTTAAAGAGGTCGGTGACCATTGACACAGTCTGACCCCTGTGTAACTATTAAACTAACCCCACACCTGTCTAACACACCCCCACTGTGTTTCTTCCAGACTCCTTTTAGCTCCTGTACTTGGTCTGATAAGGACCAACACTATCACTGGACCTGACCGCTTCCACCACTGATCTGGAAACCCCGCCCCTACCGTGAAATATTGCTGTATGTACCCAACTAGCAGCCTAATTTTCTGGCATTCTGGCACCTTATTAATTTGGCACCCTATCTCCCTACTCACCTGTTACACCATTCTCCCAGCAGGTTTATATCACATTTAATTCACATACTTGTGGTTTTACAACAGCTGTCAAAATGGCTGTGAGGACTTCTAAATTTTGGAATTCAACAGCTGTCTGCTGTGAAAAGGGGAGTGGTTTGCTTCCCTGTAATAGTTTTGCTATCAAAGGAACGGATGGAATGGAAGTATGGCTCCACATTTCTGTGTGACTCCTGATTGGAATCTCCTCTCAAAAATGCTGAGCTCCTTCATTCAGAAAAAAAGTTGGGCTGGAGTGGCAATCTGCATAAACAAACTGAAGGTGGGCTGCAATTATATAATTGAATGCAATCAAGTTGTAAAAACTGAGTCTTTTGTTTGCTGAAATGTGACGAGTGATTTTTAAAATCTGATTCATGGAACAGATGGTTTATTTTTAAATGCGGAACTGTCTTGTGGCCTGAGGATCTGTGTGGTATCTAGAAGAGACTGTTATGGGTTGACGTGAATATATTTCTCAAGATAGTGTTTGTACACCTCAATGCTTGGTCTTTACAGCCGTTGATAGAAAGCCCCTGGAATAAAATTCCCCATATTTAATATCAGTGTACAAAGTTGTGTGTGAATGTATGTTGTGCACCTTATGACTTCATCTACAAGTGAACAAAACAGTTGGAATTTCATAGTATTTTCTAGCTGTGGCTGTATTATGGTCCCTGCTGGTTAGCATGTATTGTTACCTAAATTTAAGAAGTGGTATTGTGAGGTGAAAAAATATGCTGAGACAGAATCAGATGTTTTTGCTGGCTGGTGGAATAGCAGAAGCAGGCTGAAAATTCACATCGTTAAAATTCATTGATACCCCTCAGAAAGGCAGAAGATTTGAATGAAGCCAATAATTCAGAATTTAAACTGCCTTTGCTGTAGTTTTGCTGTTCCTGGGCATATTGCTTTAGTGACTGGGAAGGAGTGGCAAAAAGAATAGAATTATGAAATACTTCTATCTGTCATTACAGTCTATATTATCTTAAATTTTAGGAAACAAACAAATATTATCTATCCAGAGAACTATATCACAATTCCAGAATCTATTTAACCATTAAATAAGCATGATTTAGGATTGTGGCAGTTTACATAAAAGCAATCAGCAAATTGTTAGACAATAGTCGTGTGGTTTCACTTTTCAGAACGGTGATAGAGATACACAAGCAAATTATAGACCAGTTGAATCGCACATCAATGGTAGAAAATTCTGAAGGAGAGAACTAATCTCCATTAGAGGCAAAGTTTGTCAGAGGGAGGTCATGCCTAACAAATTTGGTTGAACTATTCCAGGATGTGACCAAGCGTGTAGTTGAGAGTAGTGCAGTTGATGTAGTTTACATGGATTTTGACAGGGTCCCACATGGGAAGCTGATGAAGGTAAAAACACATGGAATCAAGGGTAACTTGGCAAGTTGGATCCAAAACTAGCTTAGTGGTAGAAGACTTTGTGTAACTGGAGACTAGTGTACCGCAGGGATCAATGTAGATTCGTTTATTGTTTATATATTTCACGAGCAATGTTGATGCGGGTGACACAAGGGTTGGCCGGGTAGTTGACAGTGAGGAAGAAGATCTGTGGTTACGGGAGGATGTAAATTATGGCCAGAGCAGTGTCAGATGGAATTTAACCCTGCTAAGAGTGAGGTGATGCACTTCACACTTTGGAAGAAGGAACAATATAAGGGATTACTCAATGAATGGTAGGACACAGGGAAGCTCAGAGGAACACAGGGACCTTGGAACACATATCCAAAATCTCTGAAGGTGGCAGAGCAGGTTAATTAGGTAGTTAAGAAGACATATGGGACACGTGCCTTTATCAGTTTGGGCATAGATTATAAGAGCAGTGAGGTTATCTTGGAACCGTACAGGACTTTTAGGCCACAGTTAGAGTACTGTATGTAAATCTTGTCATCATAGTATAGGAAGGATGTGATTGTATTGAAGAGGGTCCAGACGTGATTTACCAGGATGTTCCTTGGGGTGGATGCATTAGGTATCAAGAAAGGCTGGGTAAGTTTGGGTTGTTTTCTTTGGAGCAAAGAAGGTTAAAGAGGGACCTGACAGCAGTGCATAGGTTATGAGGGGTTTGGATGGGGTGGGTAACAGGCAGTTGTGCCCCTGAGTTGATAAGTCAATAACAAGCGGGCATATCTGTGATAGGGTGCAAGGCAGGAGGTTTAGAAGGGGAGTTGAGGAAATTGTTCTTCACCCAGAGGGTGGTGGGGTCTGGAATGCACTGACTCGGGGTGTAGTAGAGGCAGGTAACTTTACAACCTTTACAAAGTACTTGGATGACAACTCGAAATGTCATAACATTCAAGGCTATGGACCAAGTGCTGGAAAGTGGGACTAGTGTAGATTTGGCATAGTTTTGGCAGTGCAGATTCAACAGGCCAAAGGGCCTCTTATGATTCTTTGATTGTGCATTGAAGGCAGTTACGAAGACTGATGAGACTGAAATTCATCAAGGTTTTGATGAGGTTTTTCTAGCTATACAGTATCTGGTTACTGCAAAGTTGAGTAGAGTATTTGTGGATTGGAAGACAGGACGTTAGAATTTGATGTTTGCAAAATGATAGGGGGGAGGAGCGTGTGGTCCCTTTAAAAGAAAATCTGACTACATGCAGCAAAGAGCAAATAATGTGTTTTTCTAGGCTTGGAGATTCAAAAAAAGGTCTGTAAGAAGCAGCAAGTGCACAGAGAGTTCCTGAAATTGAAACATTTCTATCAGGGGGCTGTGTGGTTAGCCACCGAGGCAGTAGTTTGTTTAGGCAACCAGTTTGAATATCAGCCAATTAATTTAAGCCAGGCACAAAGAGACTAAAAACCAATTAAATTTAAATCTGATGGTTTTGACAACCTAGAACCATTCCTATTCTAAGAAACTGGTAGGTCATCAAGGGTATAAAACAAGAGGGCAAATCGGTGTGAGAGCAACTGCTATCTATGAGAGTTAACAACCCATCAGCTCTAAACAGAAAAATCACTGGCTCTCACAGAATTCTCTAAAGTCTCAGAATAGCCATTATCTGACTAAAGGTATAGCAGCACTCTTAGCTAATATTCTTGACATAAGAAGTCGATGGAGAGTGGTGTTCTTGAGGATCAGCGGAGAGGGCGCGGAGCATTCCAGAAGAGGTATCCTGGCTGTAATTTTGAGAAATTAAGTTTTAATTTATCTTCCTTATTTTAGTTTATATAAGTGGGGCTTGTTTTATTGGAACGACATACCATTAGAGTTTTGTTTTATTTGTGAATATTTAGTAATTAAGGGGGAATTGTTTGGTTTGTTAGTAGTTCTATTAACGTGTTCACTGTTAAAATTAGAGAAATAAATTGTTACTTGTTGATTTTAGAATGAGTGAAAGGATTTCATTGCAGTTAATCACTCCATTTTAACAAATTGGGGGCTGAGAGGCAGATTATACCCCTTTTCACACTTCTTTTAACAGATTATGAGGTGACGCAAGCTTCTCTGGGTGTTTCGGTTTTAGTTATCAGAGGGAGCTCGACTTCCGCTTCATAACATTACAACTATCCTCATTCCACTATGATCTGCTAACAATGTGTTTATTTCTCTTATGGAGATATATTTACTCAATGTAAAGGTCTCTAAAATAGAGGTGGTTTTTCTGAGCACTGTGACTTGTGCTTTTTGCTCTTTGCTGCATGTAGTCAGATGTTCTTCTATGACAGCTATGGCTTGATTGATAGTGCTCTAACATTTGAGTCACAAGGTTCTGGGCTCAAGTACCACTTCCAGGGCTTGCACAACAAAAGTCAAGACTGACACTTCAACTCAGTACTGGTAAGTGGGAGGTTCGGAGTGCTGCAACTGGAAGTGCTGTCTTTCAGGATGAGTTGTTAAACTAAGGTCCCATCTGTCTGTTTGGGTGGATATAATCCTATCATGTTACTTTAATGAAGAACAACAGAGTTATCCTTTTTCCTGACCAATATTTATCTCTTATTTAAAAAACAGATTATTTGGTTGTTACCACTGCTGCTTGTGGGAGTTTGCTGTGTACAATTTGGCTGCTGTGTTTCCTGCATTGCGATACTGATCCAACTTCAAAAGGGCTGTAAAATGCTTCAAAAACCTTGTGGTGTGAAATGTGCTACGTAAATGCAAGCCTTTTTTTCCTTTCTATACTTAGTCAATGAATGTTTTCATTGGAAAGCTGTCGGGAACTGTGTTTGAAATTGTGTACAACAAAAATGCCAATTCTAAAATTTAAACCTGATTCAAACATTTACACTGCTTAAGTCATCCCTACTTCTGTCGGTGCAGTCTTGGTTCCGAGCAGACAGAAGGGCATTCATATTGGCTTACTATAACTAAGTCTTGCTCACAAGAACCGTGTGTATACCTCAGTGCAAATGCATCCAGATCCGTCTGAATTGTTATGTATTTGTTCAGAAAGCATGGTGAAGAAAATCCCTGCTGTTAAAATCTTTAAATTGAGGCTTCTGGATTAACTTTTTGTCGCTAGAGGTTCGGTTAGATCCTTAAAGGAGGATTTCGTACTGGATTTCTGCATTGTGCTAAGTGAAAGCAACCTGATACTAAACCAGGGAAATCTCAATGTGATTTGCTTTAAAATCAGGCTGTTTTCTGCCTTCAGGTTTACAAAGCCAATATAGTGTCTGTGCCAAGTCAAAATCAGCATTCACTGTTACTGAGCTTCCAGTATAAATGCTCCCTACTTTCAGATTGTATGAGTTAACTAGCTAACTTTTACATCTTTTCACCTGATTGTTTGTTTGAATCTTTTCAGTTTGTCAGGTGTATACAAGACTTTGCTGCCCTCTAGAAGTTAAGGTTTTGTACTCGAATTTTGAGTAACGTTGAGTTTAATTATAAAACCACTGTCGATTTACTACTTGAGAATGTTCTGTCACGAAGTTTAATGGAAAATAAATATGACTTGTGTTGTGGGTAGCATAGTGAACTGAGTTGAGTCCACAGAGGTGGTAACAATTATAAATTTTGCACTTTTGTTCCAAAAAAAGTGCATGGATAAACCCAGCACCTACAAGCCAGTTCGATTAGCCTTTGTATTTTGAAAATTTTGTCCCTATTGTTGTTTTTGGAAGCTAACCATCATCTAGACACATTAATTAATTTAGTGAGTGCAGCACAGACTTATCAGGAACAAATTGTGGTTATCTAACTTCCATGTGTTTTTTTTATGAGGTAACAGCACTGTTGAGGATGATATGGTTGATGAAGTGTACATGGGTTTCCAATAGGCATTTGATAAAATGACTCATAACAGGCTTGTCAGAAAGGCTACAGCCAATGGGATAAAAGGGACTGCAGCAGTGTGTGTACGATGCAAATGACAGGAAACAGAGTAACAGTGGATGGCTGCTGTGTTTGTGTTTCAAATTCCACATTCTCACCTAATCCCAACAACCTTTGATTCTTTTGCTTAACAAGAAAGTAGGTTTAGAATATTCAATGATCCCATCTAGAGAATTCCAAATCGCACAGCCCTTGGGGAAAAAAAATTACCTTTATTCTGCCCTAAAAGAGTGATCTTAATTTTGATACAATACCCTCAAGTTCTGGATCACTCTTAAGAGGAAACATACTTTCCACATCGATGTTATCAAGACAATTCAGGACTTTTATACACATCAATAAAGTCACCCTCATTCTTCTAAACTCCAATGGAGGTAAGTCCAATCTGTCTAACCTTTCATTTTCAACCAACCCACTCATTCCAAGCATTGATCTGGTAAACCATCTCTGAACTGTCTCCGTTTACCATTTACACCTTTCCTTAAATATAGAGACCAATATTGCATCTGGTATTTGAGATGCCATCTCACGGATGCCCTGGATAACTGAAGCACAACATCCTTACTTTTAAATTCAATTATTTTCGTAATATAGGATAGCATTCCATAAGTCATTTTAATTACTTGCTGTATCGCATACTTTGTAGGCTTTTTCTTTTAATCTTTTGGAATCTTGAACTTGCTTTGTTAGTCATGAACGACTGACATTTTTTGAGCTTTACACCTTGAAAAAATGTATAGTTGCTGTAAGTCATATTATAGTTCTTTAAAGAATATCCACTGCCTAGGCACAGTCATTCCTTTAATGTATTTTTGCAACCCATTCCAGCCAATTTGTGCCTCATACCTTCATAATTTCCCTTATTCACATTTAATACCTTTGCTACTGAATGAGCTACCTCACTTTCAAACATAATATAAAATTCTATCATCTTGTGGACATTCATCCCTAAAGATTGTTTTACAACAGGATTCTTAACTACCTCTCTTTCATGATTTAATAGATTTCATTGCTAAATCTAAAAAAGCACGTCCTCCTGCTGACTTCTGAACATACTCCAGAAACCCTTCCTCCAAAGCCTTAGTGCGCAACTGGTTTACCCAGTTCATAGGCAAACTGAAGTCGCCCATGCTAACAGTGTTGACCAGGCTACACATCTGCAATTTCTTCCAGATCCATGACTTTCCAAGATGTTTGAAGTCCTCTAATTCTGTCTGTCATCTGGTGCAACTTTGATTTTAGTTGCTCTGACATTTACTTTGCTTTCAGTTGCCGAGGTTTTAAGTTCTGGAATTAACTCTTGACATCTCATTGCCTGAGATGCTTTTCTCCTTAAACCTACCTCTTTGACCAAGATGCTAGATAATTTGTTATTGCATGCATTTCATTTCTTTGAAGAATTCCTGAGCTGGATAAAGTTTGACCTGGAAATGAAGGAAGATCTTTGTGATCCAAGGCAAGCCTCCAAAATCAGATTTGCTCAGTTTTAATATTCAGAAATCATCAAGGCAAGCTTTTTTTTTAGAAAAAATGATCAACATCACTTGTTTAACATTTATTCTGGAGAATTGTTACAATATGTTGTTTGTGTTCATTTTTGTCTCAGCTATTTCTAAATCAAACAGAAAAAATTGAGGAAAGAAATGAAAGAACTGCAGATGCTGTAAATCAGAGACAAAAATAGGAATTGCTGGAAAAGCTCAGCAGGTCTGGCAGCATCTGTGGAGAGAATCGGAGTTAATGTTTTGGGTCGAGTTACCCTTCCTCAAAAAAAATTGGAAGTTTGGCCGTCATTCATGAACTCTGGTTTCAGACTGATTGTCCATTATACCTGCAATCAAAAATAAGCTAAATTTTGAGAATGACATTATCACATAACAGATAATATTCTAACTGGGTTTGAAATCTGCTATGAACGACCTTGTTTATTTTTTAACCTTAATAAAGGTACAAAGCAAATAGGCATTCTTGTTACCATCATAGCTCAGTTGGACAAGGCAGTGTTTTTGATTCTGTCATATTTCAGATACATGTATTATAATTTTTGTTCATAATGCTGGTAGATATATTTGCTTAAGAGATTCAAATTATAACTGGTAATTAACTGGCCTCTGATTGGGAAAAACTGAGATGCAAAATGAAATGTTTTCGTACATCAGCTACTAAAAGGTTTTGGAGCATTTGTTGTGTGACTGATTAACTGGGGAGATACTGTCAGAAGAGAAGATGAGGGGTTATCTTTAATTAGTGGCATGCGACACAGCTGAATGAAATATATAAGAGCAAATATTTCTCTCTGAAACTGCCATCTCATGACATAAATACTCTGTAGAAAGTGAATGTCAAGGAAAATTGTGCCTGGAACAGAATTGCCATTGAACTACTTGCTCTTCAATGAGCAGCGCTCATGATGATTTTGGCAACAGATCCACTAATATTGTAATTCTATCATTGTAGTGCTCCAGTTTTTCAGTTGGGAACATCTGTGTGAGTATTTACTTTTCCATTACTCCCTTTCTTTTGATCAAATTGTCTCAATTCTCGGTAATCCCACTTATAAAAGGAAGGTGAAAAAATGACTACTATCATCTTGCTCATGGCTGTTATTCAGCTGTTATATTGTGTTTTCTTTTGTGCAGCTTTGTCTACATAATGCCTAAACATGGATTGGAAAATCATTATGAATATACCATCAACTGATTACTAGTTTGTAACCACTTTTTTGAGTATTGCTGAAAAAGGAGAAATGTTATTGAAGCTTTTTCCTTGCACTCGCAGAATTATTAAAGTGCCTAAGGAGACCATTCGGTTCATTGTGTCTGCGCCAGCTCATCAATTATTTGTCTTCATCCCATTCTCCTATCCTTGCCGTGTAACCCTGCGCTTTGTCCCTTTTCAAATAACGTTGTAATTCCCTTTTGCATGTCTTGATTGAAACTACTTTCAGCACAATGTCAGACAGTGCATTCCAGATCCCAGCCACTTGTGTGAGTAAGTTTTTCCTCATATCACTTTTGCTTCTTTTACAAACCACACTCTGACGTAAATTCCTATTCCTTGTATTCTTTGTCCCTATTAATAAAGACTAGAATATTGTTCACTTTACAAATTATTCTCTCAACTTGACTTGTTACTTTTAATAATCTGTGTGTGCGCGTGAGTTGGGGGTGGGCTGGTATAGTGAATACATAAGATGGTGAGTAGGTCTTTGATCTGTGGAAGGACTTGGCACCACACACACACACACACACACACACACACACACACACACACACACACACACAC
>NC_063341.1:6406018-6406814 GCF_021869965.1 Rhincodon typus
CACACACACACACACACACACACACACACACACACACACACACACACCCATGTCTCTTTCCATTCACACTCTCTTTAGAGTTATACTGTCCAGTTAATATTATCTCCACCGTTGCTACACAGTCATTCTGTGGATCTGTGCACATCAATTGGATGCCATTCCCAGCATTGACTTTTGGAAATCACTGCTGCACACTGACCTCAGAGATCCATGTGGAAGAAAAAAATGAGAGGGAATGTGGATATTCTTCCAGCAAAACGAGTCACCTCACACTTCTCCACATTGCTGAAAATAGGGTGGAAGATGACATTCAAATTTGTCTGTTCTTTTGATGTTCCATACTATTTGCCTCAAAATATACAGTGCTTCCAAGTTGCATATCATTTGAAATTGCGCCCTGTAAACCAAGGTCTAGATCATTAATACATTTGAGGTAAAGCACACCAACCTCTGGGGAACTCCATTTCAAACCCCATTCCACAACAACCAAAAAACTATCCATTAATCATTATTCTGTTTCCTATCACTCAGCTAATCTTCCAACTGGACAGATGCAAAAATTATAGATTTCAGAGGGAATCGCAATCTATACTGCGTGAGCAAAAGGGTGCTGATTAGTTGGCTAGTGGGCTTTGGTTATTTGGAGCATTGCCATGTGAAATGCAACAGGGGCATTTTTTCTGTTTGTTCGTGCTGGTAAGTGTAAGATGAACAATTTAACAACATGGATGATTTTTTCTCTCAGCAATACCTGCTCAAGTTCTGCACTACCAAGTGACCATTTTTCTGACTTGGT
>NC_063341.1:6407314-6432596 GCF_021869965.1 Rhincodon typus
GCAGAGATCATGATTTTAGTGCAGGGTGGGCTAGCTCAGTGGCTGGATGCTGGTTTGTAATGCGGAGTGATGCCAGTAGTGTTCAATTCCTGCACCGGTTGAGGTCACTATGAAGGACCGTCCTTTTCAAGCTCTTCCCTTGCCCGAGGTGCGATGACCACTGCCAGCTATCTCTCCCTTATGAAAGAGCAGGCTGATGCTCCGGTAGGGCTATGGCAACTTTTCCAAGTTTAAAACTGCCCCAGTTTACATGTTTTCAATTTAGCATCACATTTGTTTTAGGTCCATCTTGCTACTTTAACATTGCGGTCCCTGCTTCAATGTTGCAGGGGCTTTAATGTTAATTGCACTCTCTGCTGAGTGCTTCCTGATCTTTTGTATAGGTGTCAGCTGTGGCAGTGTGTCATCAATATCAGCTCCTGTTATTCAACTGACCCCATTGTCTCTGGGTGTTATGGTCTCAGGAACTTCAGTTGCAAAAGATTTTACAAGATTTTGAAGTTTTTAAAGAATTTTCTGCCAGCAAGATGTCTGGATTCCTTGACTTGCTTCTTCTAATTGCACACTGTGTTGCTTTTCTGGAAAGAAGTCAGTCTCCTTCACTTACTGTACAATATGGGTGCACAATTGTCTGATTTGAATTTATACAATATTTCTGCTATATTCAGTGATTTCTTCGTTTATTTTGGGCTATTTTTGCTAGGAATTCACAATGCATATTGTGTTCATTTATGGGACAGTATTTCAACTTCTTCATTGTTTTTTCTTGAACAAAAACAGTTTGCAAGAGCTTGGGTTTAAATTCTTTCTGATGTAAAACTATGCTTAGTTAGAGTTTTCAGGAGTACAACCCTGACTTGAAATTGAGGACTTCTTGTATCTGTATTTTCCTCAACCATTTCCACTCTAGAATAAAAATAATCTATTAGGTCTTGGAGATTTGAAAATCTTCAGTCTCATTTCATGCTCTCCAATTTTTTAATGTCATAAATCTGTTGTTTTTTAGCTGTTTTAGTTTTCCTTGTATGTTTGGTAATTTATCCTTATCTTCTATTTTGTTTATTAACCTATTTTTCCAATCAATCTATTCAGAGATGTTATTATACATCTCTGGAACAGCTGGGATTTGAACCCAGGCCCCTCAGTCAAGATACCATTGTGCCACAAGATGGCCCTTATCCTTATCCTTTACTAATTAAATTGATACAAAGTCATTATTTAGGAAGTTTAAAAATTATTTGTGTCTGTGCATCTTTACCCTTCACTGCCTTTTTTAAAAAACATATCTTATGATCTCAGTTGATATTGTTTGACAAGTCGGGATCCAAGACAGGAACCTGGCTTGATAGGTCATAATTTGATTGGATTTTCACAAAGTGGTCTCTCGCTGAAACATAAGCGCACAATGCTGCAGATTTTGCATTAATAATAAAATATAAGTCTGTCAACAAAAGCAAAGAAAGTAAACAGAACAAACTAAACCATATACATATAAATTCACAATTTTAAACACAGTAACCATGTAATCCCATTTATCCTAAAACACTCCTTTATAAGTTGAAAAGAAACAAACATCTTTTGTACAGTACCTAAAATACCACTTGAACAATAATCACACAGTATCTCAGACTTTTGTAGGTTTAAGTCACTTGTGACTTCAACTTTTAGACTGAAACTGCAGATAACTTCTTCTTGGAGCATCTGTTTAAATGTTTTCAGCTTTAAGTAATCCCTACAGGGTGTATCTGAACATTTTGGGGCCTGGGATAAATTCTTCACTCTGAGGGGACCTAATTAGAGTCTTAGGGTCATAGAGATATACAGCATGGAAACAGACCCTTCAGTCCAACTCGTCCATGCTGACCAGATATCCTAAATTAATCTAGCCCCATTTGCCAGCATTTGGCTCATATCCCTCTAAACCCTCCCTATTCATATACCCATCCAGATGCCTTTTAAATGTTATAATTGTATCAGCCTCCACCATTTCCTCTGGCAGCTCATTCCATACATGCACCACTCTCTGAGTGAAAAACTTGCCCCTTAAGTCCCTTTAAATCTTTCCCCTCTCACCTTAGACCTATGCCCTCTAGTTTTGGACTCCCCAACCTTGGGTAAAGACCTTACCTATTTACCCTATCCACGCCCCTCATGATTTTATAAACTTCTAAAAGGTCACCTCTCAGCCTCTGACACTCCAGGGAAAATAGCCCCAGCCTGTTCAGCCTCTCTCTGCAGCTCAAACTCTCCAACCCTGGCAACATCCTCATAAGTCCTTTTTTGAACCTTTCCTACAGCAGGAAGATCAGAATTGTCCACAGTATTCTAAAGTGGCCTAATCAATGTCCTGAACAGTCACAACACGACCTCCGAACTCCAATACTCAATGCACTGACCAGTAAAGGCAAGCATACTAAACACCTTCTTCCCTATCCTATCGACCTGCGATTTCACTTTCAAGGAACTATGAACTGTAATTACAAGGTCTCTTTGTTCAGCAACACTCCCCAGGACCTTACCATTCAGTGCATAAGTCCTGCCCTGATTTGACTTTCCAAAATGCAGCAACTCACATTTACCTTAAATTCCAACTGCCACTCCTTGGCCCATGTGATCAAGATCCTATTGTATTCTCAGGTAACCTTCTTCGCTGTCCGCGACACCTCCAATTTTGGTGTCATCTGCAAACTTGCTAACTATATCTCCTGTGTTCATGTCCAAATCATTTATATGAATGACAAAAAGCACTGGATCCAGCACCGATCCTTGTATTATGTGTCAGTGTTTACTGTGGAGAAGGATATGGAAGATAGAGAACATGCGGAAATAAATAGCGACATCTTGATAAATGTCCATATTACAGAGGAGGTGATGCTGAATGTCTTAATATGTATAAAGGTGGATAAATTCCCGGGACCTGATCGGATGTAACCTAGAACTCTGTGGCAAGATAGGGAAGAGATTGCTGGAACCCTTGCTGCGATATTTGTATCATCGATAGCCACAGGTGAGGTGCTGGAAGACTGGAGGTTGGCTAACTTGGTGCCTCCAGTCTGAAAAGCAACCCTCCACCACCCCTCTCTGTCTTCTACCTTCAAGCCAGTTTTGTATCCAAATGGCGAGTTTTCCCTGTATTCCATGTGACCTAACCTTGCTAACCAGTCTACCATGAGGAACCTTGTTGAATGCTTTGCTGAAGTCCATATAGATCACATCCATCATCAATCCTCATTGTTACTTCTTCAAAAAACTCAATCAAGTTAGTGAGACATGATTTCCCATGCACAAAGCCATGTTGACTATCCCTAATCAGTCCTTGCCTTTCCAAATACATGTAAGTCCTGTCCCTCAGGATTCCCTCCAATAACTTGCCCACCACCACTCTCAGCCTCACCGGTCAATAGTTCCCTGGGTTTTCCTTACCACATTTCTTAAATAGTGGCACAGTGTTTGCCAACCTCCAGTCTTCTGGCAGCTCACCTGTGGCTAACGATCATACAAATATCTCAGTAAGGGGCCCAGCAATCACTTCCCTAGCTTCCCACAGAGTTTTAGGGTACACCTGATCAGATCCCGGTGATTTATCCACCTTTGTGCGTTTTAAAATGCTCAGCACCACCACCTCTGTAATATGGACAATTTTCAAGATGTCGCTATTTATTTCCCCACGTTCTCTATCTTCCGTATCCTTCTCCACAGTAAACACTGATGCAAAATACTTGTTTAGTGTCTTCCCCATCTCCTGCGGTTCCACACACATGGGCCCTGCTGATCTTTAAGGGGCCCTATTCTTTCCCTAGTTACCCTTTGTCCTTAATGTATTGGAGAATCTCTTTGGATTTTACTTAACCCTATTTGTCAAAGCTATCTGATGACCCCTTTTTGCCTTCCTGATTTCCTTCTTTAGTGTACACCTGCTGCCTTTATACTCTTCTCAGGATTCACTTGAACTCTGCTGTCTATACCTGACATATGCTTCCTTCTTATTCTTGGCCAAAACATCAATTTCTCTGGTCGTCTAGCCTTGCCCTTCACCCTAACAGGAAAACACTGTCTCTGGACTCTCATTATCTCATTTTCCAGCCATCCTTTTACCTGCAAACATCAGCCCCCAATCAACTTTTGAAAGTCCTCGTCTAATACTATCAAAATTGGCCTTCCTCCAGTTTAGAACTTTAACTTTTAGATCTGGTCTATCCTTTTCCATCACTTATTTTAAAACTAACAGAATTATGGTCACTGGACCTAAAGTGCTCCCTCACTGACACCTCAGTCACCTGCCTTGTCTTATTTCCCAGGATTAGGACACGTTTTGCACCTTCTGTAATAGGTACATCCACATACTGAATCAGAAAATTTTCTTCTGCACACTTAACAAATTCCTCTCCATCCAAGCCCTTAACACTCTGCCAGCCCCAGTCTATGTCTGGAAAGTTAAAATCCCCTACCATAACCACCTTAATATTCTTACAGATAACTGAGATCCCCTTACAAATTAGTTTCTCAATTTCATGCTAACTATTGTGGGGTCTATAGTACAATCCCAATAAGGTGATCATCCCTTTGTTATTTCTCAGTTCAATCCAAATAACTTCCCTGTTCGTATTCTCAGGAATATCCTTCCTAAGTACAGCTGTAACGTTACACCTAATCAAAACACCACTCCCCCTCCTCTCTTGCCCCCCTTTTGATCCTTCCTATAGCGTCTATACCCTGGAACATTAAGCTGCCAGTCCTGTTCAGAGCTGAGCCACACCTCTGTAATTGCTATGATATTCCAGTCCCATGTTCCTAACCATGCCCAGAGTAAATGTGCCTTATCTGTTAGGCCTCTTGCATTGAAATAAATGCAGTTTAATCTTTCAGACCTGCCTCATTCTCTGCTTTGTTCTGCCTGCCCCCATTGTTTGACTTGTTCCATCTCCCAAATGTACCAGTCTCAGACTGATCTCTTTCTTCGCTATTTCACTGCTGCCCCCCCCACCCGCAACCAGTTTAAATCCTCCTGAGCAGCTCCTGAGTAGCAAATCTCCCCGCCAGTATATTAATCCCCTTCTCTTACACTAGAAGAGATTCCAATGATCCAAAAATGTGAATCCTTCTTCCCTGCACCAGTTCCTCAGCCAGGCATTCATTGCTCTATCCTCCTATTCCTATCCTCACTTGCTTGTGGTCCCAGAAGTAATCCAGATATTACTACCCACGAGGACCTCCTTTTTAAATTCCTGTCTAACTTCCCATATTGTCTCCTCAGAATCTCGTCCTTTTCTCTTTCTATGTCCTTAGTTCCAATGTGTACAACGACATCCTGCTGGGCCCTCCCTGCTTTGAGAATATTCCGCACACTCTCCAAGATATCCTTGATCCTGGCACCAGGGAGGCGACACTATTCTGATATGTCGCTGTCGGCCTCAGAAATGTCTGCCTGTGCCTCTGACTAGAGAGTCCTCTATCACAATCGGTTGCTTGAAACCTGACGTACTCCTCATCACATTGGAGCTAGTCTTGGTACCAGAAACCTGGCTGTCAGTGCTACATTCCCCTGAGAGTCCATTACCCCCTACATTTTCCAAAACAGTATACTTGTTGAGATGGGGATAGCCACAGGACACTCCTGCACCACCTGCCTCCCTCTCCTGGAGATAACACATCTACCTGACTGTATCTTCAGTTTATCTTCTTTCCTGCAACTGCCATCCATCACACCCCATTATAATCCTTCCCTTCGCAGAAGCACCAGTCTTACACATCCATCCTATTCCAAGGACTTCACAAGACTGCACCACTCAAAGTGAAATAAAGAGGTGAAACAAAAAACGCTCTCTCTCAGCCATTGGTGTTTTCATTGAAGTTAAAACAACAGGTTCCAGAAACTTTTAACAATCTTTGAGGCCCCCTTGTTTACCATACATTGTCTCAAACAAATCAAAATATGCAAAAGATGATTAGTAGTGCACAAAACCTATTCACTGCAAAACCAGGCCTCAAAAACTTTTGAAAGAAATCACCATGCTACAGAAATACTGAAAAGTTAATTACTAACTTCAGACGCAGAAAATCCACTGTTTCTAACTCAAAAAAAAACATAAACCCAAACTTATGCTTTATAAGTTTATATCATGCATAATTATTCCAAACTATTTTGGGGCCTTCACAAAATTGAATATGTTCCTTTCACTCCCTGTACTAAAATAGGGTGTTGAGTTAAAGTAAATGAATGCTGGTCTGTTTTTTATCTTCTGAAAAACTATTTTCTCTCTTTTTGTTTGTGTTAGCAAACACTGAAAGTGATTTGAATCAGTTTCCTGAAAGAACATGTTCTGCAGAAATTACATGTGACTTAAAAAGAACAAAACTGTATTAATACAGAGTATTTTGCGAGTCAATGACATGACTCAGAGCTTCGTCAGCAGCAGTAGCTTACATTTATATGGCGCCTTTTAAGCATAGACAACATCCCAAGGTGCTTCATTGACATCTTTACAAACATAATTTAAGCACCAAATACAAAATGAGCTATTGAAACAGGTAACCAAAAGCTTGGTTAAAGAGCGAGGTTTCTTAGAGTGGCTTAAATGAGGAGAGAGCAGTAGGGAAATGGAGTGGTATAGGGAGGAAATTCCAGAATTTGAGACTCGGGCAACCGAAGGCTCAGCTATGATAGTGGAGAGATTAAAATTATTGATGTGTTTTGGATATGGAAGAAGTTACAGAAGTGGAAAGAGTGATGCCATGAAATGTATGAAAAGGAGGATAAGAATTTAGAAAATGAAAGATTGCCAGGTTCTGAACCAGTATAGATTAGTGATCATGGGTGATGCGTGAATGAGACTTGGTGCGTGTTAGGAATACGTTGCAGAACTTTTGGTGAGCTCACTTTTATGAAGGGTAAAGCCAGTCAGAAGGGCATTTTAGTAGTCAATCCTGGAGATAACCGAGGAATGGATGAAAGTTTCAGCCATAGAAGAAGTGAGACGGGGCAGAATCGAGCAATGTTGCAGAAGTGCGATAGACAGTCTAGGTAATACAACAAATATGTGGTCGAGATTGCATCTTGGGGCCAAAACTGACAACAACGTTACAAGCAGTCAGACTCAGCCTTACACAGTTTCCAGAGATGGGGACAGAATTAGTGCCTTGCCAATGGAATTTGTGGAGTGGGCAGAGACTTCAATTTTTCCAATATTTAGTTGGGGAAATTTAGCTCATCCATTACTAGATGTTGAATGATCTAGTGCGACAAATCAGAGACTAGCATAGAAATCAAGGGAGTGATGGTGAGGTAGAGCTGGGTGTCATCAACACGTACTTATTGTACTTTCTAATGTTGCCAAATTATAGCTTTTAAATGACAAACAGAATCATTTAAGTGACAAACAGGTGGGGGGTCAAGATTCTTCGGAGTACTCCAGAGGTAACTGCACAGAAATTTGAAGAGAAACTATTGGAAGTGATTCTATGGATACAACTGGACAGGCAAACATGTAATCAGCAAATTAAATATTTTTGAAATGTTGCAATCCAATATGGTGCTTCAACAGCAGTGTATTAGTAAACCAGATGAGCTGCCTTAATGGTAGTGATTGTAAGATAAATGTTGGCCATTCCAACTGGTGTGCTTTCCTGTTCTTTAAATAGTACCATGGAATTTTGTGCAGCTACAAGGTCAGCAGCCAGGATCTTGACTGAACATCTCCATCTGAAAGGGACAACTTTGAACAGTTGTTCAGATTATCTGTAGCCTTCTAATTTTTATGGAAGGGTTGTCATCAAGTCATGGGCTGACTGTATATCACAGCACCCTTTAGGATGAGCTGAGTTTAACCTAACCCACTCAGATCAGATTTCATGCCACTATTCTTAGCTGGAATCTGGTCTTGGATTTGAACCTTAACAAATACAATCCTATACATTTACTAAGTTGCTTGCCTACCAATTTCACTGGTGAATGATTCGTTACATTGGACAATTTAAGTTCTAGTGGGAGAAGAAGCAGGTTTTAAAAAATGTAGCTTTTTTGTCGTCATCAAAGAGAGCTTTAAGAATGATCTGACATGATTGTATATTCATTTGTTTTTTGATTTAAGTTGAGTTTTGCTCTCTACCTACGTAGTTCCACAATCACGTAATGGTTTTCCCACAGCCATATCCATGTCAAACTAGTATCAGTTGTGCAAACGCATGTGATAGATCAGAAGATTGGACAGAATTTGAAAACTAGGAAAGAATGACTACAAAAAAGGGAGAAAAACAAAGTATGAGAGAAAGCTAGCCAGAAGCATTAAAAACAGATGGTAAGAATTTCTGCAAATTAGTTTAGAAAGAAAATGTTAACTTAGTGAGTATTAGTCCTATTGAAAATGCATCTGGAGAGTTGATGATGAAAAGTAAAGAGATAGCAGAATAATTGAACAGGTATTTTGCATCATTCTTCCCAAAGAGGATACAACTAACATCCTATAAATCAGAGAATGGAAGGGAGGGAGGAACTCAGAAAAATTACAGTCACCAGTGAAGTGTGACTGGGTAAAGTTTTGGAGCTGTTGGCTTGTAAGTGCTAAGGTGGACTTCATCTCAGCGTCTTGCAATAAGTGTCCAGTGAGATAGTCAATACATTGGTTTTAATTTTCTAAAAGTCAAGATTTGAGGTCCCATTAGATTGGAAAATAGCAAATATAACCCCTTCATTCAAGAAGGAAAGACAGAAAGCAAGGAACTACAGGCCAGTTAGCTTAACATTTGACACAAGAAAAATGTTGAAAACTATAATGAAAGAAGTTACAGCAGGCATTTTGAGAAGTTCGAGGTAACCAGGCAGTCAACACGGTTTTGTGAGAGGGAGACCGTTGTCCATTTTGTTGGTGGTCTTTGAGGAAATAATGTGCTGTGGATAAATAGGACCCAGGAGATGTACAGATTTTCAGAAGGCATTTGATAAAAGGTTAGAAGGAGGATGTTTTGGAAAATAAAAGCACATGTTGTATTGGGTAGCATATTGACATGGATAGAAAATTGCTTTGAAATAAAAAGTGCTTCGAGAGGTTAGTAATAGCTCACATCAACTCCAGCCTCCCAGATTGCCCTGATGCACTACAATTTGCCTATTGTTGCGACGGGTTCATGGCAGATGCCATCTCCCTGGCCCCACACTCATCCCTGGAATATCTAGAATAACATGAAACTTGTCAAAGGATACAGCAGGATATAGATCAAATGCAGATATGGGCAGAGAAATGGCAGGTGGAGTTCAATATGTAAGTCTGAGGTGCACTTTGGGAGATCAAATGTTAAGGAAAAGTTTCCAGTTAATGGCAGGACTTTGAACAGCATTGATATACAGAGGGATCCTGGGGTTCAAGTCCATAGCCACCTGAAAGTGGCTACGCAAGTAGATAGAGTGGTGAAGAAGGCTTATGGCATGCCTTTTTTGTTTGGGGAATTGAGTACAAGTGTTAAGATGTCATGTTGCAGCTTTATAAAACTTTGGTTAGTCCACATTTAGTGTACTTTGTTCAATTACATTGCAGGAAGGATGTGGAGGCTTTGGAGATAGTGCAGAAGAGATTTACCAGGATGCTGCCTAGATTAGAGGGTATGAACTATAAGGAGAGGCTAGAAAAACTTGGGTTGTTATCTTTGGAGTGGTGGAGGCTGAGGGGAGACTTGACAGAAGTCTATAAAATTACGAAATGCATAGACAGGGTTGACGGTCACAATCTTTTTCCGAGAGTTGAAATGCCTAAAACTAGGGGGCAAGTTCAAAGGAGATGTGAAGAGCGAGTTTTTTACACAGAGAGTGGTAGGAGTGTGGAATGTGCTGCCAGGGGTGGTTGTGGAGGCAGATACGATATGGGTGTTTGAGAGACTTTTAGATAAGCACATGAATACGCAAAGAATGGAGGGATATGGACCAAGAGCAGGCAGAAGGGATTAATTTAATTTGGCGTCATGTTTGGCGCAACATCGTGGGCTGAAGGGTCTGTTCCTGTGCTGTACAGTTCTATGTTCTAACACCAGCTTCTGAGATTGACTTGATCCACTTTACAATTCGCCTACTATTGCAACAGGTCCATGGCAGACACCATCTCCCTGGTCCCACACTCGCCCACGGAACACTTGGATAACAAGGACACCTACATCAGACTCTGATATATTGATTTTAGCTCAGCCTTCACCAGAAACCAACAAAACTCATCTCCAAATTCTGCTCCCCACCTCTAAACTGGATTCTCAACTTTCTGATCCACAGTCCGCAATCAGTAAGGATAGGCAAAATCACTTCCTTCACAATAATCCTCATCACCAGTGCCCTGCAAGACCAAGCCTCTTACTGTACTCTTTTATACACTTACAACTGTGGCCAACTTCAGCTCTAACTCCGCTTACAAGTTTGCTAATGATACCATCATAGTGGGTGGGATCTTAAACAATGACGAGACAGAATACAGAAAAGAGATAGCTTAGTGGCGTGGTGTAAAGACAAAATCTCTCCCTCAATGTCAGCAAACCAAAGGATCTGGTCACTGACTTCAGGAAGCAGAGTTGAGGACATGCCCATGTCTGTATCAGTGGTGCTGAGGTGGAGATGTTCGAGAGCTTCAAGTTCCCAGGAGTAAATATCACCAACCAGCTATCCTGGTCCATCTACATTGACACTATAGTAAAGAAAGCATACCAACACCTCTATTTCCCCAGAAGGCTAAGGGAAATTCAGCAGGTTCACAATGACCCTTACCAATTTTTATAGATGCACCATAGAAAGCATCCTATCCAGAGCTTGGTATCATAACTGCACTGTTCAGGACCGTAAGATACTGCAGTGAGTTTTGAACACAACCAGTCCATCATGCAAACCAGCCTTCTGTCCATTGACTCCTCTATACTTCCTGCTGCCTTGGGAAAGCAGCCAACATAATCAAAGACTCTTCCCACCCTATATTCTTTTCCACCCTCTTATGACAAGCAGATAACGACAGTTTGAAAACACATACCAACAGTTTCAAGAACAGCTTCCTCCCTGCTGTTATCAGACTTTTGAATGGACCTCTCCTAGATTAGAGTTGATCTTTCTCTGCACCTTTTCTGTAGTTGTAACACTATCTTCTGCACTCTGTTCTATTACCCAGATGTACTTATGTAAGGTATGATTTGTCTGGATAACATGCAAAACAATACTTTTCGCTGTATCTCGTTACATGTGACAATAATTAATCAAATCAAATCATGTCATAAACTTAGCTTCCTGCCAGAAAGCAGAAAGCAAGCATAAATGGGTCTTTTTCAGTTTGGCAAGATGTAATGAGTGGTGTACCATAGGAATAGGTGGTGTGACCTCCATTGTTTGCTATTTATGTAAATGACTTGAATGAAGGGTGGAAGGTGTTGTTGCCAAATTTGCTGGTGACACAAAGATATTAAGGAAGTAATTTGTGAAGAGACACAAGGAGGCTACAAAAAAATATGGATAGATTAAGTGAATGGGTAAAGGTGTGGAAAATGTAGAAATGGGCTTGTCTCTGCTGAAATTTAGAAGAGTGAGATGACTTGATCGAAACACAGACCTGAGGGGCCTTAACAGGGTAGAAAAGGAGAGGATGTTTTTTTCTGTGGGAGAATCAAGAACCAGTGGTTGCTGTTTCAAAACAAGAATAAGTCCCATCAAAGCAGAAGTGAAGTGAATCTCTTTCTCTGAGAGTTATGAGTCGTTCCAACTCTCTTCCTGAAAAGGCAGTGGAAGCAAAATATTTAAATATTTTTTCAGAAAAGAAGGCAAGAAATATAGGACAAGGGACAGGTTCATGAGAACAAAGTTTCAGTGATATGTAGTAGTCAGTTAGAGAAAGCTGGAAAGGAAGATGAAGCAGGCACACACAAAACTAAAAAAATGCTGCATCAGTAAGAGGCCAATCGGGTGGGAGCCTAAAATGCCTTGTGATCCTCAGGAGTTTTACAATAGATGGTGACAGCTTGAGAACATGTAACAATGTCAACATTAGCAATAAATATGCATTCAAGTACTTTGATTGTATCTGAGTTATGGGTGTGAGTATTAATATCAAGCTTGTGGTAGGTGAAAAAGCTTAGCTTCAGGGATGGGATCTATTCATTTTAAGGAAGCCAGTAACCTCAAAAGAATAGTCGAAGTGTCATTTTGAAATTCACGAAGAAAATGTCAGCCAACATAGCTCTCAAATAAATATAGTTTGCTTGCGAAATGTTTTGAGCTGGAAGCATTCCAAACTGACAAGGGAAGCCATATTGGAGAAACGGTTGAGAAAATGAAACAGATAGGTATCTATCGTACTTTTCATCTTGTCAAGAATGTAAACCGCTCTCGAAATACCTTTTTATCTTTTTAAACTTTTTCTCATAATCATGATATCCCATAGTGAACAATTTATGATTTTTTTTGCCATTGAATGGCCAATTTTTGCATGGCAATGTCTAAAACAGCAAAAAGCATTTTTTGGTAATGTGAGTTGAAGAACATACATTGGAAATTGTGTACTTCATAAAATCCATGGCTTCCTGAACCAGCTAATGGAACTGTAGTTTTATATTTCATTAGAAGAATAGCATCTTTGCAAGTGTAATACAATGTGGTGGTGCAGTCATCTGGCAATGTATATTCTGCTCAAGTCCTTGAAGGGCTGCAAGCCCACAATGTTATGATCAACGCCAGTGTGCAGTGCCAAGCAAGATTCATACCTAAAACAAATGAAACCAGTAATCTCAAAAGAATAGTCCAAATGTCCTTTTGAAATTCACTAAAGAAATGTCAACCAACATTGCTCTCAAATAAATATGGTTTGCTTGCAAAATGTTTTGAACTGGAAAAATTCCAAACTGATAAGGGAAGCCATATTACCTTGTGTATTCAGATTCCCAAGAGATTGCTCGTGATATAAAAGACTCCCTTTACCAATTGAAATCAGTGGATTTGAGTGAAGTGAGAGAAAGCAGAGTGTAGTCTTATATTGCAGCATGGGCATAGGTGTAAGTTGGGTCCCAGGGATCTCTAATGAGTCCTTTCCCATGCCGGATGATTATCAAGAATCTGAAATAGATCTTTCAATATAAATTGATTAAAATTAACAGCACACTAGAATTGATTGTGGACTCAGGATGCAGCCCAAATTTTTTTCTGGGTTTTCTTCAAAACACTTGAAGGTGAGTGAAGTTCACTGTAGAGAAATGCAAGGTATTCCACATTGCAAATAAAAGGAAAAAATACCCTTTGGGTGGTATAGGATTTGTCCATGTTGAATATTTCAATGTCTGCAAGTTATTTTTATATTGCTTACTATGACACAACAGTTCAATCCATAAACTGACTTATAACTGTATTGACAAATTGCACCGGGTTACCCAGAACTCATGCTGAGGTTGGATTGCTAAGTTCAATTTGAATTGTGTTCTATGGTACAAGGTAGCGAAGATAAGAACTGTAATGTTGATTCTTCTTGTCAGAAGCAAAGGACTTGATGGGTCTGGGTTTTCAGTTTCTGAGGTGCCTGTGTAAATGGGTTAAAGCTTTCTACGGTCATAAATGGGAGAAAGAAAGTGCATCTATAAGTTGTGTTTATTCTGTTCCTTTTATTTGATAGTTCTGTATTTCCAATTTATTACAATCATTCCATTTTCCTCTATCGAATACATCATGGCAATCAAACTGATTGTGTCTACTCTTTGCTGTCCAACCCAACAGTTGAAGTGAAATACATCCTTTCTTAGTGAACATTTTCTCATTTCAGTGCCAATTTCAAATGATAGTTTGAGTAGGTAGATTTCAAGAATAGAAAAGTTTTTCTTTTCAAAAAAATCTGAAGTAGCCAAACTTAACTGTCTCTGATATATTGCTCCTGGATGAACTGTGAATATATGGCCCTTTTTATTTCCTAGGGGGATGTAAGAACGTAAGAACTAGTAGCAGAAGCAGTCATTTCAGCCTCTCAAGTCTGCTTCGCCATTTGATACAATTATGATTGATGTCATCTTGGCCTCAACTTGACTTTCATCCCTGCTCCCCATAACCTTTCAACTTGTTACTAATTAAAACTATGTCTATCTCTTCCTTAAATTTACTCAATGTCCCAACATCCACTGCACTCTGTGTAGTGAATTCCACAGATTCATAACCCTTTGAGAGAAGTAATTTGTTCTCATCTTTGTTTTAAATTTGCTCCTCCTCATCCTGAAACTTTGATTTCTCGTTCTTGATTGCCACAAGAAGAAACATCTGCAGCTACTTTGTCAATTCACTTTAGCATCTTATTTACCTCAATTAGACTTCCTCTCATTCTAAACTCTGTAATATAAGCCTAATCTGCAGGAATACAAGAATTATATCATCAATGGCTATAATTGAGAAAATTGTCTTGAATCTAGCAAGTAGCACCTCAATAATGCATCCTGAAAACAATTTCTGGGATATATTTGAATGTTCAATGTTAATGTCAGGCTGGTCAGTCTGAGCTGCATCTGGTGCCTGAGGATGTTGCAGATTGTATAATTCTTGCATTCCTTTCACACACACATTTGAACATCATGAGATCCTGTGATGTAGTGCTTTTGAAAAGGGGGAGAGGTAATAGGTTTGTTCTGATGTGTGCCGAGGATTGTGTTGCAGTATTTCCAATTGCAGATGGCTGGATCTGCTCACCTAAGCTGTGAAGGTCCAGTGTCAGTGTGAGGACAGACCGATGTGACATGCAGACTTACATGGGGTGTCTGCTTGTTGCTGTACATTGGAGCAGTGTCAAGTACACCAAATGCTGCAGCAATGTTGTTACTTATAGATCTTGCATGGACTTTTACTGCTGCAAATGTCTAAACTAGTGGACAACTGGATGCTGAGATTGGCAATTCCAGATGGATCGTCTAGGTCTGAAAAGACGGATGCTGTACTTCCGTTCTAAATCCTGTACAGCTGAGATTTCAGGTAAAATTGAGTTGAATGTTGCAGAGCAGTTGCAGTTTGCCACCTGCTCTGTTTAATATAGCTGATGCTTGATGTTGTAGCACAACGTAACCTAATTATTTGTGTTTTAACATACAACTTAAAACTCAACAGATGTGTACTTGAAGCAAATGCAAGTTGTTGCATAATTGTCTGAGAAACAGCACTACCAGGATGATATTGCTGGCTGTTGTTGATATTCCACTCCATGTGATGAACAGATTAACTCATGATGTACCAGTTTGCTCTTTGTGAATGCTGCTGTGTGATGCAATGTATATGTAACTATAATGCCAATAACATATGAAGTAGGTTTCCATATGCCACTGAATTAAGGGACATGGCTTTGGCACCGCTATCTTTGGATACAGTGATTTTCTAGAATGCCTTACCAGATAGGCATGTCCTTCACTGAATTACAGAGGCTTGCACCAAGAGACATGGGAATAGTTTGTTAAAATATTTGGTGAAATATCTGGAGTGAGATAGGTTAGAAAGGAAGAGAGCAAGATCCAGTGAGCAGAAGTGCAGTGATCTGGATTTCTAATCATATCCAAGGTTTTGTTATGTGCATCTCTTGCCTGTTTAAAATTTTAGTCTGAGTACTGTATACAGAAGGGGCACCTGGCGTGTTTTTATTTTAATTTGCTGCAGGTGTATGCCTGTAAGACCTGTTGATAAACAGTCGGTTGTGCTATAATGCGATAGTTGCGTTCCTGCGTAACATCACATTATAGAAAATTGCATAATAGAAATAACAGAGCCTATGTGAAAAGTGGGGTTAGCGGCAGACCACCAAAAAATATCACTCAAAATCACTCAAAGCGTAACACAAAGGATAGCACAGTTTGAATAAATGTTTAATTCATATCTAATAATGAAATAAAAGTAAATTTAACACTTTACCTTGAAGAAATGTCATGATGACTTGATGGGGAGGAAGTTTTGCAGTTGCTCTGTTGTTAATGTAGGGGCTGAGGTTCGTCATCACCATCACCATCATTGTCGTCGTCGTCATCATCATCATCATCATCATCATCATCATCATCATCATCATCATCATCATCATCATCACCACCATCACCACCTTCCAGTGAGGTTGTGGTTGCAGGGTAGTGTGAAAAATAGTAAACCAAGAAGTCGATGGCTGTGGTTCATTGTCTTCTGACTGTTTCTTGGGGGTTGGTTTAAAAAAGACATCCAGGTTTTGCTGCTTTGCTCTTTTCCTTCTTTCATAAAGAAGCTGTTCATAGGGTGCCAAGTAAGATCTTACTGCATGAACTGCTACCCTGCTGCATTCTGCATTGTAATTGTTGACCTCTAAGAGCTGCAAATGCTTCTCAATTTCCCTCAGGATAGAAGACAAAACAGAAGTGCAAAGCTGTCAATGTGCTGCATCCTGGACTTTATCTTCTTCATCTCCACCTTCCACTTCCCTCTCAGTGACAAGTTTTTGTAGATCAACTGTAGCTAGGCCTTCACAGTGAGACTCAAACAGCTCTTCTACACCCTCACTCTCCACTTCTTCAAATCCAACTTGCTTTGCAAGATCAACACAATGTTCTTTGATTCTTGGGAGCTCCTCTGATGGATCAAAGCTTTTCAAATCTTGAAAAGAATCTGGGAGAATCTTCTGCCAAACTGCATGCAAGCAGTCCTTCCTGACATCACCCCAGGCATCCACAATAATGTCAATTGCATTCTTGATGTTAAAGTTCTTCCAAAATGGAAGAACACTGTCGTTATCCCCCCTGAGTGGCTGCAGTCAGTCTCTTAAATGTGCAACTTGTTTTTAACTCATTCCCAGGATGAGGGCGTTGCTGGATAGGCAGCATTTATTGCCCAGAGGGCAGTTAAGAGTCAACCACATTGCTGTGGGTCTGGACTCACATGTAGGCCAAACCAGGAAAGGATGGCAGTTTCCTTCCCTAAAGGACATTAGTGAACCAGATGGGCTTTTCCCAAAACTCAACAATGGATTCATGGTCATCATTAGATTATTAATTTCAGATATTTGTCGAATTCAAATTCCACCATCTGCCATGGCGGGATTCGAACCAAGGTCCGCGGAACATTATCTGGGTCTCTGGATTAACAGTCCAGTGATAATACTACTTGGCAATTGCCTCCCCTTAAAGCTTAAATAATAAGTTTTAAAAGCTGCTATTTCATCCTGGTCCATGGGCTGGCTAACATTGTGCATGCTCAGGACAAAGCCCTCGAAATGATCATGTGATGTCGGCGATTACTCCTCCGCACACCGATGGAATTGTGTTATAGCCAACACGAGTTCGCATCTTAGGAATTCCGTTCTTCATTCGTCAGTTGCATTATAGGAAATTTGTGTTGCCAGAACACCACGCGTTATAGCAGAACTGACTTTAATTTAAATTTATTATATATCAACCTGTAAAACCATAATTAGATGAAGCAGCAGGAACCATTGTCTGTGGTCCTCATGGTCTGGCTTCCTTTTCTGGTAGATTATAAAGAATTGTTTGGCAACCTCGGAGACAGTGAAGACAATTAGTTCTGAAGAAAGCTCACTGGACATGAAATGTCGATTCTCCTTTCTCTCCACAGATGTTGGCCGACCTCTGACTTTTTCAGCAGTTTCTGATTTCCAGAATCCACATCCTTTGGTTTTTCTTTTATTAAGGTATTGAGGATATATCGTTATTGGGTGGAGAGAGTAAAATATGAGATACAATATGGAAAACTGCCTCAGTATGTCCTGTCCAGAAAGTCAGGATAAATCCAACCCTGACAATTACCATTCCATTAGTCTCCTCTCAATCTTGAGCCAAGTGATGGAGAAGGAAGTTGGACGTTCTGTGCAAACACATTATTCCTTTTTTGATTTTTGCTTGTTTTCTTATATAAATTTATTTTATACAGCCAAAAACTTGGATCTGAAGACTTGGTCAACGATGTAAGTTCGTCACTTACACAAAGGCAAAAGTTTGAGTGTCATCAAAGATGGCACATGATCCCATATCTCTTGGAACCAGAAACTGTACTCTGATTGCTTAAAATCTAAAGTTTTTGTGCACAACTGATTACTGCAAATTTTTATGTTGAATATTGGAGTGGAGTACAGGTGGCATTAGATATTTCAAACATGCTCATGACATTAAAGGCTAATTTTACTGGAGTTCAGTACCTGGAGACATGTCCATTTTATTAAAACAGAGAAATTTGTAATGTTTTGAGTGTTTGTTGAATATCATTTCATTTAGTGATTTTGGTCTGTTAAAATGAAGCAGAGTGGTAATGCAAATAGAGTATACCTTGTGCTAGGAAAGTGGGTATTTGCATTCCACATACCAACATTCAAACATGATGGTCTTAGTGGCAGACATTTAGAGCATAGAACATTATAGCACAGGAACAGGCCCCTTGGCTTACCATGTCTGTGCTGACCATGATGCCATTTCTAAACTAATCACATCTGTTTGCATATGGTCCTTATCCTCTATCCCCTGCCTGTTCATGTGTCTGTCTAAATGCCTATTAAATGTTGCTATCATATCTGCTTCTACCACGGTTCCCCCCCCCCCAACGCCGGCAGCACAATCCAAGCACCTACCACCCTCTCCTTTAAGCTTTCCCTCTCCAACCTTAAACCTATGTCCCCCTGGTATTTGACATTTCCACCTTGGGAAAAAGACGTCAAATATTCACCCTATCCATGCCTCTCAATTTTATATACTTCTATTGGGTCACGCCTCAGTTTTCGATGCTATAGCAAAAACCATCCAAGTTCGTCCACCATCTTATACCTAATAGACTCCAATCCAGGTACCATCCTGGTAAACCTCTTTTGCACCTGCGCCAAAGCCTCCACAAAGCAACCACCAGACTAATGTTTTATTTAGCTGCAGCATGACTTCTGGTTTTATTAGTCAGTCCCCTGACCAATGAAGGCAAGCATGCCAAATGCCTTCTTTACCACATTATACACTTGTATTGCCACTTTCAGGGGGCTATGGACTTGGATCCTAAGATCCTCCAATATATCAATGCTCCTGAAGGTTTTGCCATTTACTGTTTCCTCTTTGCCATTTACACTTACCTCTTGCATTTCATATCCCAAAATGAATCACCTCACACTTGTCCTAGTTAAAATTCATCAGCCGTTTCTCTGCCCAGTTTTCCAATTAATCTTTATTCTGCTGTATCCTTTTGACAATCTTCTTCACGATCCACAGCTTCACCAATATTAAGATATATTGAACAACAGAGGTCCTAATAGTGATCCTTTTGGAACACCACTAGGAACGGACCTCCAGTCAGAAAAATACCCCTCCAGAACTACCCTTTGACCAAGCCAATTTTGCATCCAACTTAACAACTTACCATGGATTCCAGTCTTCTGGACCAGCCTACCGTGACAGACCTTGTCAAATGCTTTAGAAAAATCCATGTGGACAACATCCACTGCCCTACCCTCATCAACCATCTTCTTCACTTCCTCAAAAAACGCAATCAAATTTGTGAGGCAAGACCTCCATGGCACTGAACCATGCTGACTATCCCTAGTAAGTCTATTCTTTTCCATTCTTTATTGATACTCAGCTGAGACTTCAGTAAAATACAACATTTGGGAAAGGGAAGAAACCTGCTGTCATGAGAACATAGGCGAAGAGAGGTGGTTGTTTGGAATTTTCGTACAATGTCACTGGCACTGTCAAGAGTTGCTTAATGTAACCACATTTTACTGCTGGAAACTTTCAGTGGTATTTGAAAAGAATATTGTAAGCTGAATAACACCAGTGTTTGCAAATCTACTAAGTGCAGTAGAAATCATTGGTGGTGAATGAATCATGTCATGTAAGTGGAATATATATTAGCTGCACTGCAGTTCTTGTTTTAATAGCACTATATTAACAATGTTAAAAAGGATTCCTTCACATTTGGTAAGACTGTACAAGAACATTGAGAACCATAGCATATCTACAAAGACCCTTTTGGGATACAGCCAGGCTAAGTGCATACCACAAAAATTGGCGCATGGAAGATAATGTGGGAAAATATAATGTTATGGATCTTGGCTGGAAGAATAGACGAGCTTGATATGATTTAAATGGAGAAAGACTGCAGAAAGCTATCGCGCAGGGAGATTTTGGAGTCCTCGTGCACAAGTAACAAAAAGGTAGCATACAAGTTGAGGTGGTAATTGGGAAGGTAGATGGAATGTTGACCTTTATTTTGAAGAGAATGAAGTTTAATAATTGGGAATTCTGGCTTAAATTATACAAGGCACCAATCAGACTACAGCTGGAGTACTGTGAACAGTTTTGCTCCCTTTATCTAAAGAAAGTGTACTGGCATTGGAGGCAGTCTAAAGAAGGTTCATTCGGTTGATACTGGGTGTGGAGGGACTGTCTTTTGAGGAGAGATTGGGTAGGTTGCGCCTGCACTCTTTGGAGTTTAGAAGACTGAGAGGTGACTTTCATGAAACATATGAGATGCTTGGGCCTTGACAGGGTGGATGTGGAAGGGTTGTTTCCCCTAGTTGTAGTGTCCAGGACAAGAGGGCATAATCTCAGAATAAGGAGCATCCTTTTAAGACAGGAGATGGGGAGAAATTCCTTCTCTGAGGGCAGTGAATTTATGGATTCTCTGCTGCAGAGGGCTGTTGAGGCTGTGTCATTAAGTATATTCAAGTTTGAGATGAACAGATTTTTAATTAGTCAGGGAATCCACCATTACGGAGAAAAGGCAGGAAAGTGGAGTTGAGGATTAGCAGATCAACCATGATTTCATTGAGTGGCAGAACAGATGATGGGCTGAATGGCCTGTTTCTACTCCTACATCTCATGGTCCATGTATTCTTTTGATAGCACTTTCACATAGACTTTCTACATGTAAAGAAAACGTGACTTGGTGAAGTGATACCAGCCTCTGTGGAGTTATTTCAGTGCCAGCTTATTTATCAGCAAATAATTCAAAGAACCTATCGATTTACATTCATACAGTCATAGAGATATACAGCATGGAAACAGACCCTTCAGTCCAACTTATTCATGCCAACCAGATATCCCATTTGCCAGTATTTGGCCTATGTCCCTCTAAACCCTTCCTATTTATATACCCATTCAGATGCTTTTTAAATGTTGTATTTGTACCAGGGTCCATCACTTCCTCTGCAAGCTCATTCCATACATGCACTACCCTCTGCATGAAAAAGTTGCCTGTTAAGGTCCCTTTTAAATCATTCCCCTCTCACCTTAAACCTATGCCGTCTAGTTTTAGACTTCCACACTCTGGGGAAATGGCCTTGCCTATTTATTCTGTCCTTGCCCCTCATGATTTTATAAACCTCTATAAAGTCACCCCTCAGCCTTTGATGCTCCAGGAACAATAGCCCCAGTCTCTTCAGCCTCTCCCTATAGCTCAAATTCTCTAACCCTGGCAACACCCTTGTAAATCTTTTCTGAATCCTTTCAAATTTCACAGCATCATTTGTATAGCAGGCAGACCAGAATTGCACACAATATTCCAAAAGTGGCCTAACCAATGCCCTGTCCAGCTACAACATGACCTCCCAACTCCTATACTCAATGCACTGACCAATAAATGCGGGCATACCAAACGCCTTCTTCACTATCTTATCTTCCTGCGACTCCACTTTCAAGGAACTATGAACCTGTATCCCACGGTCTCTTATTCAGCAGCAGTCCTCAGGACCTTACCATTGAGTGTATAAGTCCTGTCCTGACTTGCCTTTCCAAAATGCATCACCTCACATTTATCTAAATTAAACTCCATCTGCCACTCCTCGGCCCATTGGCCTGTCTAATCAAGATGTGCACTGTGTCACTTTATAATAGCAATCTAGGGGTATAAACTGTGTCTGAATCTTGTGCATTGAACTCATGGACTCAGCAACTTCTGCAGTTGTGTTCAATTTCAGTGACATCATGTAGATCCAAAGAGATACTGTTGATGTGGGATCCCCTTTATGCCTAGATCTTGGTCACAACTTTGTTAGTTACCACAAGAAGCACATCTTCAATGGAAAGACCACTAACCTCCTATCCCTTGCATGCATTGGTTGTTTCTGTAGATGACAAAATGTGGAATATATCAGTCTACAGCTGTATCAAAGAATTTCTTTACACTGATTAATAAACTCTTGCCTGTACTCAAATTTACTATTAAAATGGAACAACCAAATGATCTACCTTTACTTGATGTATTAGTTGAGAAATCTGAAAATGTGTCCAGAACTAATGTCTACCAAAATCCTACGTTCACCAGTCAATGTACACATTAGGATTCCTACAGTTGCACATGATACAGATCAATCTTATTGATTGATCTTTGTGAATCAGACCTCAGTCATCAGATCACCATATCAGCTTGATGCTGAGGTAGAGCATATCAAACTATCCTGCTTGGTAACTGATACACTGATCAAATCATGATTTGTTATATATCATGAAAACTCATTCGCCTGTAGTGCTGCCTGGTCTACCTCCGATTACCCTGCAAGAGAAATACTTATCAAAAATTTGAACCATTGGTGAAGCTAGCTGTCGCACACTGCTACTGTGTAGTATGTTTATGCCCAGATGTTGTGTGCTAAGAGAACGCAACAGAGTAATGTGATATATATGCTGCTGTGATGGTGTGATGACATGTATGTAGGCCATAGCGTCCCAACAACTGGCATGCCCCGTTGACCATTTGCAGTTGGCAGCATGCAGCTCGTGCTCTACCAGTTCCTGTTTGCAAGGCTCAGAAAGGTATATCCACAATTTGGTGTAATTCTGCTGTTGGAAGTCATTCATTTAATAACCTTGGCTTTGCTAAGAGTTATCCTGGAAACAAATTTAAGATTATCAGCAGAGTTTGCACTGTGATGCATTTGCTTATTCTAGTAACCACATTCAAGTATCCAGGAGCTTGTTTTAGTTAAGCAAAAGGAGTTTGTGTGTACATTGTACCTTTTTCAAACAAAAGGGTTATGAAGACAGTCAACCTCTGCTGCAACTGCAAGGCAATGCCTTGTCAAATCAGAATTAACCTGCTTGGCTTGAGAATTAAGATTGTTGGTTAACTGCTGTTGCTACATCTCCATGGCAATGATGGCCCAACTAATCAGCACCCTCTGTCATGCTCTATAAAATGGTATCTCTTTTTTCAAGAGTATTTCTGAAATATGAGTTCTGATGAGTGTAAGATGAAAAGCTTCATCTTAACTTCATCATTGCTAAAATGAAATTAAATTGAAAACACTTATGGAGTGATGTCAGTAAGTTGTGAGCACATTATTTATAAGAGATGTCAAGCCAATATCGATGATCGACATGGAGAAAGGCCCATGGAGAAAAAGTATTTTAAACTATAACAGTGGTCTGTGAGAGAGTTATTTGTTCCCTTACTTCTTGTGTTTGGCAGGAATTTGAACTTTGATGTATTTGGCTGCATTGTATTGTCTAGAGGTTTATTTCAAACATTTATTACCTTTTTAGAGTTTTAAAAACATATATTGAGCAACTTTATTTTATACTTCCTGCTCACATTTTTGAACAAGTGAAGACGGCTCACAGTAGACTGCCTACCTCAATCACACTGCATTAATTTAGTATAATTACAAATATGCTGCCCTTTGTTGAGGCTTTCTCCTACCTGGTTGATGATCTATAATTACATAACTGAAAATAAATCTTTTTGCTCAGAATGGCCATCTTACTGAGGTATTCTGAACAGTCTGCTTACATTTTGAAAGCTGTGCCAAAATCCACAAAATTACAAGAATGTCAACAGCAGTTTAAATTAAAGAAAATTCCACAATGTTATAATAAGCCTGTTCATGCTATCACTGTTTGTTGATCCTTTAAAAGATTACACAACCTGGATCGATATCTACCTCTTGGTCATAAGTTATTCCTTGGGCATATCCTATCTGCTCCAAGTTTCATTCAATATTTTAAAAATATATATATTGCTAATGGATTCATAAACCATGGAGAAAGCATACCTCGATCTATCTTTACTGATGGAGGGAATTGATACCCTAACAGAATCATAGAATCCCTACATGCAGCAAGAGGCCATTTGGCCCATTGAATCTGCACTGATCCTCCCAGACCCGCATATGCCATCCCCATAACCCTGTATTTACCATTGTCAATCCACCCAGCTTCACATCTTTGTACTGTGGGCAGAAATTAGAGTATCAGTGGAAACCCATACCGATGCAGGGAGAATGTGCAATTCTACCCAGACTGTCAGTCTTCACTGAAATTAAACCCAGGACTGAGGCACTGTGAGGCAGCGGATCTAATCACCGGGTTCCATCCCCTAATGTTTTGGCTTTTTCTGAAGCTTTATATATATAATTCCACATGTTATGCACCTTGATCAGGTGCCATCATAACAGTAAAAATGGACTAAAAATGGACAACTCTCATGGTTGTTTGCACTTTTTTTTTCTTGTCGAAGGCTGTTATGTTGAGGTCTAAGAAATGGAAAATATAGAATCAAATATATTTCCAATGGCTTGAGAAAAAAGATAAAATTGTTAAAGTAACAAAGGTATTGAAACTGTGGATAATACCTGGCTTTTTTTGTAGTTTTCAGAGTGAATATTTGAACTGTTTTTTGTATTTTCATTTGCAGATGTGAAAGGGCCCCCAACACACAGACTGTCATGTGGTCAGTCTCCATACACGGAAACAGCCTGGGATCAGAAATATTGCATGCTGACTGATAACCAAATGATCCTTCTGAATAAGGAAGAGGAGGTAAGATTTAGCAGTATTAAAACTATTTTGTGCCAGATTATTACGTATGTAATATGTCCAATATAGGCAGTAGATAAGCAAAATATCTTTACTTCTGCTAGGGGTAACTTTTGATGTATAGTATTCCAGAAAATCTAGTATCTAGTGGAACATAGCCAAACTACGTTTAATGATGAATTTTTGAAGAATATCTTTGCCTCAACTGACCTCCTTTCTCTGACTTCTTGACTGTGAGCTTCTCACTCCCACATTTAATGAAAACAAATAATTAAATCTTAAGTAATTTTGCAACATTTTCCTTTTGAGACGTATACTAGAAAATGCACTGGGCAGGATTAAATAAGGATTCCAGTCCTTGGTTATGAAATGCAGTTAATCAGTGTGTCATGTTACTCACTAGCTCCCTTTCCTTTAAATGAGTTGAGTATTCAGGATGACTCATAGAATCATAGAAACCATGTAGAGCTGAAACAACAAGGTGCAGGGCTGGACGAACACAGCAGGCCAAGCAGCATCACAGGAGCAGAGAGGCTGACGTTTCGGGCCTAGACCCTTCATCAGAAAA
>NC_063341.1:6437596-6514182 GCF_021869965.1 Rhincodon typus
GGATTGCAGATGGCGGAAGTGTCGGAGGATGATGCGTTGGATCCGGAGGTTGGTGGGGTGGTACGTGAGGACGAGGGGGATTCTTTTTTGGTTCTTATTGCGTGGACGGGGTGTGAGGGATGAGTTGCGGGAGATGTGGGAGACACGGTTGAGGGCATTCTCGACCACTGAGGGGGGGAAGTTACGGTCCTTGAAAACCGAGAACAACTGGGATGTACAGGAATGGAATGCCCCATCCTGGGAGCAGATGCGGCAGAGGCGAAGGGTTTGGGAATAGGGGATGGCATTTTTGCAGGAAGGTGGATGGGAGGAGGAGTATTCTAGGTAGCTGTGGGAGTCGGTGGGCTTGAAATGAATATCGGTTTCTAGGTGGTTGCCCGAGATGGAGACAGAGAGGTCCAGGAAGGGGAGAGAGGTATTAGAGATGGTCCAGGTGACCTTAAGGTTGGGGTGGAAGGTGTTAGTGAAGTGGATGAACTGTTCGAGCTCCTCGTGGGAGCACGAGGCGGCACCGATACAGTCATCAATGTAACGGAGGAAGAGGTGGGGTTTAGGGCTAGTGTAGGTACGGAAGAGGGAGTAATGACCTCCAGGAAAGGTAATAGAAACATAGAAACTCGGAGTAGGGAAAGTCATTCGGCCCTTTATGCCTGCATTGCCATTTAATATGATCACGCTTGATCCTCTTATCTCAATGCCATATTCCTGCTTTCTCCACATACCGCTCATTACTTTTAATATCTAAAAATTTATTAATCTCTTTCTTGAAAATATTCAGTGACTCAGCATCCTTGTCCTTCTGTGGTGGAGAATTCCACGGTTTTATTTCCCTTTGACTGAAGATACTTTTCATCATCTCAGTACTCAATGGTATACCCTGTATACTTAGACTGTGACCCCTGATTCTAGACTCCCCAACTTGGAGAAAATATCCTTCCTTCATCATGTGCGTCCAGTCCTATTAAAATTTTATACATTTCAATTAGATCCCCTCTCTTCCTTCTAAACTCAAGTGAATACAAACCCAGTTGAAGCAATCCCCCCTTGTAGAACAGTCCTGCCATCCCCGATGTCAGCCTAGTAAACCTTCACTGCACTCCCTCCATGAGGAGTACATCCTTTCGTCAGTAGGAAGATCAAAACTGCGAGCAATACTCCAGATGTTGTCATATGAAGACCCTGTGTAACCGCAGCAAGAAATCCCTACTTCTGAACTCTCATCCTCTTGAAATGAAGGCCAACATACCATTTGCCTTCCTAATTGCTTACTGCATCTGCCATGTGTTTGGTCACTCACTCAATTTGTCCAAACCATCTGAAACCTTCTTGCATCCTCCTCTCAACTCTCAATTTCATCCACTTTTGTGTGGTCAGCAAACTTGGAAATGTTGCTTTCGCTTCACTCCTCCTTTATATATATCATGAATAGCCAGGGGTCAAGCACTGATCCTTACGATACCCCATAAGTCACTGCCTGCCATTCAGAAAAAGAGCATTTATTCCCACTTGCTATTTTCTATCTGTCAACCGATTCTAAATTCAAATATGATCAGTATATTACCCCCATCAAATTTGTCTTAATTTTACCCACAAACCTCTTAAATGGGACCTTACCAAAAGCCTTCTGAAAACCCAAGTATATCACATCCCCTGTTCTCTTTTATTTCGTCATAGAGTCATGCAGATTTATACAGCACGAAAACAGACACTTTGATCTAACTCATCCATGCCGACCAGATATCCTAAACTGATCTAGGCCCATTTACCAACATTTGGCCCATATCCCTCTAAACCCTTCCTATTCATGTACCCATCCAGATGCCTTTTAAATGTTGCAATTGTTCCTGCGTCCACCACCTCTTCTGGCAGCACCTTCCATTCACACACCACCCTCTGCATGAAAACGTTGCCCCTCAGGTCTCTTGCAAATCTTTCCCCTCTCACCTTCAACTTACCCTCTGTAGTTTTGGTCTCCCCTACCCTGGGAAAAAGACCTTGACTATTCACCCTATCCATGCCTTTCATGATTTTATAATCTTCTATAAGGTCATCCCTCAGCCTCTGATTGCTCCATGCAAAAAAAGCCCCAGCCTATGCAGCCTTTCCCTGTCGCTCAATCCCTGCAGTCCTGGCAACATTCTTGTCAATATTTTCTGAACCCCTTCCTGTAGCAGGGAGTCCACAGTTGAACACAGTATTCTAAAAGTGGCCTCACCAATGTTCTGTACAGATGTAAGTTCAGTCTTTTTACAAGGCTATCAGTGAAAATCCCAATGTGTCTCTTCTATCTCTTTAAAAATGAGGTACTCTCCTCTTTTCCGAAAACACCATCCATGATTTCCCTTCAAGTGTTTGTCCAATTTCCTTTTGGTGGAACTTCTAATTTACATGTTCTAATTGAATCTGAATCTACCATCTTTTCAAACTGAGCCCCAGACCATAGCAACTTTCTGCATTATAAAAGCCTCTCAGAAAGACCTTCCGCATATCCTGTTTGTGCTGACTTGCTGAATGGTATCAAGTGAATTGCTCATTCTCCTGCATGCACTTTGTAAGCCAGCACACACTTTGTCATAAGAAAATCCAACTCCCTTTCCATTGATTTGTTTCATCCTGCCTCCATCAAAGGCAGGCAGTGCATTTCAGACCTTACCTACACATGACATTAGAGTATTCTAACTCATCTGATTTTTGACGGCTGTTTTAAATCTGGGCCCTCTCGAATGAGACCCTATCAAAAGTCTTTTGAAAATCCAAGTATATCACATCCACTGTTCTTCTTCATATAGTCATAGAGTCATAAATTTATATAGTACGGAAACAGACCCTTTGGTCCAACTCAAGAGTGGAAGCTGCTTCCACACTATCTACTCTTTCAGACTCTTCCTACTTGAAGTATTCAATATCATATCTCTTCTCCGTATTCTCCTGAAAAAAAATCCTAATTTCTCCAATAAGAAATAACAACTCCAAAAGTCTCAACATTGTGCAGCGTCTGTGGAGATCAAAACATTTAGTGTTTCAGGTGAAAACTCATCAGAACAAGTTCACGTGTTCTGATAATAGTCATCAATATGAAACATTAGCTTTTTGTTTGCACAGATTAAGTTTTCAGCTTATTTTGGTTCTCATTTAAAGATTTCCAGCATGTTCAGTACTTCACTGTAGTAGCGTACAGCTTCTTCAGCTATCTTCGTAACCTAAGTTCCCCCGAAACTAGAGCCATTCTCAAGAATCTTTTGCATTCTCAATATCTTCACATCTTTCTTAAACTAATGCAACCAGAACTGGATGCAAACTTTAGCTGAGGCTGAACTCGTGTCTTATACAAGTTCAACATTACTTCCTTGCTGTTGGATTCCATGTGCCTCTTAGTAGAGTCCGGGATACTGTATGTTTTTATTAACTTTTCTCTCAATCTGTCCTGCCACATTTAATGACTAATGCACATGTACACCCAGGTTCATCTGCCCCTGAAAGCCTGTTCTTCCTACAAAATGAATTATTTCCAAATCTTTGCATTGAACTTTATTTTTATTTCACTCATGGGATGTCTTTGGCTGGCCAGCATTTATTGCCTGTCCCTTGTTGCCCTTGAGAAGATGCTGGTGAGTTGCCTTCTTTAAATCCTGCAGTCCATCTAACACCCATCTGTCCATTCCACCACCTAGTCTATATACTCTTTGACGTTGAGATGATCCTTCCCACATTTCACAAGGTTCACGATCAAATTTGAAATTGTGTCCTGTACAGAAAAGGTCCAGGTCATTAATATACATCAGGAAAAGCAAGGGTGCCAATACTGACCCCTGGGAATCTCCACTCCATTGAAAAACACACATTAACCTTTGCCTTCTGACACTCAGCCAGTTTCACATTCGTATTGCCACTGTCCCATTTATTCCTGAAGCAATAACTTTGTAACCAACTCTGCTGTACAGCACCAAATGAATTGGCCTATGAAGTCTGTGTACACTACGTTGAGAGAATTGCCCACATCAACACTGATCTTTTCCAGAAAGTCCAGCAATTTTATTAAATTGGAAATGCATGTTGGCTTTCCTTGATTACTGCATCATTGTCCACGTGACTATTAAATTTTGTTCCAAGTTATTTTTTCTGGAATTTCCCTCACAGCCAAAGTCAAAGTGACTGATCTGTGGTTACTAGGTTATCATTACACCCTTTTTTGAGGAAGGGTGCAACATTCACTGATTTTCTGCCACCGGAATTAGTTGCTCTTAGTGTACTCTATCAAAGTGAATAGCTTGTATTAAATAGTTAGCAAATGCTTCATATAACTAAATTTCATTTAATCTGCATCAGAATGATGTTGATTTCCACATTTCTAATTGGATGCAATTTTTGTTGGTCTTTCATCCCTCAGCAACTCCCTTCAAAATACTTATGCTAGTAATTGGGTCACGGATGTCAAATATACTCTGATAACAAATTCCAAGTGGCCATTAATTATAACATGAGTCTTGACCAGAAATTTTGGCTGGGTACTGGACTGGACAGCACACAACAGATTTCCACAGAGGTCGACAGATCTCTAGGAAGAGCAAAAACCAGTGCAGGTTGTTCCTTCTGTAAATTGGACACACAACACCAGTATTAAAACACTGCTACAGTTGAAGTTAGCAACCAAAGTATTGGACTGGAACTAAAGGCAACACATTCCTGGTCTTTCTAGCTCTGAGACTCAGGTGTGAACCTGCTGGAAAATGAGGGGAGTAAACAGAATGCATTAAAAGATATAATTAGAATAATCTAAACGACATACAAATAGAATTAGATTTATAACAAGGTTGTAATTGGATTAAGTTACTTGAGTAGAAGTACATAACTTGATTAGTTCTCCACAGGATAACGTGACTTAGGATAATTCAAAGGCAAGTTGCAGATATTATTTCTTTTTAAAAAGTCACAAATGCATTTATGTTTTAGTACCTTCCCAATGGGTGGTAAGTCAGTGTTTGGAGTAGAAGTGACACAAAGAGACCAGGAGAGATGCAGATAAGTTAGTTGCTTACAGTTAGGAATTCAATGGGAGATGTGTAGTCGACTTTAGTGCCCCTGGATAGGAAGCAGAAACATAAATCTGCAGGGAGTTAATATTGTATGGAGGAGAAGTCTATAACATAAAATAGCATGTTAGCACTGACTGTCATATAAAGCAAATAGCAAGAGTAGGCCATTCTGCCCCTCAATCCTGGTGTGATCATGGCTTCAACTAGATTTTCTTCCATAATGCTTGACTCTCTTGTAGATCAGAAATCTGTCTAATTCAACCTTGGATGCATTGAAGAGCCCACTCAGGAATTCTTTACTTTGATGAAAATGGCTCCATGAAAGAAATTCTTCCTAATCTCACTCTTAAAATGGAAACTCCTTATTTTAAAATGCTGTCCCTTAGTACCAATTTGCCCATGGCTTTGTGCGAAGTGGGAGAGATGCTCTCGGCGGCTACCTTGTCAAATCCCCTCAGAACCTTGCATGCTTCCAATCAATCACCTAGCATTCTCCTGAACTTGAATGAGTATAAGCCCGAGCTGCTCAACTTTTCCAACAAGACAACCTTTCCACCTCATGAATATAAAAAAAAGGGGAAAGGAACCTTGTGTTGTAAACTAGTTGTCTCTCTGTCTCTCGCTCTGTCTCTGCTAGGCACTGCATTCTTTAACCAGTTCCACGTTGAATCTCAAGTGCATGTTATTCTTTCTGGTCACTTGCAGATGTAGAGCTACTTTTCAACACTTGCCCAACAAGGTCAAACCTGACTGCCGAACAGCTTGCATTCACTTGGGCAATTCTTCTCATTGCTACATGTTAACCATTTATCTGTAAATTGATCGTCTGTTGCTGTCATTGCTTCTTTAAAAAGTTGCATTCTGCTTGTACCCAAGCCCCATATACAATGTCCCTTTTACAACTGCATCTTCTTATGTGCCAACTTCAAAACTCAATGCCACTATCTCAATTGCAATTCTTTTCTCCTCCGTGCTAATCTCAACTGTGGAGACATTTCTTGTCTTCCAAAAACTAACAGCTATTTAAAAGAGGTAAGCTTTGTAACTTTTAAGCACTCTGATTTATGCTCTCTTTTCAAACTTCTCACACTTTGTTCATACTCGCCAGCAGAAGGCTGTGGACAAGAAGTTGGACACATCCAGCAACGTTAGCACAATGACACTGAAATCCACACAGTGCTTTCAGTGTAGTAACATTAAGAGAACTGACTGAAGACATGGTCAAAGAGAGAGGTTTCTGAAGAAGGCTAGAAGGATAGCAAAGTGAAGGGTCAGAACAATCTGGGAAGGGCTGTTGAATGAGGAGCAGATAGCTAAAGGCTCTGATGAGTGGAGAAGGTAGGAAGATACACAGAAGAGGTCAAAAAGCAGCCAGAGTGCAGTACCACTGGCACATAGGCTGGAGGATGCTCGTAAAGTAGGAAGATGTCTTCTAGCAATAGAAGACAATTTAAAAAGTACCTTTGTTCATGGGATGTGGAAGTCACTGGTTTCATCAGTATTCTATTGATCATAAAACGCAAGAGCAGAAATAAAACATTCATCCCATTGTTGCTCCGAAATTCAAAGAGATCATGGTTGATCTAATAATTCTCAACACTTCCCTGCAATTTCCCCAGAATTCTGATTCCCTTGCCAATTAAAAAAAAATCAATATGTCACAGCCTTGAATATACCTATGATCCAGGCTTGATGGCCCTCTGCAGCAAAAGAAATCCACAAATTCACCACCCTCAGAGAAGAAATTGTACTTAATCTCTGTCTTAAATGGGCACTCTCTTACTCTTAGATTGTGCCGTCTGGTCTGAGACTCTCTCACCAGGGAAACAACTCCTGAGCATCTACATTGCCAAGTCCCTTAAGAATCTTGTCTGCTTCAATAAGTCACGTCTCATTCTTCTAAACTCCACTTCTCCTCAATAAGGACCCAACATAACTGTGATCAACCTAGTGAACCTTCTCTGGATTGCCTCCAGTATTTTCTTTCCTTCGATGGGGGGACCAAAACTGTTCATAGTATTCCAGCTGTAGCCTTGCATAGTTTTATTTTTATGCTCTATTCCCTTTGAAATAAAGGAAAAATTTCCATTTGCCTTCCCTATTTCCCACTGAACCTGGGTGCTAGATTTTTGTGATTTCTGCAATATATGGGACAGATGAGCAAGAAACTCGCCACCAGGATACGTAAATACCAACTTGCAGCAAAACGGCAAGACCAACTCTCCCTCGTTTCTATTCACTCCAACAAAGAAGAACAACAGTTTAACTGGAACAACTTAACAATACTAGGACAAGCAAGACAAAGGCAAACATGAGAATTCCTGGAAGCCTGGTTTTCAACCACTGGTGCCATAAACAAACATGTTGAAATAGACCCCATTGACATACCACCACGGAGCAAAACAGAACTATCCACCGTGACAGAACAGACCATATAAATTCAGAATGGAACTAAATCAACGGAGGGTAGACAGCAATGAAGATTTCACCTAGAACAGGGATGAAATGTGTGCATGAAAACCAGTCAGCTTGAGATGTATAATCATGTAGGCTATGTTTCTGAGACAAATATCAGTATTAAAATAGAATAAGTTATAGGCATGTATAATATAGTCATAGAGATGTACAGGATGGATACAGACCCTTTGGTCCAACTTGTCCATGCTGACCAGATAACCTAAATAAATCTCATCCCATTTACCAGTATTTGGCCCATATCCCTCTAAACCCTTCCTATTCATGTACCCATCCAGATGCCTTTTAAATATTATAATTGTACCAGCTTCCACCATTTCCTCTGGCAGCTCATTCCATACAAATACCACCCTCTGTGTGAAAAGGTTGCCCCGTGGGTCCCTTTTAAACTTTTCCCTCTCACCTTAACCAATACCTTGTAGTTTTGGACTCCCCCACCCCAGGAAAAGACTTTGTCCATTTACCCTATCCAAGAAATTCACTTATTTTCCAGTTGGTCACTTTGGCCCCAAGGTGGAGAGAGAGGGAGAGAGTTGTGCTTGACCAATTTTCCAGTATCTACTAATGCACAAGACCTGTAACCGATCAACTCATTTAGAAATGTTATATATGGTTTATAATTGCACTAAGTAGATAGTTAATACCGTACCATCATTCATCTCTGACAAAAACAATTTAAAGTCATGTACTTTTTTTCAATTGATTAATATTTAATGCAGTGCTAAGTTATACAATTTAGACAAACAATTATTTGAGTTGCTTAAAGAAAGGAACCATTCAATTAATGATAAAATATATCTGGGGTGTATTCTTCTACTTACATCCTCAAGCAAAAACAGTAGATTTGTTAGCATGATGTGTCTTTCATTGACCATGCTGCCTTTGTCCAGTTCCATTAATGCTTTCCAAGTGTTCTTTAATCACATGTTTTATAATAGACTCTTGCATTTACCTCACTACTGATGTTAGGCTAACTAGTCTGTAATTCTGTGTTTTCTCTACATTACTTTTTAAATAATGGGGTTACATTTGCCACCTTCCGATTTGTAGGAACATCTCCAGAGTTGAAAGAATTTTGGAAGATGACTACCAATGCATCCAATATTTCTAGGTCCATGTCCTTGCAATTTTATTGTTATGCTTTGTTTCCTCCTGTTGGTCAAACCTTTTTAATCTATTTTGCTGAATTCTAAAATGCTGTCAAACCTCAGACTTGTTGCCTTTTCTGGCAAGTTTATATCTTCCCCCTTAGATCTAATACTGTCCCGAATTTCTTTTTCTTCAAGCCACCCTTCCTTGTTTATTTTTGTGCCAGATCTTACCTGGTCCGGCCTACATGTGACTCCAGACCCACAGCAATGTGGTTGACTCTTAATCGCCCTCTAGGCAATTGGGGATGGGAAATAAATGCTGGCCCAACCAGTGACATCCTCATCCCGTGAATGAATAAAGAATAAAGGAATAATTGTTGTAATTCATGCACATGTTTTTTAACATTAGCCATTGCTTTTCTACCATTTTCATAAGTTTCCTCAATCTATCCGTGCCAATTTGTGACTCATGCCTTTGTAGTTCCCTTTATTGAGATTTAGCACCCGAATTTTTGATTTGACCACTTCACACTCTACCTTATTGAAGAATTCAATCATATTATGGTCACTGCTCACCTGGCGCAATAAGATTGTTAATTAATCCTTTCTCACTGCATCTACCCAATCTAGAATAGCCTACTCTGTGGTTGGTGTGAAAATGAAACATCATGTACACACTCCAGGAAATCCTCCTCCACAATATCATTGCTAGTTTGTTTTTTTTCAAACTACATATAAGTTAAAATCACTCACGGTTACAGTTGTACCCTTATGCAAGTGTCCTTGATTTCTTGTTTTAATATCTTCTCTTGTATCTTCACTACTCTTTAGGGGCCTATAAACAACTATAAAGTTTTTTGTCTCTTGATGTATCTTATCTCCACCCACACAGATTCTACATGTTGAGTTTCTGAGCCAATATCCTTCCTCAGTACTGCATTGATCTTTACTCCTTTACTAACAATGCTACCCCACCTCCTTTTCCTTTTTGTCTGTCTCTCCTGAATAATGAATACCCATGGAACTTCATTTTTGATCCTCGGTCGTCCTGCAGCCATGTCTCTACAATCTCAACTATATCATAACCATTTATAAAAAAATGAAAGAATTGCAGATGCTGTAAACCAGGAAACAAAACAGAAGTTGCTAGAGAAGCTCAGTATGGCAGCATCTGTGAAGGAAAAAACAGAGTTGACATTTCGGGTCTAGTGACCCTTCCTCAGAACCGGGTCAGTGCACCCAAAATGTTAACTCTGTTTTTTCCTTCACAGATGCAGCCAGACCTGCTGAGCTTTTCCAGCAACTTCTGTTTCATAACGATTTATATCTATTTGAACTGCTAATTTATCTATCTTGTTGTGATTGATCCATTCATTAAGATACAAAAGCTTTTAGACTTGTCTTTTTAATCATGTTGGTCATCTTAGCTTTATTTTGCACTCTGGCCCCCTTTGCTTTGCCCCCATGTTTTTACTGCTTTCCATATCATTCTTTACCTTTCTGTCTTTTGTTTCTATCCTTGTTTCTTTCTCCTCTTGTTTTCCCCGCTTCAGTTTCTATCCTCTTGCCACTCTAGTTTAAATCCGTTGTTTTACCTGGTCTGGCTTGCATGTGACTCCAGACCCACAACAATGTGGTTGACTCTTAACTGCACCCTGAAATTGCCAAGCAACTTACTAAGTTCAAGGCAAATTCTGGCCTTGCCAGCATTATCCACATCCCATAAATCATTGAAGCAAATCAAAAAGGATATAGCAGGAACTCTATTCATTCTTTCAAACATCCTTATATCCACATTTTGTCTCAAAAGACTGGAGAAGTTTCAAGTTTAGTGCCTCCCAGAGAAATGAGGGTGCTATGAATCAGGTCACCATAGATGAGTCATCCTAACATGGATACTGAGTGAGCTTTAAAGTTGCTAAAATTAATGTTCACATCAGAATAAATGACTTCAGCCAGATGGATAACTATGTAATAGTCATCTAATATCTGACAAGTTAATGGAGTGCTTTGTGTCAATTGATCAAGTGATTTATGTTTATATTTTGTATGTGTTAATATAGACAATAAATTTTGAAAAACCATTTTATAAGATACTACATTGGAAGGGCGTTGATAGGATTGAAGTACACAATATTACAATAAATACAACATAATTCTAAAATTTGCAAATGACATAAAACTTGAGAGTATTCAGAAACTGAGCAGGATAGTGACAGTGAAAAGGATGTAGGCTTGAGGAATGAATGGAAATATAGATAACAAAGTTGAATGCAGAGTTATGTGATGTAAAATGTTGTGGTTGTTTTCACGGTAGGGAGGAAATGTGAAACAGAGGGTGCAATTCTAAACAATGCTCAGATGGTGGCAGAGCATTTTGAGAATATTGTTAAAAAGACTTATGGATCCTGGCCTTGATAATAAGAGATACATTGTGCAAAAGCAAGGTCGGACTGATGAAAGTTTATAAAATCCTAATCAGCTGCACTATTGTGCCCAATTCTGGATGCCACACTTGAAGAAAGTTGTAGAGGCTTTACAGTGGCTGCAAGAGAAGATTCAGGAGCATTATTGCTGGAATGCAGAATACCAGTTGTGTGTATAGACGGGAGAAGCTGGGGTTGAACTCCATAGAAAAAATATGGTTCAGAGAAGCTTATAGGGCAATGGACATTTCCTCAAGGCTGGAAAGGAACCAAGAGTCAGATGGAAGGGATCTGGTTATCGTTGTCTATGTTGATAGGACTAGAAAGGAGGTTCTGCTGAAAGAATTTTAACAACAAGGAGCTGAATTAGAAAGCAGAACCTCAAAGGTAATAATCCCAGGATTACCATCTGAGCCACAGACAAACTGGCAGAGGATAAACTAAGTCAAAAGAGTTAAATGTATGACTCAAAGATTAATGTGGGAGGAGTGGGTTTCAGTTCATGAGGCACTGGCATTTCTACTCACGGAATTGTCCTGGTGATACAGGCTTCTTTTGACCCTTCTAAGAGCAGAAAGAACTGTGATTGCTAGAAATTAGAAACAAAAACAGACATTGCTGGAAAAGCTCAGCAGGTCTGGCAGCATCCACGTAGAGATGCTGCTCAACCTGCTGTGCTTCGCCAGCAATTTTTGATTTTGTTTCATTTGAACCTTTATGGGAGTAGTTTCTTGGTGAATCAATACCTAGGCTTGTAGACAGGGCTTTAAACTAATTAAATAGGGGGAGTGTTCTGGAGATGGGATCGATAGGCTTTTAAAGCAGAAGAATAGCAGGATTGTCGAGCAGCTATTATGAAAATGATACCCAGGAAGGGACAAAGGAAATAGGGTCAAAGGGGAAAAAATGGCAGAAAGGTAGTATCAATATTGACTCTTTAATTAAGTATTTGCACATAGTATTTGGAACAAAATAAATGAATTAATGGCACAAATAGAGGTTAATAGATATGAACTTAAAGCCACATGGAGATATGGTTACATGGAGGTCAAAGCTGGGAACCAAATATTTTGGGGATACATGACTTTTCAAATGGACATGCTTTACAAAAGGGTGGTGAGGTTGCTTTGTTACTACAGGATGGAATAGGTGTGATATCACAAAATGATCTTGGATCAGATGATGTCAAATCCATGTACGTTAATCTAAGGAATAACTAGGGGAAAATGTTGGCAGTAGTCAATAGGCCACCAAATAGTAGCTGGGAGAATGCATAGAGTGTACTCAGAACAGTTTCTGAGAACTGTTGTGGATATAACAAGGATAGCTCAGTGGTTAGCACTGCTGCCTCACAGCCAGGGACGCAGATTCGATTCCGCCCTTGGGTGAGTGTCTGTGTGGAGTTTGCAAATTCACCCTGTGTCTTGGGTTTCCTCCAAGTTCTCTGGTTTCCTCCCACAGTCCAAAGATGTGCAGATTAGGTGGATTGGCCATGCTAAATTGCTCCTAGTGTCCAGGGATGTGCAAGCTAAATGGGTTAGCCATGGGAAATGCAAGGTTACAGGGTGGAGGGTGGGTCTGGGTAGGATGCTCTTTGGAGGGTCAGTGTAAACTCAATGGGCCAAATGGCCTGATTTCACATTGTAGGGATTCTATGGATCAGGCTATTTTGGATAGTTCCTGCAAGTTCCTCTCCAAGTCCACAACATCCTCAATTAGAAAAATATCTGCATTCCTTCAGTGTTGCTGGGTCAAAATCTTGGAACTCCTTCCTTATGACATTGTGGGTCTACCTACATCAAGTGGACTGCAGTGTTTTATTTGTACTCCTTTCAGCACTTGATGGGATAACTGTTTAGATGACATTACCATGGCGTATATTCATTTCACTGTGATTTCTTTCAAAGACACTGGTGTTAATTATTATACATTAAAATGTGTCTGCAGTGATTGCTGTTTCCCTGCAATTGTGTGTGGATGCAGGGATGATACTGTTTGTTTTATCCAGGATGAGGGAATGGGTCCAGACAGCTATGTTGCCTGCCCAGTGCTGAGTTCAGGGGAGGAACTTGTAATGGGAGGAGGAGATGGATGCAGTCAATGACATAGCAGGACAAAGAATGAAGTTCTGCGTAGTCACTGTGAGTAGCCCAGCACCAAATTAAAAAGCAGAACCTCAAAGATTAGAATTGCCTGAGCCATGTGCAAATTGGCATCGATCAAATCAGATCAGAGAAATGAAGGATGTCTCTAAGACAAAGGGGTGGGAGAAATGAGTTCTGGTTTGTGGGACAGTGACACCAAAAGTAGGATCTGTAGGAATGAGTTGGTCTGCATCTGAACTGAGCTGGAGCTAATGTTCTTTTCGACTGCATAATTTAGCGTGCAGATCTTATCCAAGATAGTGAGGGCAAGGAATCAAATTAGGGAAGATGTAGTAAATCCAAAGGTAGAGACCAAAGAGGAATGTACTACTATATGAAATTATAAACAGACCGTGATAAGTTGTGATAAAGAATACAAATGGAAGCTTAAACCAGCAGTTAATACGAGAATTTATAAGAAGAATAAAGGATAATAAAAAAAACTCTTTACCTGAATGCATAAAGCATTCAAAACAAAACAGATGAACAAAGAACTCAAATAGAAATTAAGTATGATATGGCAGGTATTACAGGATCATGAGTGCAGGATAACGTGGAATGAGACCTAAATCTTGAAAAGTACAGGACATTTAGGAGAGCCTGGAGGCTAAGACGTGTGCGTGTGTATGTGCATGAGTGCATGCATGCATGTGTGTGTGTAGCAGTGAGTGGATAGGTAGGTTTAGAGCCAGAAAAGAAGTTAGATAGTTGATGACAGGTGCTATGAATTAGTTGAAAATGTGTCAGTTGTGCTGAAGGCAACCCATTGCATGACAGAGATAACACAGTGTGGAGCTGGAGGGGCGCAGCAGGCCAGGCAGCATCAGAGGAGCAGGAAAGCTGACATTTCAGGTCGAGACCCTTCTTCAGAAGTGGGGATGGGAAGGAGGCTCTGAAATAAATAGATAGGGCGGGTGTTGGGCTGGGGAACATAGGTGGGATGGTGATAGCAGGTAGGTAGTGGTGGGGATTGGTCAGTGAGGTGGGAGGAGCGGATAGGTGGGAGAGAAGATGGACAGGTCAAGGAGGCGGGGATGAGAGGGAGGGTTGGCCTTGGGATGAGGCCAGGGGTGGGGAGATTTTGAAGCTAGTAAAGTCCACACTGAGACCATTGGGTTGGAGGCTTCCAAGGCAGAATATGAGGTGCTGTTCTGCAGTTTCTGGGTGGCGTCATTGTGACACTGGAGGAGGCCCAGGATGGACATGTCGTCCAGGGAGTGGGAGGGGGAGTTGAAGTGGTTCACAACTGGGAGGTGTTGTCGTTTGTCGCGAACCGAGCGTAGGTGCTCATATTCTGCCTTGGAAGCCTACAACCCAGTGGTCTCAATGTGGATTTTACTAGCTTCAAAATTTATTTCAGAGCTCCCTTCCCCTTCCCTATTTCTGAAGAAATGTCAGCCTTCCTGCTCCTCTGATGCTGCCTGGCCTGCTGTGTTCCTCCAGCTCCACATTGTTATCTCAGACTCCAGCATCAGCAGTTCTTACTATCTCCATTGCACGACAGGACTTGGATTGTGGGTTAGGTAATCGACAAGGAAATTATTATACTCAATGTTTAGTCCTCAAGGCTGTAAGGTACTGCAGTGGAACATGAGGTGCTGTTCATCCAGCTTGCATTGAGTTTTGCTGGAGCACTGCAGCAGGCCTGAGACAGACATGTTGGCATAGGAACATGGTGGTGTGTTGAAGTCGCACCTGAAAGCTTGGGGTCATTTTTACTTCAGAAGTAGGTGTTCTGGGGCCACCGAGAGAACAAGCTACATTAGACCTGCTATCAGCTAACGTGACAGGATAATTGATGCTCGCATAGTGAGGTAACAACTGCAGTGTGATTCAATTTTATATTCATTTTGAGGAAGAGAGGTGTGGCTACGAGACTTTTAAAAATATTTAATTTAGGGCAATTATGAGGGTTAGAAAGCAAAGCTGAAGCGAATTGACAAATTTGGTTAAAGATAGCTCAATGGTGATGCAGTGACAGATATTTAAGTGGATATTTCAGAATGCACAGAATAGGTACGTTCCAAAAGATTTCCAAAACACAAATCAACCATCTGTGCTTAACTGGAAGCATTAAAGAGAGTATCAAACTTAAAGATAATGTATGTAACTTTGCAGAAACAGATGGCAGGTCAGACGATTGGACAGAGAAAAAGCATTACCAAAAAATTAATAAGAGGGAAATAATTAGAGTGCTGAGAGAAAGCTAGTAATAAATATAAAAATAGATAGGAAGAGTTTCTAATTATTTATAGAAGAGTTAATAAAATGAGTGTGTTGCTAATAAAAATTGAGACTCAGTAGTTAATATTGGAAAATGGAGAAATGGCAGATGAATTGAACAGGTATTTTATATCAGTCTTCACAATGGAGGATATAAGCAATATCCCAGAAGTAGTGACAAATTTGGAAGTGGAGAGGGCAAGGAAAATCAAACTTACGAGTACTGAGTAAATTCTTGATACTGCATGCTGGCAAGTCCATGAGTCAGAAAGTCATACAGCACGGAAATAGACCCTGCACTAACCAGAGATCCCAATCTGACCCAGTCTCATTTGCCAGCATTTGGCCCGCACCCCCTAAACCTTTCCTATTTAGTTACCCATCCAGATGCCTTTTAAATGTTGTAATTGTGCCCGCCTCCACCACTTCTGGCAGTTCATTCCATACACAGCACCTTCTGCATGAAGAAGTTACCCTTGGGTCCTTTTTATATCTTTTCCCTCTCACCTTAGACCTATGCCTTCCAGTTTGGGACTCCTCTATCCTAGGAAAAAGACCTTGGCTATTCATCCTATCTACGCCCATCATGATTTTATAAATCTCTATAAGGCCACCCTTCAGCCTCTGACACTCTGGGGAGAAAAGACCCAGCCTGTTTAATCTTTCCCTATAATTCAAACTCTCTAGTCCTGGCAACATCCTTGTAAATCTTTTCTACATTCTGTCATCATCCTTCATATAGAAGGGTGACCAGAATTATGCGCAGTATTCTAGAAGTGGCCTCACCAGTGTCCTATACAGCCACAACATGACATCCCAACTCCTATACTCGATGTTCTGACCAGTCAAGGCAAGCACACCAAACGTCTTCTCCACCACCTTGTCTACCTGTGACTCCATTTTCAAGGAACTGTGCACCTGTGCCCCTAGGTCTCTTTGTTTGTCAACACTCCCCAGGGCCCCACCATTATTCGTATAAGTCCTGCCCTGGTTCAAAAATGCAACACCTCACATTTATCAAAATTAAACTTCATTTGCCAATTCTCAGCCCATTGGCCTATCTGATCAACGTCTCCTTGTACACTGAGATAACCTCCCTAACTGTCAACGATACCACCAATTTTGATGTCATATACAAACTTACTAACCATACCTCCTACATTCACATCCAAATCACTTATATACATGATGAAAAGCTGCAGATCCAGCACTAATCCTTGCAGCACACCATTGGTCACAGGCTTACAGTCTGAAAAGCAACCCTTTACCACCACCCTCTGCCTCCTGCCTTCAAGCAAATATGTATCCGATTGGCTATCTTCCCCTGGATCCCACATGATCTAATCTTATTAGCCATTCTACCATGTGGAACCTTGTCGAACGCTTTGCTGAAGTCCATATAGACAACGTCTACTGCTCTGCGTTCATCAGTCTTTCTTGTCAACTGTTCAATGACTCAGTCCAGTTGGTGAGACACTATTTCCCATGCACAAAGCTATGTTGACAATCCTTGATCAGTCCTTGCCTTTCCAAATGTATGTAAATCCTATACCTCAGAATTCCCTCCAACAACTTACTCACCACTGACGCAAGGCTCACCAGCCTATTAGTTCCTTGGCTTTTCCTTACAGTCTTTCTTAAGCAATGGCACCACATTGGCCAACCTGTCTTCTGACACTTCACCCATGGCTGTGATGATACAAATATCTCAGCAAGAGGTTCAACAATCCCTTCCCTAGTTTCCTACAGAGTTCTATGAAGTACCTGATCAGGTCCTGGAGATTTATCTACCTTTAAAGACCTCCAGCACCACCAACTGTCTAATAAGAACTCTTTTCAAAACATCACCACTTATTTCCACAAGTTCCGCAGCTTCCATGTCCTTCTCCACAGTAAATACTTGTTTAATATCTCACCCATCACCTGTTGTTCCACGCAAAGACAGCCATGATGATCCTTAACTGGCTCTATTCCCTCCTTCGTTATTCCTTTGTCCTTAACGTACTTAGAGTATCTCTTTGGCTTCTTCTTAATTCTATTTGCCAAAACTATCCAAAACTATCTCAGGTCCCCTTTTTGCCCTCCTGATTTCCCTCTTAACCTTTACTCCTACTGCCCTTAAACCCCTCTAGGGAGTCACTTGATCCCAGCTCTCTACACCTGATATATGCCTCCTTTTTCTTGACTAGGGCCTCAATTTCTAAGTCATCCAGCCGTCCCAACATCTACCAGCCTTGCTCTTCGCAGTAACAGGAACATACTGTCTCTGAACTCTTGTTATCTCATTTTTAAAGCCTCTCACTTCCCAACTATCCCTTCACCTGCAATTAACCTATCCCAATCAACTTTTGAAAGTTCCTAACACCATCAAAATTGGCATTACTCCAATTTAGAACATGAACTTTTTGATCAGTTCTGTTCTTTTCCATAACTATTTTCAAGCCAATAGAATTATGACCACTGGCCCCGAAGTGCTCCCCCACTGACACCTCAGTCACTGCCCTGCCTTATTTCCCAACAGAAGGTCAAGTATTGCTCCTTTTATAGTCGTACATTCACATATTGAATAAGATGTTCCTGTACACACTTAATAAATTCCTCCCTATCCAAGCCCTTAATACTGTGGCAATCCCAGGCTATATTTGGAAAACTAAAATTCTCTACCATTACAACCCTATTATTCTTAGAGATGTCTGAGATCTCCTTATACATTTGGTTCTCAATGGACTATTGCGGGCTCTGTAATACAATCCCAACAAGATAATCATCCCTTTCCTATTTCTCAGTTTGACCAAATAACTTCACTAGATGATCTCTCAGGAATATCCTCACTAAATACAGCCGCAATGTTACCCCAACCAAAAACGCCAACCCCTCCTCTCTTGCCTCCCTTTCTATCCTTCCTATAGCATCTTTACCCCAGAACATTAAGCTGCCAGTCCTGTCCATCCCTGAGTCACATTTCTGTAATAGCTATGATATCCCAGCCCCATGTTCTCAACGATGCCCCAAGTTCATCTGCCTTACCTGTTAGGCCTCTTGCATTGAAGTAAATACAGTTAAATATATCAGTCTTACCTTGTTCTCTGTAAAGCTGTTGTCTGCTTTGACTATTTGGCTTGCTCTGGTTATCTACTGTAGTAGCCTCAGCCTTTTCTCTTTTCTAACTACACATGCATGCATACACCTTACTGGTTTAAAGTCTCCTGAATAGCACTAGCAAATCTCCCTGGACGTATATTAGTCCCCTTCCAATTCAGGTGAAACCCATCCCAATGGTTCAGACATGTGAATCCTTGCCTCCTGCACCAGCCCCTGTGTCATGCATTCACCTGCTCTATCCTCCTATTTCTGCTCTCATTAACATGTGGCACTAGTAGTGTTCCAGAGTCCTGATGGACTTCATCCTAGAGTCGTAAAAGAAGTGGCAAGAGAGATAGTTAATGCATTGGTTTTCATTTCTCAAAACTCCTTAGATTTGGGGAAGATCCCATTGGATGGAAAGTAGAGAATGTGACTCCTTTAAACAGCATGGAGGCCAGTTAGCTTAACATCCGTCGTACGAATAACATTTGAAGCTCTTATGAAAGAAGTTATAGCAGGGTGCTGAGATCAGTTAAAGGTAAATGGGCAGAGTCAACATAGTTTTCTGAAAAGGAAATCATGCTTCTCTGATTTATTGGAGTTCATATGAGGACAATACATGTGCTGTGGATTAAGGGGAATGAGTGGACACACTGTACTTGGATTTCCAGAAGAAATTTGATAAAGTACCATGTCAAAGGTTATTGAAAATAAAGTTCATGGTACAATGGGTAGTGTATTGGTATGCATAGAAGATTGGCTGGCTCACAGGAAGCAGAGTAGGTATAAATGGGTCTTTTTCAGTTTGACAAGAAGTAATGAGTGGTGTGCTGTAGGAATTGGTGCTGGAACCTCAACTGTTTATAATTCAAATGAATGATTTGGATGAAAGGATGGAAAGCATGGTTGCCAAATTTGTTGATAACACAATGATAGGTTAGAAGTAAGTTATGAAGAGAACAGAGGAGACAACAAAAAGATACAGTTAAGTGAGTGGGTAAATATGTGGGAAAGTGTGAAATTGTCTATTATGGCAGGCAGAATGAAAAAGAAATGTATTATGTAAATGGTGAGAGATTGCAGAGCTGAGATGCAGAAGCATTTGGGTTTCCTCGTGTATGAATCACAAAAAGTTTGCATACAGATGCGAGAAGTCTTCAGGATAGCTAAGATGATGTTATGACTTAAAAGGAAAATTGGTTTCAGTAGTACAGAGGTTATGCTTCAGTTATACAGAGCATTAGTCAGAAAACATTGGGAGAACTTTGCTCACTATTGGTCACCTTATTTAAGGAAGGATGTAAGTACATTGGCATCAGTTCAGAGATTTACCAAAATAACACCTTGAATAGCTGGGATGCTCTATATCACAGGTTAGAATTGTTTCTAGTGGAGTTTACAAGAGTAAGATATGACTTGATTGCAACATTAGATGCTGAGGGGTCTTGACATGAAAGATGTAGAGAAGGGAGAATCAAGAATTAGGAGTCACTGTTTAAAAAATCAAGATCATCAATAATCGTAGATCTGATACAAATATTTTCTTGACGTTTCTAGGGTTAACCAATTCTCATTTTCACACAGGTGAGTGTTGACATATTGCAAGACCAGCAAATGGAGTCCTCAAAAGGACGAATGCTACGGCGCACCGTCAGTGTTCCATCTGAGGGACAGTTCCCAGACTATCAGCAGGATGGAAGCAGTAAACTGGGTGAGTTAATCTACATGGGAATGAAATAACTCCACAGAGGCCGGTATCCTGTCACCAAGTCTCCCTCTATTTACAATGGAAAGTTCTTGATACTGATCCAGCTTTCGCAGAGCCAGTTCTAAGTGAAAAGAACCATTGACACTCCTGTTTTTATCTGTCAGCCAGGTCTCCTTGATTGGACCACATTAACAGCCACAGTCAGGGAACTCATGTTCTATGAGGTCCAACTGGCCGTCATTACAATCATTACATCCCACCCGCAGTGAGTCCGAGGACATAGGCAGGTTCCTTTTTTTTGTGTCTCTTCCTGGGGTGTTTTACCACAGGGTCTGGTTCCCCTAACTCTGCCTCGGATATGGTTGGTGTGTGATACACAGTAGCTCGCGTCTCAGATGAAGTTCATTTTGAGATTGTAGATATGCTCGCCAAGCCAGTGGGTTTGGTTGCAAACGTTTCATTACCCTGCCAGGTAACATCGTCAGTGCGCCTCTGGTGAAGCATTGGTGTTCTGTCCCACTTGTTGTTTATATGCCTCCAGAACTACACAAAGCAGAACAGGAGCACCTGTATGGAGTCTTCAAAAGCACAATCTGCCGTTACCTCCGAGACAGACTGCAACAGGAAGACATAACACGACCAGACTCATTAATCACCCTACCATACATCAAGGACATATCAGAGATGACCACAAGACTACTCAGACTCCTATGTATTAGGATAGTCCACAAACCAACAACCACCCTACGACAACTACTGACGAACATAAAGGATCCCATAACCAAAACCAGCAAAACTGGTAATAATATACAAAATACCATGCAAGGACTGTGAGAAGCAGTACGTAGGCCAAACCGGAAGAAAACTGACAGTACAGATACGCAAACACAACTAGTCACCAAGAGACACGACCAATTCTTACTTGTCTCCCTACACATGGACAACGACGGACATGAATTCGGCTGGGACAGCACATCAATATTCGCGCAAGAGAGACGCAGCAGCAAATTCCTGGAGGCCTGGTACTCTAACCAGAACTCTATCAACAAACACATTGAATTAAACCCTGTGTACAAACCACTGTGAAACAGAACCGGAAGTGATGCCAAACACCCCAACAAACTAAGGCATATAAATAACAAGCAGGTCAGAACACCGATGCTTCAGCGGAGGCGCGCTGACGATGTTACCTAGTAGGGTGATGAAACATTTGCAACCAAACCCATTGGCTCGATTAGCATGCCTACAGCCTTATCAACAACCCGAGCCACAAATCTTCTCAAAAACTGTGGGACTGTCTGTCTTTCAGTACTGTCTTTTAGTTGGTGAAGTGAAATGTAGAGTGAGTTGTAACTCCACGAACTCTGTGATCTTGAGCCTCTTTGTCACAACCAAATTTCAGTTGGGTTATCTCAAAGCTGAATGATTTTATTTTCCATTTTCCTAATAACTATATGTTCAGTATGGCTGCAGTTGAAAGGACAGTTATCATGTCATTTCAGTTAAAAATCCAGCTAGGTGGCACATAACCTTCTTTACCTGTGCCATATAGAAAACTGCTTTATCCTACAGTGTAATGAAACTATACCTGCGGCTAGCTGTATAAGTATTACATTGCTTTGGTTTTATTTTGATGGAAATTTTCAAGTGTATTTCACATTGTACTGACAGTCATGCATTTCTTTCAGTTGTCCTTTTTTTGGGATGTTGGCCACATGGACACAAGATTACACTTTGTAAGGAAGAAGGTTTATTTTTGAGAAGTAAATTTAGCTAAGAACTGTTGCTATTTTTTAGACATGAGATCTATCAAATCAGGTGGTGTTTTGATACTAGAATGGATACATTTCGCTCCTACAAGTGACATTTAAGCGGTCTGAAAAATTCAAACAAAGACGTGCTTCTTTACCATGCATTCTGGCCAGAGTTTGGCAAGTAGCCTACACTCAAGACTGTAACAGTGCTAATCTGTAAAGTTACTGTTGACATTCCAGAATGTTGCGATCTTGCATCAGTTTCTGTTTACTGCAAGAAAATGCATTGCCTTTGCTTGCCACGTCCCTGGTTGCACAACGAAGATTGGGACCCCAATGCCTAAATTTTGTTGGGAACATTATTCAGATCACATATTGAAGACTATCAGTCCTACTCCAATCTTGGCACTGATTTGTTTAAATTGGAATTCGATCTTGTGTACATGACCCACAACATAAATTAACATGAACTATTTTGTGCCTCAAATTGACATGGGAAATACCTCATGATCACTTTTTGATAAGGAAGAAAAATTGATGAAAGCTGTCATTGGATGACTTCTTTTTGAAGATGTAAACTCCTCAGTTTGGAAATTGTTCAAGCGTACCCATATCCCCATTACCTCACTCCACCCCACTCATTATGTGGATTTTTTATTCCACAATGTACAGATTCAATTCATATCTGCAGTGTCATAGAAAAGTATTAATATTGGCTTCTGATAATGCTAAATTGTGTTGCTGGTCTTATCTACAATGATTAGATCATTTGATGTGAGCAACTTATGATGATCACAGTCAGGCTGTAGTTTCCCTTTTACCCTTCATGTAAAGACATTGCTGAACAACTAGAGACCATTAAGCCACAGTCCATGTCTGCAATCTAATTGAACATTCTAGTCAGCCTTGATGCCGTGCTCCACCCCTTTAGATATCTGAACAGATTGTTTAATAATATGTTATTACACACCACTGGAACAGCTGGGTCTCATCCCTGAGCCAGGAGGCCTAGGTATAGAGGTATTGCCACTTCACCTCAAGAACCCTTAGTCACCCCTGAAGCTCTGCAAGTATATTTCTCTCAGCTGCCTATTCTAAGTTCTCTTTGAAATCAATAATTGGCTCTACATCAGTGCGAATTTCCACTGTGAATACTTTGTTCTAAGTATTAGCGTTTTCCTCCAACGTATTGCAGCATTTCATAGTGGAAATGTTGTTTCGGTGAATTTTAATTCCTTATTTGAATACAGATCACAGGACTGTACTTAAATGAATAACTTCAAGTAGCTAGGCTGTACTTGTTTGTGAATTAACACTTGTGGCTCCCGGAAAATTTAATCAGTGAAAGTTATGCTATACAGTGATTAAAATCAATTAATTGCCGTTACTTAACTGGATCCCCATTGTCTTTGAGCCCTTTGGTGTCTTTGGTATCTCCTGTAGAAAACTCCCCAGATGACTCCGTGGAAAATGCATTGATTGGTACATTGCATTTGATAGTCTGCTCTGATTCAGTGCATCTATATCATTGGTATAGTGTACGAGTGAATCTGTGAAAGACTTTGCTCATTATTGGTAGGATTAACGGAAGATCCACATGCACAGAAGTCTAAACTGAAACAATCAGAATGATTATGAGAGTATGAAAATGGTTTAAAAGTCTTACTCAACTTATTTGGCTTTTTGGAGTTTGAGTTATACTTTGTGAAGCAATAAACCATCCCCTTGAGCCTTTGTTGTTTTTTACCATGATGTTCTTTGTTTATATGGTCATGTGGAAAACACTGCCTTCACTGGCAGGCATTTGAAATTCAAGTCACATTTGAGTCATGATAACTTTTGAAATTCCATGAATTATTTTGTTGGAAGAAAGTTTAGAATTTAATTTGTGCTGGAAAATTCATAATTCTTCCTTCTATAAGTGTTTCCAGCATATTGATTCTATTCTTTTGTTTTCGGGGTCAGTTAGCTCAGTTGGCTGGACAGCTGTTATGTGATGCAGAATGATGCCAGTCATATGGATTCAGTTCCTGCACTGGCCGAGGTTACCATGAAGGTCTTTCCTTTTAACTGTTCCTTTTGCTTGAGGCATGGTGATCTTCGGTTTAAAACACCACCGGTTGTTTCTGTCTAATGAGAGAGCAGCCCTATGGTTTAAGACAGCAGGCCAGGCAGCATCAGAGGAGCAGGAAAGTTGATGTTTTGGGTTGGGACATTTCTTCAGAAATTTGAAGAAATCCCTTCAGAAAAGGGTCCTGACCTGAAATGTCAACTTTCCTGCTCCTCTGATGCTGCCTGGCCTGCTCTGTTCCTCCAGTTCCACACGGCGTTATCTCTGACTCCAGCATCAGCAGTTCTTACTATCTCTGAGCCGTATGGTCTAGTAGGATTAGGGCGACTTTACTATTTATTATTATTATTAAGGTGATTTTATTATTTTGTTTTATCGTGTTGAAAGAGCACAAACTAAGTTCCTTTGCACTTGCCAACTAGTATATGCATTTGGGGTGCTTGCAGTTCTCCATTCAGATTGCAATATGATGGTTTAATATATCTCCGTCACCCACTTAAAATCTTGCCCAAGGAAGGCATGCTGCCATCCTCCTGTTAGGCACAAGTTTTAAGTAGGCTTTGTTTGCTGGCATTTTTTTGAAAAATGCAAAGCAGTGTCAACCCAATTCAAATGTCATAATGTGGTATAGAAAGTGAAGCTGGCATTGAATGTGATTCTGGTGAAACAGTCACTGTCGGTATTGTTTCTAAACAGTTCTTGTGATGGTGTTTGAATGGCTAAGATCATGTGGCTTTGCGTAGAGCAAGCCAGGCATATTCCGAGTATGATCTTTGGCCTTTGTAGCAAATATAACTTGAAAACAGTTGTTGAATCACTATCAGTGAAGGCTCAAGAGAGGGAGAGTGGGCAGAGAGGTGAGAGAATCAGCCAGTGGTTTCTCTGTTTGGAACTGCGTGCGTATTCATAGAAAAGGATGATCTGTGATGGTTCCTGTCATAATATGAGTATGACGGGAGTAACAATCTGTGTGAAGAATATCACAGCCACTAAAATAAACTTCTGGAAACTGCTGGAGTATACCAAATAATCAAAGCATTTTTTCAAGCATGGGCTTTGTTGCTACTGTACAGCTGTAATTAGGAAATGTGGGAACTAAATTATACACTGTGGGAGCCCACAAACAGCAACTGGATTGTTAATGATGTTATTATATTATAACTAAAACTGTAAAATTGCTTATTTTACTGTTGCTGCAAAATGTTGTAGAACAAAACTTTAAACAGTTTTAAACTTTCAGAAGATATACTTTTAACAACATAGGGAAAGGCTGAATAGGCTGGGGCTTTTTTCCCTGGAGCATCGGAGGCTGAGGGGTGATCTTCAAGAAGCTTATAAAATCATGAGGGGCATGGATAGGGTGAATATCCAGGATTTTTTTCCCAGGGTAAGGGAGCCCAAAACTAGAGGTCGTGGGTTTAAGGTGAGAGGGGAAAGATTTAAAAGGGACCTAAAGGGCAACTTTTTCATGCAGAGAGTGGTGTGTATACGGAACAGGCTGCTAGTGAAAGTGGTGGAGGTGGGTACAATTACAAAATTTGAAAGGCATCTGGTTGGCTACATGAATACGAAAGTTTTGGAGGGATGTGAGCCAAATGCTGGCAAATGGGACAAGATTAATTTGAGATATCTGGTCAGCATGGACAAGTTGGACTGAAGGGTCTGATTCTGCGCTGTATAACTCTGACTAAATCATTTACTTACAGTTAAATATAAAACATTAAACAGAAATGCTTATTGCCACTTATGTGGTACCCATTGACAAATTAAAATTCTTCAGTTAAATCTGTTCCAATGCTTAACAAAGTCAGCAGGAATCAGGAAATAATCAAAGGGTTACTCATAATATAACTTTCATGCTGTTTTGTGCTGTTCTCTGTATTGCTGTCATAGGGCAGTAATACAGTATTTCCTGCAAAAAAATGGTCTCCAACATCCCATCATTGGCATATCCTGGACTACTTCCTGTAATCATTCGTTAAAGCTCACTTTGGTTCAATTAAAACAGATTGTGATTTCCCTCTCCTCTGAAGTTTCTCATCCTTATTGTTCAAATCATTTTGCAGGTCCATCAAAACTGTAGACCCATAGGGGGTCAGCAGATCCCATATTGAAAATCACTCTTAAGCATGGATAGATTTGATTCGCAGCCCCCTATTGTTTGTCCCATCCCTATGTTAAACCATTGCTGGGTTTGCCCCCTGAAGTGAATGTCAAAAGTTAGCTCAATGTCATTTGAAGAAGAACAAGGAAGTTCTTATGATATCCTGACCAATGTTTATTCCTCACCCGGAACCCAAAAAATAGGATGGCCTACTATTTTACTGCTATATTTAGGACTACTGTTTGTGAATTCATTGCTGGGTTTTCCGACCATGGACCATGTACTTCAAATGAGTTTAAGAGTTGTAAAGTACTTTGGAATGTTATGAGCCAGAAAAGGTGCAATATGAATTTCAACTCATTATTTTGGTTGCAATACATTTTTGTTAAGGAATTGCTTGTGATTTCCCCCCCACATTATTTATGCATCAATCAAGAATCACACCCACACATTGAAAATTGCTGCCAGCAGGGATCAGATAGGTTTCAATTTTCTTCATCCTGAACGCAGTCACCTCTTCTTGAGCACCAGCTAAACCACAAAATTGCCAACTCTTAGACAATCTGGTCACTTTCTTCATTTCAATTCCCATTTCCCAAAGCAGCACTGCAAGACAGTTTTGTTTAAATATTCCTTTTCCTACCTGATTGCTGTCATATTTGGGTGAATTTTTAAAATTATTTAAATTTGCTTAAATTTATCCTTTGAGATGTGTACATTGCCAGAAAAGTCCCTGACTGCCCTTGAACTGAGTGTCTTGATAGACCATTTCAGATGGTAGTTGAGAGTCAACCGTGTTAATGTAGATCTGAAGTCATGTGTATGCCAGACCTAGCTCTCTAAAAGAAGCGAATTAATGAATCAGTAGAGTTTTATGATAATCATCATTTTCACCGTCACCACTATTGAGATTTGCTTTTAATTTGATAATATCATAGAGACATAAAGATCTCCAGTGCAGAAAAAGGCCCTTTGGCCCATCAAATTTGCCAAGTCAAAAACAAGCATCTAACTATTCTAACCTCATTATCAGTCCTTGGCCCATTGCCTGTATGCCTTAGCATTGCAAATGCACATATAAATACCTCTGAAACATTGAGGGTTTTTGACTGTCCTACCTTCCAGACAGTAAATTCTAGATATCCACCACAAAGAAATTGACTTCAAATTGCACTAATACCGTGGTGGCATTTGAACCTGTGTCTCCACTGACACTGTCACTACTTATGGTATTTACATTACTAAGTTCCATGGCGAATCCAATGACATTACTACCTCCCCTAAACTGAATGCTGACAAACACACTAGATTTCTGTAGATTTCTTGACTGTTGAAATTTTTTCTGGCTAAATTCAGATTTTTCATTTCATACTTGTATGTTCAATTTGCAACTAGCAGATCTAGTTAAATTGCTGAAGAAATTATTCCAGAGTTACCAGCTGTTATTTGTAGAATCAAATCGTAAATTATCACAATTTGGTAATGAAATAAGTAAGACAGTGATCTGGAGTGGATCTGTGCAACAGACAATAAATGATTTATTAAGATTTGCCCATATAAATTAAGAAAAAGGATTTTGTGCCTGTCATCATGAGTTAGGTTGCATCTTCCAGTAAATGTACCAATATCTGAAAAAAAATTAGGAAGTGCTGGAGAACCTCAACAGGTCTCGCAGAATCTGTGGAACCATCTGAAAAACACCGTTAATACTTTGAATCTGATATGACCCTTCTTCAGAACTTTATTTCAGATTTCCAGCATCCACAGTATTTTGTTTTTGTATCAGTCAGAGGTATGTCTTCTATCCTGTCTGAGGAATAGAGCTTAGATGTAAAGCTGCCTCTATCATAAAATCTGTCTGTGTGTTTTGACTCAATGCCAAAATGACTGGAGTCACCCTTCTCCATTATTGCTCTTGCAAATCCAGAGAATAGTGCTTGTTACCAGAAGCCAACTGCTTGCCTCAAACATCCTTTGCAGTTGCCAAGTTCCATCATGTGATTGGTACCTTCCTCTTGTCTATCTTGGTGTTCTGAGACACACTTGGTCTCTGCCTATGAAGGAGAAAATGATTTGAGTTGCTGCACTCATGTTTTATTATTTTTATCTCACAAAATGATAGAATGAGAGACTCTGAGGTGAAGGTCTATTCGTGGCTTTTTGACCATTTGAGATAATTAGCTTTTAAGCTAATGCTGTTTCAGTGCAAATGTCTGTTTGCTGTTCAATCAGGTGAGTATTATGTAGAAAATATTTGCTGATGCTACGCATTATGAAGACCTTTCCTAAAGTTTTCAAGAAGAAAACAGTGATATATCACTGCCCCAGAACCTGGTTGCCAAAAAGCAATACAAAAACGAGAATAGGTTCCTCTAATTTGATGTTGTAGGCATTCTTTTTGCCACAATGAATTAACTAGCTTTTCTTTTATTATCATTTATAAGCCTCAGTTCCAATATAAGAGATGAAGGTAGCAACTGGAAATACATAGTTTGTCAGTCAGTATCTGGAAGAGAGAGATTTGCTTATCTGAAACCTTAACTGTTTGAGTATGTCTCAGATGGCCCACAGCAGTTGGTGAAATGCTGGCACATTCATTCAAATGCCAATTTACAATAGGATGTGCAAGGAAAATTTTTAATTCAGTCTGTTTGGCACTTGCTTCTCTTGCACTAGTTGATCTTGTCATCTTTGATGCTGCTATATACTAATGTCAAATTATTAGTTAGTTAGTTCAGTTTGTGAATGTCGATACAAGTGACACAAGAACTGAGTTATCACGAACTGAAAAAAAGAGACTGTCTTGAGTTTATACAGTGTGTTTTATGTATAAAATATCACAAAAATTATTTGCCGTATGAACTCTTGTCACTGTTATACCCAATCTTCCAACTGAACCACTTCTTCATTTATTGAATAAGTGCAAAATATCTTGCTGCCTTCAAAAGGAATTTCCAGGAAACCAAGCGGTCAGTTCTTGCCTTACAAATTTTCCAAAATTGTAAGAAACTTTTTTTGCTGACAGACGTATCTCCTAGTGATGGTATTGGTTTTGATGTCCTCTTTTTCAATGACAAGGATAGAGTTCTACAGAAAATTCAGTTTGGTTGCACTTGTGTGGTTCATAAATTTTGTAATAAACTGGGAGAAAATTCAATCTGGAGACAGATGCATGATTAAAACAAGATAAAGAGCTTCTATTGAGCATTTTTCTTTGTTTTTGAGAAGCATGCAAGAATTATTACCACGTATTAGCTGGCTGAAGCTGGAAAGTGAAGTCTGTACTGAAACATAGAGCTTTTCCTTGGGTTCATTGGCTTGCTCACAATTCTCTTTCAAAACTACTGGATCCCAGCTATATCACTTGTTTACTAAATTTACTCGAGATTAGCAGATTAGCCTTTTCTTCTATCTTCTATACCTTATGTTACAATGCAGTCTTTAACAGCACCAACCAATAATAATTCTTTATTGCCTTTTCTTTCAACAAAAAAATCTTGCAATTCATCATAACATGAGGTATCCCTCTTCAAGAACATTTAATCATTTCCTGGAGCTGTGTTTTACTTTATCTCTTTTCTTTCCAACATTCGTTAAGCTACCAAGGTCAGTCCTTATCCTTTTTTGCGACGCTCTTTGTTGAATGAATATTGTTCAAAAGAGAAAGGCTATCTTCATTTTGTCCTGCCAAAAATATGGTGAAACCTGCCGTACTAGAATACCCATCCAGAAGGTTGCATATGCAACATCAATAAATAGAAACAGCTTCATATTATTCTGGATCATCCAAAGCTAGGTGAAGTGTTTTGTCATTCTCTTTCTCCTTCTTTCCTCCCCCGAAGCAGGTTCAAGTAAAGCTTACAAATTCCTTGATATTGGCTTGGTCCTTACTGTTAAGAAAGTCTGGATAATATTTCAATGTATCCATTCACAAGGTAGACATGGAAGCAGCGTCTAACTCAGCACAATGGAATGCCACATGGATAGAATATTTATTACCAGGATGAAGCTTCTTGTGACCAATATAATTCCTTCTCACTAATCAGCGTCATGATTTAGTCCTTCTGCATCTTTTGCATTGTATGTAATTTTGAGAATCTTTATTTCCAGATATTTCATTTCATGCTGTTTCATGTCACATCTGAAACACCCGTTGACAGATCCCCAGGCATCCCAGGGGTTCAGTCATCTGCTGTATTTGCCCTATTATACTTCTTGTCCTGAGCTGTCAAAAGAGCTGTATTCAAAGCTGTATTCTCATTCCTTTAGTATATGATTCTTCTTTCATATTGATAGTTGCACCCTGTATCTGACTCGTCTAAAAATGCTGCCACAATTCTCTGTTTTTGTATTAGTGCTAAATGCCCCATTCATAACATGGAAGCAGTAGGAAATAATTGCATTTTCAAAACTTTTTAAAGCCTTAAGCCTCTGATCTAAGACTGTCTCTTGCTGATAATTCAATCCAGTTAATGCCAGGACTGTACCTACGTGTGACACTTAGGCATAATTCAATAATTTGAAGGCAAGCACTGAATTAGTAATTTCCAAGTGGAGCCTCTGAAATCTTGAATATAGTCTGTCAATTCCACAGTTATTCCTCCATAGAATAGCCATCCATCTTTCTAAATTTATCAAAGTCTGATCACGCATTGTAGTCATTTGCAAAAGCATATTGTTGTAAATGGTAACCGTGAAATGCAGTGGAGTATCCAATGTTTGATTTTTATCCAATTGAAAATCATCCACTTCACAAAAATAGAATCGAATCCCTACAGTGTGGAAACAGGCCCTTCGGCCCAACAAGCCCACACCGACCCTTGGAGCATCCCACCCATACCCATCACCCTATAACCCATCTAAGCCACACATCCCTGAACACCACGGGCAATTTAGCATGGCCAATTCAACTAACCTGCACGTCTTTGGACTGTGGGAGGAAACTCACGCAGACACGGGGAGAATGTGCAAACTCCACACAGACAGTTGCCTGAGGGTGGATTTGAACCTGGGTCCCTGGCACTGTGAGGCAGCAGTGCTAACCACTGAGCCACCATGCCGCCCTATTGCTAGCTTCTGACCTGCTCTTGTAGCCACTGTGTTAATGTGGTGAGTCCAGTTGAGTTTCTGGTCACTGATAACCCCCAGGATGTTGATAGTGGGGAATTCAATGATGGTAACACCATTTAATGTCAAGGGGTGGTGGTTAGATTATCTTTTGTTGATGATGGTCATAGCCTGGCATTTGTGTGGATTGAATGTCACTTGCCACTTGTCAGCCCAAGCCTTGATATTGTCCAGATCTTGTGGCGTTTGAACACGGACTGCTTCAGTATCTGAGGAGTCACGAATGGTGCTGAACATTGTGCAATCATCGGCGAACATCCCCACTCCTGACCTGATGATGGATGGAAGGTCATTGATGAAGCAGGCCACTAATATCCACCTCAAACCCACTGACTCTCACAGCTACCTGGACTATACATCCTCACACCCCACTTCCTTTAAAGACTCCATCCCATTCTCTCAGTTCGTCCGTCTCCGTCGTATATGTGTGAGCAAATCTTTGTCAGGTGATTGTCAGCTGTTGATCATCTGTTGCTTGTGACAAGATGGTAGGCAGTAATTGGAAACTGATTGTGTCCTGTCCCAGGTTTGTTGCAGATTTTTTGATGTTACAGTTAGTTTACTTAGCCTGGTGGTTATTAATGTAATGGGGGTAAATGTGCTCCTTTAGAAATGACTGAGTCCTTATACATTCAAATAAACTGGGACATGAAGGTTACATTATGTTGTTAATTCTCCATCTCATGACATTCTATTTTTAGCGATCGACAGAATGTCCTGAACTGCCTTAATGCTCATTGAATAGATGAATTATGTATGATAGGATTGAACTAGGGAGGTCAAGATATCCAAAATTAAAACTTTTAAGGGATTTTGTTTTCGACCACAATTTTCATCACTATGGCGCAAATGAAATCCCATTTGTGATGATAATTGTTATGAAGCAGAGGTCGACCCCCTCTCTGTAAACTAAAACTGAAACCCCCAGAACAATTTGCCTCGCCTCATGATCTGTTAAAGGCAGTGTGAAAAGTGGCACAACCTGCTTCTCACCCCCTGACTGTGTTATAAATGATGTACATGATTCTACGATATAGGTCAAAATTCACACGATACCTGGTTATAGTCCAACAGGTTTATTTGAAGACACAAGCCCTCGGAGTCTCTCAAAATTACAGGTAGGATACATTTTCCGGAACGTTTGGAACCTTCTCCACTGCTCTTTCATGAGTAACACCTTTCTCCGTTGAATTCGCTTGTCAGGAATATTAGCTAAGAGTGCCACTGTACCTTTAGTCAGATGATGGTTTTCTGAGATCTTAGAGAATTCTGTGAGAGCCAATGATTTTTCTCTTTAGGGCTGCTGGTTGTTAACTCTAACAGACAGCAGTTGTCCTGACACCAATTTTCCAATGCCCTTTTCTACTTTTAGTAGATTTTTATACTCTTGATGACTTATCAATTTCTTAGAATAGAATTGGTCCTAGGTTGTCAAAACCATCAGATTTAAATTTAATTGGTTTTTAGTTTCTAAAAGTTAAAATTCCTAGTTAAAATTAATTTGGCTGATTTTCAAACTGGTTGCCTGAACAACAAAACAAACTACTGCCTGGGTTGTTAACCACACAGCCTTTGATACAATTTTTCAATTTCAGAAGCTCTCTGTGCACTTGCACACTTTTTTTAATAAATCTCCAAGCCTAGAAAGACATATCATCCTTTAAAGGGTCTACACACTCTCTTCCCCCCACTATCATTTTACAAACATCAAATACTCTACCCAACATCACAACATACTGGTCTTTGCAGACACTGTACATTGCTAAAATCGCTGTTTCATGGCAATTGTGCATGGCTTGTGCCATGCATAGCTAAGCTGTCTTCAGACATGTACTGTTAATGGATTGATGACTTTTCTGTTATAATTGAAAGTAGGATTGTTGTTGCATTGCACCTGAATGGTGCCATTGCTATTCTCATAAAGATATAACAGTTTTTCATTTAGTTAGCATTAATTCTGTTGAGTGTTTCAGGGCTATTTCCTTGTGCTGAGGTGAAATTGACTTAATTTAAAAGTTCTAAACTATATATCAGCTGGAGATGTTTACTGCTGCACAATGGAAATATTGAGTTTCTATTGCGCATTGAAATTTTGCAATAATTAAGATATTTATGTGTGTCCCAATGCAGTGAAATATCTGAGCAAGTGGGTGAATGGAATGCTGCACCCAGGTCACCCAAGTGACCTTCCAAGAATTGAGTGGGTTTTGGTTATATTCAAACAATTGTGTGAATTGTGTACAGCCTACTCAGAAGGCTGTTGGAGCAGAAAACCCAGTGATTCCCTTTGAAAACATCTGGAATGTGTTCTCAAGGCATCTGCCAAAATGTTTGTCCAACTGGTGTCAGAAGAGCGGCACTACCCTTCAGGATTGACAATACATTTTTTTCCCGAAGTTATATAAGCAATTGCATGAATATACAATGCTTCTTCTACATCCATTAGTAGTGACTTGAATTGTGCAAGGAAGAACCATGAACAGTGTGATTAACTTGCATCATATTCTGTGAAACAGGGAAGCTTTTCAGGACCGCCTATTTTGGTAAGATTTTTTCATATACCCCGTGCCTTACACCATCAAAGTGTTCTGAAATAATGGCAGAATAATACTTAAGTAATAGCAGTAAATTCATGCATTTTCAAATCCCTTTCATACTATACATGATGTTGTGTTAGTTTGGAAAAAGTGTTTTTTTCAAGGAGCCTATACGTTGCCAAACAACCCATGCTTGTTATTTTAGAGCTGAATAGAAAGGAAGGAAAGTTAGGCAATTCTGTTTTGTAACATTCACACTACAAAGTTTGCACCAGTTTGTTCCATGTTGTACCATATTCCTTTCAAAGTAAGTATTCAAATGTCTTTTAAAAGTAACTAGCTTTCATCCTTTTCAGCTAGCGTGTTCCGAATCATAGCTCACTCCATTTTTAAAAGAAACTTCTCACTTTCCCTTTATTCTCACAAATTTTCTGTGTTCTGCGATTGTTGAACTTTCTGCCAGAGAAAATTCAACTCTTTCAACTATTAAAACCTATCATCTCTATGGAGAACAATTGTTATCTTTCCCTTCTTTCCATCTACTTGAAGACTCTCAATTCCTTGTATTATTCAAGTAAATTTCATCTCCACATCTCCACCCTCTCTAAAGCTACGTCATCCTTCCTAAAGTGTGTAAGTTTGGTTTCAAGAAGTCAGCATTGGATATGAAGTCCAATTAATGTTTTTGTGAAAGTTTAGTTCAGTTTCCTTGTTTTGTTCTCTGTGGCGCAGTTCTTCTTCCACCACCATCCCCCGCCCCCCCCAACCCAATGACCTTGTCCTGCAACTTGAAGCGAATTGTGTATTTGTATCCCTGTCACTCATGCGTGCAGCCCATGAAAGTTTTATAATCTGCTTTATGTTGCCTGTCCTCAATCATCCTTTTGAAATTAATCACTTTACTTTTCTGCACTAAATTTACTTTGCTGTGTGTCTGCTAATTCACCAGTTTGTGTCCTTTTGGAATCTGTTACAACCTCCACTGTTCACTGCATTTCTGTCATCTTCAAACTATTAATTATGTCACCTGTACCCAAGTCCAGGCCATTAACATACATCCAAAGTAGTAGTAGTCCTAATACGGATTTCTCGGAGTATCACTGTATACCTCTCCTGATTGAGCAACAACTGTTTATTACTCGAGTCTACTTTCAGTATCTTAGTCAGTTTTGAATCCATGTTAGCATTCAGCTTTATTTTTTTCATGTTATTTATTTGTATCCTTTCATGTGATGAACTGTGTTGCCTAACACTTAATAGCCCTCGAGAAGATGATTTTGAAGTGTCTTTGAATTTTGTAGTCCACGTAGTGCCGCAATGAAAGGAACTCCTACTAATGAAACAAAAACAGAAATTGCTGGAGAAACTCAACAGGCCTAGCAGCATCTGTGGGAAGAAAACAGAGTTACCGATTCAAGTCTGGTGACTGACAAAGACTCACTTGACTCAATGTTAACTCTGCTTTCTTCCCACAGATACTGCTAGGCCTGCTGAGTTTCTCCACCAATTTCTGTTTTTGTTTCATAAGTCTTTGTCCCTAACTGCCTTTTTAAGTTCATCTCTGTACTTTCTATATTCTGCTTGATTCTCTAATGTAATGGTGAATCCGACTGTATTCATAAATTTGCTTTTCCTGTCTCTATTTGATCTTTTGTCATCTATTGAATGTAGATTTGGATGTCCTTCCCTTACCTTCATATGAATATATGTTCAGGTTTTTACCTTAATGTATGCTAGATCTCATTACAACTTAGGTCCAAACATGAACTGGAGAGGTGAATTCCAGAGTTGAGATGAAAATGCTCTGAACATCAGAGTAACACTTGATCAAGTGTGGCCTCAAGGAGTCCTTGTAAAACTGGAGTCAATGATCAGCAATCTTAAACATTCATTTCCTGCATTCATCTGCATAGCATGTATGCAGTGTGTCCAATTTATTGTAATGCAGCAACTGGCCAAGGCTTAGTTAAAAGTGTCCCCTAAATCTGTGACTTCTACCATCTAGAAGGACAATGGCAGCAGGCACATTGGATCATTACCGTTTTGAATTCACCTTCTCCTTCTAAGTCACATGCAGCCAAGACTTAGAATTCTACAATCATTCTTTCATTGTAACTGAAATGTCAGACTTCCACTTCAGTTTATAGTCCAAAAGAAAACTATGTGGTCCCTTACAATTCTCAGTTTAAAGTCTTAACAAAGAGGATTTAAAGATGAGAGTGCTACTTAATCAAGTTGACGTTGCAAAATTCTTGAGTTTTAATTAGTTATTGTTGTGTTGTTCTGCCTTATATCCATCTTCTAAGCTTCAGATTTGTGAAGACCTTTTGACAACAATGAATACCCAATAAGTAATCAACATCTTTTCTTCTCCAGCACTCCAAACACACCCCCCAACCATTTCATAAATGCTGCCACCTCCACAATTTACGTCAGCTCTAATGAAGAGTCATCTTGACTCGAAATGTTAACTTGCTTTCTCTCCATGGATGCTGCCTGGCCCACTGTGATTTCATCCAATAAGTAATCCTTGTCAGCTCCCAACACAAGATCAGTATTTGAGAAATGCATTTAATGTTGGCCACTATCAAAAATCTAATTCTGGTTTTTATAAACACTGTTATTTCTCTTGGTGTATATAAACCATGTAGGCAAGTTGTTGGAATGCAGTATATGAATTTTGTCCCCTGTGTACAGGGTTAAATCCATTTAAAATCTGGCTGCTTTCATCATGACTACTAAGTGCATTTATTCTGCCTGTCATGCAAACTCTCTGGTATTTTAGATATGTAGCCACTTCTGAGTGGCTTGTCTTCAGCTAAGCATGTTGTAGTGTGTGGCAAGCAGAAAAGGGAGGAGGAAATATTCGTGACCATCTAAAAACAAAATGTTAATTTGAAATTTCTCCAGAATTATTGAAATAGTATATTCTTGTTCCTAACATGTCATTATTATCAAACAACATAATTCTAAGCTTCAGATTTGTGACTTCCTTTTGACAATAACAAATATCCAATAAGTAATCAACACCTTTTCTTCCCCAGCACACCCCCCACCATTTCATAAATGCTGCTTAATCATTCTAAGAAGTTCTTTTAATTTCATCTGAGACCCAGATGATAAATTGTGAAGCATGTTTGTTGATAATTCATTCCTACACTGTAAAGTTTTTGAAAAATTCCATTCCATGCAAGTTGAAGTCTGCTTTTTTATTGGCATTTATTTGAATAGGATTCTAAGATCCAGGTCTCAGCATTGATGCATCTACATCCAGCTTCCTTAATCCAGCAACAGGAAAGACTTGGTAGGATCAGGGGCAAGATTCAGCAGTGAAAGTCATATCAATGTCAGTTTCTCGAAATCAAACTTAAACAGATGTCAGCATCAGAATGACCATTGGTCGTTAAATTTGACTTTAGGTTAATATATCACATAGTGAGATAAAAATCCGTAGCTCAGTTCTTTGTTCTGCCTTCAGTTCAGTATCTAGTTTTTTCAGGCTGAATCAGCATGTTAGAGACAGCAAATTCTAGTAAGATGCCAGGTCTGTTAAATACAATTAGTATTGGAAGAAATATTAAATACTCTGAATTCATGATCACTTAGCTTTTTGTTCCTGATCAACTGTAATTTTTAACAATATTTTTTATAGAATATGAGCATCACTGGCTAGTCCACAATTTAGTCTCCACCCATAGTTGACCTTGAGATGTAGGTGGTGAGTAGCCTCCTTGAACTGCTGCAGTTCATTGCTTTTTGAAAGTGAGATCCACGATTTTAACCCAGCCAAAGTACGACATTATAATTGCAAGTCAGGATGGTGCATGAACTTTTGGGCCTTGGAGATGGTGGTATTCCCATGTATCTACTGCCTTTTTCCTTCCAGATGCTAGGTATTATTGTGAATCAGTTGTATTATGTTGGCAATTTTAGTGAAGCTCAATGAGTTCTGGATGTAGTATACTTGGAGAATTCACCTTGGAAGATTATCAGTGAGAAGCAGCAATGGGATTCAAAGGCTCACGTAGGTGTGTTAGTAAAGAGAAAAGAATATGATAAACATTGGAATAATCAAACACAAATTATCTGAGTTTGACTTCTGATGTTCAATGATGCCTGAAGGTCTACTTGACAATATTTTGTAATGCCTGAACTTGATCTGATCCCAGTGACAAGACACTTTCTAACAAATTATCCACTGGTATAGGCAATCATAAGGTTCTTATTCTGTGTTTCATATTTTGTTTAGTTATGACTCATGGCTTCAGGCTTCAAAATTCATGAACTTTTTCGCAGTCCCTTCTCTGAGGTTTAATGAAGTGCTTTTGTTTTGTTGATTAGCTATATTGCCTGACTTTTGCATAATGAAAAGCCTTTACAATGGTTCAGATCATTATTTACTATTGTTTCATGTTGTTATCTAATAGGATCTATTTGCACCACAGAATAGTATAAGCAGTAGCGCTGTGCCTGTAGCTCCTCATTTGGGCTTTATTGGAGTTTTGCCCCATTTGAGCTGAAAGACATACTCCTTACTGCTTATACTCTATACTCCTAATTAGATTCTCCATCCAAAGTATTTACAATCAAGTTGAGACTTGAAAGATAGGAACACTGAGGTGGAACAAATTTTACACTTTTTTTATTGGTTTGATTTAGGGGAGGCGATGGCCTAGTGGTATTATCACTGGACTGTTAATCCAGAGACCCAGACCATATTCTGGGGACCCGGGTTTGAATCCCACCGTGGCAGATAGTGGAATTTGAATTCAATAAATATCTGGAATTAAGGGTCTAATGATGACCATGAATCCATTGTTGAGTTTTAGGAAAACACCATTTGGTTCACTAATGTCCTTTAGGGAAGGAAACTGCCATCCTTACCTGGTCTGGCCTACATGTGGTTCCAGACCCACAGCAATGTGGTTGACTCTTAACTGCCCTCTGGGCAATTAGGAATGGACAATAAATGCTGCCTAGCCAGCGAAGCCCTGATCCCATTAATGAATAAAAAAAATCCTATTTCTTATTTCTGATGGGTTTCCTCGATAATTATTGAGTGCTCCTTATCATTGTAATGCCTTGATTTTTAAGGGGATATCAAGAGTCTATTCAACATGAAAAATAAATTTAATCCCTTAAGCCTGCTTTGTCATTTAAGAAAATCATGAATTGTGGCTTGAAGTCCATTTTCCTGTCAGCTCTACAAAACCTTAGAATCCCTTTTCAATTAAAAATCTGTCAAATTTAGCCTTGAATCTATTAAACAAATCTGCATTTCTCTCTGGGGTAATAAATTCCAGAGATTCCTTCAAAGAAGAAATTCCTACTTACCTGTGTCTTAGCAATATCCCTTATTTTAAGCCTGTGACGTCTTGTAATGCATGCTTGGCTGAGAGCCCAGACTTCCGTTGGTTTGTTGAAACAGCTACACATAAAGCAAAACATTGCTTGATTGATTTTATTTTCTTGGATTTATTTTAAAAATGGCTTAATGTTTGCATGAGATAAGGAGATATTATGTATTTTTGTTGCTGGTGTTAATACTTTATATATCTGGTTGATTGACACTTTTATAAAATTGTAGAAACAGCAGTTTTTTAAAGTTCTGAATAGGTAGGTTTTTAAAGTTTCTCTACACATGCCAATGTTACTATGGGGTTTTTCAGTAATAAGTGTATGCTGGATAAAGGAGCATGGAAATGCTATTGCTTGGAGGTTATGAGGGGTAATTTTAGGCTGGTGGAGAATCATGGATTGATCAGGAGTATTTGAGTGTCCATTGAAAGTAGATGGAGGAACATGTATTGGCATATTCAGGGAAATTATAGGGGTATATGGAGAGACTTGAGTTGGCATGGAGGGTATCAGAAATCTTCGGGGCATGATCTAACAAGATTTCACAGAGCATTGAGGTGGATGAATGGTGAGGGCTAACTATTGAATGAAACAAGAGGAATGAGTCTCAGCAAAGAGAAGCATAACTTCTATTCTGCCTCTGTGATTGACTCTAAAATGTTTCTGTCGCTTTCCTCTGGTGAAGTCAGGATAATTTTCCTGGCTGGCAAATATCTGGAAATAGCTAATTGAAGCAAACACTTCAGGACTAATGTAGAGTCCAAATGAAATTAAAGCTAGGATTTTCCATGGAAATCTTGGACTATGAAATAAAACTTGAATGTAATTATTTGGCAATATTACAAATCCGACTGCGCTTAGATGGAAGTAATTTGCATTCATCACACTATTGTTGTCAGTTCTCTTTCCCACCATTCCTGTATATTGACTAGCGTTGAACAAGTGTGGCCTTTGTGCATCCTGTTGACCAGTTGTGCAAGTAATGTGATTCTGTTGTATTTTCATTTCAAGCTTGAATTTTTTTACTTGAAGAGTAAGGAATCCTCAAGAAATACATTTAATCATGAGCGATGGTATTATGCGCACGTGGCAGTAGTGTGCCAGTAAGAAATGCTTGTTTACTACATGAACATTCTCGTGGAAAGAAAAAATAAGTAAGCTTTTCTTCTTGGTTTTCTTATATATATCTGAAAACATGTTTACACAATAATCTGTTTCTCGTGATTCATATTATTTTCTCCATAAAATACAAATTAGCACATAATGTAAATTTAGAGGAATTGTACTAATTTGACTGTTAAAATAGGGGAGCTGATTTGGTTAGTATCGCAGTTGTGTGAAATCAATTTTTTTTGTTTCTTGGTCTCCTTATAAAAGCAGAATGCAGCATTTCTATAAATATTGGTTGTGAGGTCTAACATTTGAAGTGGGCAAGCATTTTTGGTCTTTTCAAGTTAAATGTACTACATACCAAAGCATGAAGCTACTGTTAAACTTGCACTTTGTCCCTACAACCATTCCACCACATCCCCAAAAAAAAATTTGGTTTGGAATTTACAGCACTGAAATAACCCAAGTGACCAGAGGAGGCATGAGTGCAATTGACTGTTTTCTCTCCCTTTTCTCCCCAAAAATTTTATATATAGTACTCAAGATAATATTGGGAGTTAACTACAGTATGAAAATCTTTGCATTCTGCTTCTTAATGTAGCAGTGTACTCTCAATGGGGGTCACCCTTTCACTGCTTCCCTATTGAGCTCTTTTATAAAGAACAAAAATGTTCTTCTGACGATTGTTTTCTGTTAAAGGAGTGGTCCTCATAAATGGGTTCAGACATGAACAGTAAAGTAGTTTTGAAAAGAAGCGTTGTTCAACCTGTGAGCAGTTAGCTGTCTGTGGAGGTGGCTTATACTTAATACAATGGTACTAATCCTCTAACTTTACTATGCTTTGAATACTTAATAAATTCTTGCTTGTGGCACTTTTATTTAGTATTTGTAGGAGTTAACTAGAATTCTAGAGTGATCATGTTTTTGTGCTTGCCATTTAAGTTAGGTGTGTTCAGTTGTAAAATTCTGAGGAATTCCATTCATTTTCTTCTGAGTGCTGATCACTGTGCCCTGTAATTTATATGCAAATCCTTCAGGGGCAGGAGGATGGGTGGGTGTCGATCTATTTTCTTCAGACCGTTCCATTGCTTCTGTCAGTGAAAGAGCAAGTGTGGTCCTCACAATTGTTTGTAAGATGACCTTGAGACGAAAGATTTCCTTCCTTTGAAAATTTGTCGCTGAAATCAAATAGAACAAACTGGTTCTTCTGTTGTCTGCTGTGCATTCCTTTAGGCTGTGTAAAAATGTACAGCTCCTTCATATTTTGGTTAGTCCCAAAGAATTGTGAAATTGGAGAACTCTAAGGATGGAGCTTACAAGTGAGTCTGTCACACAGTTACTTTGGAGACCACGGGCTCTGGGCAAATGTATGTTGGGTTTTGTCCAGTACCTTGTTGTATAGGTAGTGCAATGGGGAGGATATTTCAGAAATCTCTTTTCCTTTCCGAGCTGCTTGGTCTTTTCCTCATAAAACTGCTTTGTTGATTGTGTGTGTTTTTCAATTTGTTTCAGAGCTGTTTATTTTGATTTCAGTTGCTGTTTCTTTAAAAATCATCAGTAAATGTGGATGGCAGTATTGAGACCTGCACTTTATTCCAACCTGCAGATAATGTGGGTTGTTGCAGGGATATTAGAAAATGAATTTTTGTTGGGCAGATTTAGCAGTTTGCTTGGGGGAAGTGCTGCTGAAAGACAAGTCGAGTTGAGGGTCAGCGGAAAAGGTCATAAAGTGTCTTTTCCAACAAAAATGACACTGTATGATGTGATGGAGATATTGCTTAGCTCAGAACTGAATTACAGGTGCTGAGCTGCTCGAAGATTAATGAACCTTTCAGTGAGGACTAGTCACTAAACTGACTCCACCAGAAGTTTTAACTCTCAAGGGCAAAGGAATGAAATCAAGTAGGGCAAACTGCTTCTTCTGTTGTATGCTCTATGTAGGTTGAAGGATGTATACTGCTACATACAATTAACAAATAGTTGAAAATATTGCACCTTCTTCATTTATCTGAAGTTCTATCGTAGGTTGGTATACTACCACATTCCCCTCTCCACCTGTCTGGTCCAGTAATTTACGTTTAACAAAGGAATATAAACAGGAATAGGTCATTTTGTCATTTTGAGCCTGTTCTACCATTCGTACAGTTATAGTTGATATTTACTTCAATTCCGTCTTCACACATTATGCTTATACCCATTAATTCCATATGCATCCACATATCTAACAAATTTTGTCTTCAATATAACACTGAATACGGGGAGAACTAGCTATTTGGATACAGAACTGGCTCAAAGGTAGAAGACAGAATATGGTGGTGTAGGGTTGCTTTTCAGACTCAAGGCCTGTAACCAATGGTGTGCCACAAGGATCGGTGCTGGGTCCACTGCTTTTTGTCATTTATGTAAATGATTTGGATGTGTACATAGGAGGTATGGTTAGGAAGTTTGCAGATGACATTAAAATTGGAATGTAGTGGAAAGCGAAGAAGGTTACTTCAGAGTACAACTGGATGTTGATCAGATGGGCCAAATATTGATAGTATCAATGAGTTTTCTTTTAAAAATGCAATGGAAATTCCTCGTGCTAGCTTTGAGCTTGTGGTTATTAGTTGATATCTGTGAAGCTTCTCTTTAACCATTGTTCTTTCTCCGAATCAAAGACGACTGTTCCGAGCGTGTTCCTTCAGAATCGTGCTTTACTCTCGGAGGTTGAGGGGTAACCTTATAGAGGTTTATAAAATAATGTGGGACATAGATAAGGTGAATAGCAAAGGTCTTTTCCCTAAGATACAGTGTTTAAACCAAGGGAGTATATTTTTAAGGTGAGTGGATTAAGATTTAAAAAGGACATGAGGGGCAACTTTATTACACAGAGAGTGGTTAGTATGTGGAATGAACTGTCAGAGAAAGTGGTGGATGCAGGTACAATTGCAACATTTAAAAAACATTTGGATAAGGACAGTCACAGAGATATACAGCTCAGAAACAGACCCTTTGGTCCAACTTGTCCATGCTGACCAGATATCCTGTATAAATCTAGTCCCATTTGCCAGAATTTGGCTCATGCCCCTCTAAACCCTTGCTACTCATATACCCATCTAGATGCCTTTTAAATGTTGTAATTGTACCAGCCTCCACCACTTCCTCTGGCAGCTCATTTCATATATGCACCACCCTCTGTGTGAAAAAGTTGCTCCTTAGGTCTCTTTTATATCTTTCCCCTCTCACCTTAAACCTACGCTGTCTAGTTTAGTACATAAGTATGAAAGGTTTGGAGGGATATAGTCCAAACGCAGGCAGGTGGGACTAGTTTAGTTTGGGAACATGATTGGCATGGAGTAGTTGGACTGAATGGTCTGTTTCCATGCCGTATGACTCTGTGACTCTAACTTACACACCACTGACGTTCAGGCCCATCGGTCTGTAGTTCCCTGGCTTTTCCTTACTACCTTTCTTAAATAATGGCATCACGTTAGCTACCCTTTAGTTTTCTGGCACCTCACCTTTGATTGGCAATGATACAAATATCTCAGCAAGGGCCCAGCAGTCTCTTCCCTAGCTTCCCACAAAATTCTGAGATACACCTGATCAAGTCCCTGGGATTTATCTATCTTTGTTTGTTTTAAGACCTCCAGTACTTCCTCTTCTGTAATAGTTTTGCTTCAAATGGTTGAGGAGACGAAATTGCTTTCTCCCAAGCTGTCATGATGAGGGAACAGAGATTTAGATTTTTATGATTCTGTGGCCTTTATTCTTTAAACTTCCTGTATATTTTTAAGTATTATTTAACTGTACAAGTTAGAGGCAAGAAATAGTATGGAATGTCTGCAGTACCTGAACTGCGCAATTAGGTCAGATACTTAGGATGTCACTGGTTTGATTCTGGGCCAAACTTAACTTTTAAGATCAGGATCCCATGCTACTTTTCTTGTTTTTGAAAGAAATTATTTGTGTTAGTACCACAGAAACTCTTTACCCCATCCCTCTTGAAAAATCTTGTGTTTGTTGTCAAATCCAATTGGAGGTTGGTACAAAGTCATATTAATAAAAATTGAATGACCAAAAATGTCTGTAACTAAAATATGTTTCAGCTCTGAATGAGCACAGCAGGCTTCTTGATGTATTCATTGAGTTATTTTTTTGAGACAACAATTGGCCCCTTGTGTTGCCTCAAATAAGTGTGAAGTTGACATCGCATAGTGATGTTCCTTGATCAGCCAGTTAAACTGAGCTGTTGTCATTTTTGTCTTTTGTTGGCATGAGTTGACACTCCTTTTGGTTACTGAGCAGGTCCGTGCATTACTTACTAAAGCATAACTTGTTTATTTTATCAGGACATGACAAGCAGTGGGAGCTGGTACGCTTGGAATGTTCTCTCCTTCCATTAACTTTAATACGTAGAGCTTGAGGTATATTGCCGAATTTGAGTTAATGCATAGAAATTCTTACAACCCCATGGTTGATTGTTTATTTTGGTCTGTAATGTGTGTACAAGTGAGGTATTGGAAACTGCAGTGGATTTTGTGGCAAAGCAGATTGATCATGGCTTGATGCATGGACTTTGTGTTTCAATATTCGACAGTTTACTCCTTCAGAATTCAGCTTTCTCAGCTGTAACCTGACACCTCTTCATTGGCTCTTATTTCCCCTACTTTTGGTAATGAAGGTTTAAATATTTGCTTTGTTGTGCAATTAGTGACAGCATGTCAGTAAAAGGAATTTTCTTGCATTTTTCCCTGTGAAAATTACTATTGAGTGCAACTTAAATTTTAACATGAAGGACTGCAAAGTGCATTTAGCAGTAACTGGTCTGGCTCTTGTTTGCAAAGAGAAGCCTCATTGTTCAGCATTTCATATATTTGAATACATTTTGTAAAGTGATTAGCTGTTCAGAAATTTTACTTGGTCTCATCACTCATTTTTACATTGCCAGTCCTGATAGAGTTCCAGGTTGTCTTCACGATTCTTGACTGGCCTCCCATTTTCCACCCTTTGTAATCTTACCTGAAATTCTTCTGCCACTGTTCTAATCCGTAACAGGTCCTGTTTAACCCTTGCCCTTCTTCCAGCTGACCTGTGTTGGCTCCAAGTCAATCATTGTTCTGATTTTAAAATTATCATGTTCAAATCCCTTCATGGTCTCAACTCTCCCTACTTTGGTAACAGCTTCTGGCCCTAAAATCCTCTGCATTCCTGCAGCTCTGGACTCTTGTGTATCTGTAACTCTCTTTACCTCCTCAGCTGTGGAGATCCCTATTATTTTTTGACACAGTTTCAAATTTATCCCTTTAATCGAGACCTTAATAAACTGTTTTGATATCTTCTCCTTTGGCTTAGTACCATGGTATATTTTTCTATGTTAGAAGTTCTATAAAAACGACAGTTTGTTGTAATTGTAAGTCAATTTAATGCCCTACATTGTACTATCTTGAACGGTGTGTTGTGAAGTTGGGTAGAGTACTTGTGTATTGGAAGACAGGACATTAGAATTTGGTGTTTGTAAAATGCTGTGGGGAAAGCAGTGCAGGGTCCCTTTAAAAGATGATGTGCTTTTTCTATGCTTAGAGATTCAAAAACGACGTTGATGGGTTTGCAGGTACACAGAGCACCTAACTTGAAACATTTGTATCAAAAGGCTGTTCTGTTAGCAGGCAAAGCAGTATTTTTACCAAAACAACAGGTTTTCGAATTTAGCCAATTAATTTAATCCAGGCCCTTGGATACCAAAAACCAATTAAATTTAAATCTGATGGACCAATCCTATTGTAAGAAATGATATGTCATCAAGGGTATAAAAGGTGAGGGCATTTGGAAAATCGGGGGAGAGCCTACTGTCATCTGCCATGAGAACAGCTGTCAGCTATAAAAGAAAGAATCATTGGGTCTCACAGCATTCTCTAAGCCTTAAAGTAAGCTCCATCTAAATTAAAGGTACCTACAGAACAAATAGTTAATGTGCCAGACTAAATAATTTGACGGAGAAGGCATTCCTGACAGAAGGATTCACTGAGAATGCATTCTTGACAGAAGAATCCATCAGAGAAAACACTGAACATTCCAGAAGATGTAACCTGGCTATAATTTTAAGAGACTACATCTTTTATTTTGTTTTATTTTATATAAGTGGGACTTGTATTTTTTGGAATTACATACCATTATAATCTTGTTTTATTCAGCAATAGTTAGTCAGTAGAAGGGGTTTATTCGGTTTGTTAATAGTTTAGTTAATTTGTTCACTGTTAGAGTTAGATAAATAAATTGTTACTTGTTGATTATAGAGTGAATGTTAGGGGTTTATTTTATTTAACCACTCCTTTATAACAGACTGGGGGCTCTTTTAACAGATTAGATTATAGGTCAAGGCATGCCTCTCTGGGTGTTTTGGTTTTAGTTATAAGAGGGGAGTCGGCCTCTGCTTTATATCAGATGTAAACTTGCACAGAGTTGATGTTGATTCTTGGCATATACTACAAATTGATGAGTTGGGATGGTGCTGCATTGTTTTCAGAGGACATCATTTTGCAGGGACCGAAGGTCATGCCATAGCCCTCTGGATAGGCTTTAAACAGAATAGTCGGGGGCTAGATACAGTTGCATGGAAAACTGTACCTGGAAAGAAAAATTTGTTTGTGTTCCTCACTGCTTCACTATTTGTTGTGAAGTGCTGGAGAAACTCAGCAGGCCTGCTAGCATCTATGGAGAGAGAAGCAGAGTTAACATTTTGAGTCCAATTACTGTTCTTTGGAATTATCACTATCCGTTGGCTCTGGTGGAGTTTTTATATAGTGTGAACATGAATAGGCTTGTTTTTGATAGTTTCCACTGTCAAATAATCAGGTAGCACTCACTTCCCTGGCTTGATCACCATCTTGGCTGAAATACTTAGAAGGCTGCTTGCTAGTACTTTTGAAATGTTTATTCTTGCGTCAGTGTTTTTAATGTCCATCGTGATCGTGTGTAAAATGAATTGCAACAGATTTACTTATATTGTGAAATTTGTTGAATGCATTGTTGCTAGTTTATTTTTGGTGGTTACCACTGTTCTTTAGTTAGCATAAGGTTCTGTCTGAGAGTTATTATTTCAATCACACAAAACTTGTTTTTAAAGATGGCATAGTATCATTGCTGTTGGGTTTATGTTAAGGAGACTTTTGAGGTGTGGTATTGATACTAATAAACTCGTTTTGCATGTATCACATAGTTTTGAAAATATTTGTTTGTGTAGCTTTATTTCTTTCCATAGGTGAAATGTGCAAGGATTCAATATTTTAACTGTAATTTACACATTTACAACAAACCCCTCCTTACCATAATTATAGATGTTACATCAGTAGCTAGCAGATCACCTTGAGCATTTTTTTTTTAAGTGGACCAAACATTGGTACTTTCATTACAGGCCAGTTATGGAATTTGAGGGAAATAGTTTATTTGTGTTAGAGACAAAAAAAAAACTGCAGATGCTGGAATCCAAGGTAGACAAACAGAAAGCTAGAAGGACACAGCAGACCAGGCAGCATCTGGAGGAAGAAAGCAGTCAACGTTTCAGGTATTACCCTTCTTCAGGACTGGATATGAGGGTAGGGAGAGCTGCAGATGGGGTGGGGAGGTGAAGGGGTGGAGGCGGAATGGTGGTGATAGGTGGACACCTGGTGGTAGGTACGACCTGGTTGGTCGATGGGAGGGATGAATCTGGTTGGTGGCTGGAAGGGAAGTCTGAAGGTGGAATGGAAGGGAGGAGGTGGGGTTGGAAGGAGAGGCGGGGGATGGGTGGGGAGGTTATTTGAAATTGGAGAACTCAATGTTGAGTCCTCCAGGCTGTAGGGTGCCCAGGCGGAAGATAAGATGCTGTTCTTCAAATTTGCGTGCCGAGTCGCTGCGACACTGTAAGACCCTGAGGACGGACATGTCGGCGGGGGAGTGGGATGGGGAGTTGAAATGGCTGGTGACCGGAAGGCTAGGTTGGCTGTTACGGGCCAGGCAGAGATGCTCGGTGATACGAGTTTATGTTCGGGACCACATCGGGAGATTGATGCAATAGACTAGGTTGGAGGAGATGCAGGTGAAGTTCTAACTCACTCGGAAGAGCTGTTTAGGACCTCGAATGGAGGTGAGGGAGGTGGTGCGTGGACAGGTGTTGCATCTTTTATGGTTACGGGGAAGGTACCGGGCGGGTTGAACTGGTTGTTGTGGGGTGTGGCATGAACTAAGGAGTGGCGAAGGGAATGGGCCTTGCGGAAGGCAGAGAGGATTAGGGAGTGAAAGATGTTCTGGGTGGTGGGGTCGAATTGGAGTTGGCATAAGTGTTTGAGGATGATACGTTGGATGCGGAGGCTGATGGGGTGGAAAGTGAGGACAAGGGGGACCCTATTTTTCTTATGTTTGGAGGGGGGTTGATATTTAAGAGCGGTGGAGCAGGGAATGGAGGAGGCACGGTGGAGGGCTGTCTGGATGACAGAGGGGGGTAAAGAGCGTTGTTTGAAAAAGATGGACATCCGGGATGCTTGGGAGTGGAACGACTCCTTGTCAGAGATGGAGATGGAAGAGTTGGGAAAACAGGATGGAGATTTTGCAGGATACAGGGTGGGAGGAGGTGTAGTCTATGTAGCTATGGGAGTCTGTGGGTTTATAGTAAATGTCGGTACATAAACTGTCGCCAGAAATGGAAACGGAGAGGTCAAGAAAGGGGAGGGAGGTGTCTGAGATAGACCAAATGAATTTGAGGGTGGGGTGGAAGTTGTTAGCAGAGTCGATGAACTGCTCCAGTTCAGCCTGAGTGCAGGCTGCAGCACTGATGCTGTCATCGATGTAAGAGTTGGAGAACAGTACCGGTGAACGTATTGAAGGAGAACTGTTTGACATAACCGACAAAGAGGCAGGCGTAGCTGGGCCCCATGTGGGTGCCCATGGCAACCCACTGGATTTGGAGAAAGTATGAAGAATTGAAGGAAAAGTTGTTGAGAGTGAGGGCTAGTTCGGCGAGGCGAAAGAAGGTATTGGTGCAGGGGGCCTAGATGGGTTTGTTGGAAAGGGAAAAACCAAGGGCCTTTAGGCCGTCCTTGTGGGGTGTGGACGTGTATAGGGATTGAACTTCGCTAACAACTTCCACATGCACACACACTCACACACACACACTTTCTCTCACTCACTCTCCCTCTCTCCCTCACACACACTCTCTCCCTCACACACACTCTCTCCCTCACACACACTTTCTCTCTCACACACACACTCTCTCTCTCTCTCTCTGTCTCACTCACACACTCTCACACACTCTCTCACACACACACACACACACGCGTGCGAATCTATGGGTTGAATTTATATTTGCAAATGTGTTTTATTTTGTTCAAAAAGCACACAATTTATAGACAGTCAGTCAATATGGCATTTTATAAATTCCTACCTTAGAAATAAAACCAGTCTGACTCCAAACCAAAACACAAACAGATTCTAAGCAAGCTCTCACGCGTAACGTGCATTGTCTGACCTAAAATGTCACCCCTTTTTTGCACTGATAAAACCTTTAGTTCTCTCAGGGCGGTGACTTGAAACAAATTTGGGGATTTATATATACATATTTATCAATTAAAACCTTCCAACTGATGAAAGGTTTAACACCATCTTAAGTTTGTTTAGTTTATCCTCATCAATGGTGTGAACCTTTGATCTTTCATTTATAAATTCTGTGTCTGATACTACCTCTCTCACTATCATCTGAACAAGGACTGAGGCTCTGAAAGCTTGTGTTTTCAAATAATCCATATGGATTATAACCTGATGTGTAATTTCTGACTTTGTCCACCCTAGTCCAACACTGGCACCTCCACACCTTGACCTGAGAAGAATGCAAAGAAAGTCAGGTGATTGAAGTTCTAAGTTGTTTATAATTTATTTGAAGGTGAAGATAAAATTTCCTCAGATCTCTGTTTTGAGCTGGATCAAAATATCTGCGTTGTGTGCAATAAGCATTTAATAATTTGAGGATATTACCATGTATATGTTTCTATCCTGCGCAATAATTCAGAAGGTCATCTTGAAGTCACCTGTTTCATTAATGCTGAGCTCTGTAATGAGAATAACCTATAGGCCCTTTAGGGGATTTCCTTGTTTCTGTTTGTTTTGCATCAATTTGCAGGGACTGAAGGTCATAACGTAGCCCTCTGGAAAGACTTCAAACGGAATAGTGGGTGGCTGGATACAGTTGCGTGGAAAATTATAGAAAAAGCTGAAGAGGGAAGGGCTTAGCAGAGGTTATTAAAGTTTCCAGAACAGGAAATAGGACAGAGAGTATGGTATGCATCAGGAATCTAACTTGAGGCACAGTAGATAAGGGGACAGCTATGAAAATAGGGGCAGTCAATGCAGGATTGAAGGTGTTATAATTAAATGTTTGCAGTATACAAAACAAGGTAAATGAGCTTGTAGCACAGATTGAAATTTGGTAGGTATGATGTAGGTATCACAGAGACATGGCTGCAAGGGGTTCAGGGCTGGGAACTAAATATCCAGGGATATGCATCCTATAGAAAGAGTAGGAAAATGGGGATAAATAACCTTGATCAGATGGACTACACCTCAGAATTCTTAAAGAGATAGTTGAGGAGATTGTAGATGCATTATTGGTGGTGATCTTTCAGCAATCACTGGAATCAAGGAAGTTCCCAGAGGTCTGGAAAATGGCTAATGTAGCACGCCTATTTAAGAAGGGACAGAGGCAGAAGACAGAAAACTACAGGCCAGTTAGCCTGACCTTGGTCGCTGGTAAGATTTGAGTCCATCATTATGGATGTAATTGCAGAGTACTTGAAGTACATGTTAAAATAGCGGTGAGTCAGCACTTTCCTGTCGAGGGAAGGTCATGCCTGAGAAAATTTAGAATTCTTTGAGGAGGTAACAAGCAAGTTAGACAAAAGAGAGCCAGTGGATGTAATCTATTTCAGTTTCCAGAAGGCCTTTGACAAGGTGCTTCAGAGGAGACTGTGAAATAAAATAAGATCCCATAGTGTCAGGGGTAAGCGACTGGCATGGATAGAGGATTGGCTGAGAAGGCAGAGAATGGGGGTAAAGAGGTCATTTTCAGGATGGCAGCCAGTGACAAGTGAAGTTCTGCAGGGGTCACTGTTGGGAACACTATTCATGTGATATGTTAAAGATCTGGACAAATGAACTGAGGGCATTATTGCTAAGTTTGTAGATAACATAAAGCTGGGATAGAGGAGCAGGTAGTGTTAAGGAAGTGGGAAGGCTCAAACAGGTTAGGAGAATGGGCAAATAAGTGGCAGGTGGAATACAGTGTGAGTAAATGTGAGGTTATGCACTTTGATGGGAAGAATAGAAGCGTAGACTATTTTCTAAATAGGGAAAAACTTCAGAAATCTGAAGCACAAAGAGACTTAGGAGTCCGAGTTCAGGATTCTCTTAAGGTTAACATGCAGGTTCAGTTAACAGCTAGGAAGGCAAATGCAATGTTGACATTCATTTCAAGAGGCCCAGAATACAAGACCAGGGATATACCTCTGAGGCTGTATAAGCTTCTGCTCAGACAGCATTTGGAATATTGTGAGCAGTTTTGAGCCCCATATTTAAGGAAGGATGTGCTGGCATTGGAGGAGATCAGGAGGAGGTTTATAAGAATGATCCCAGGGATGAAAGTCTTGTCATATGAGGAGCAGTTGAGGTCCCTGGTTTGTACTTGATGGAGTACAGCAGGATGAGGAGGGATCTGATTGAAACTTACGGAATACTGAGAGTCCAGGACAGGGTGGACCTGAGAATGATGCTTCCACTAGAAGGAGAGACTAGGACTGGAGAGCACAGCTCCGAGTGAAGGCACGATCCTTTAGAACTGAGATGAGGAGTAATTTCTTAACCCGGAGAGTCGTGAATCTGTGGAACACATTGCCACAGAAGGCTGCAAAGGCCACGTCATTGAGTGTATTAAAGACAGAGATAGATAGATAGCTTCTTGACTAGTAAAGGATCAAGGGTTCCAGGAGAAGGCAGGAGAACGGGGTTGAGAAACAGATCGGCCATGATAGAATAGCAGAGCAGACTCAATGGGCCGAATGGGTTAATTCTGCTCCTATATCTGATGTTCTTACATCTTGTGGTACCTTTTCATTTTTGTGCTGTACTTTAGAGACATTGTTTCCGTGTCAGTAATTTGCAGCTATTCTCAAGGAAGCATTATATAAATATATACTTGATTCAAATTATTCCTGGCACAGTTTGAGTTCCAATTATTTCCCAGTGTGGTAATGAGTGGAGAAATAGGCACAATAGAAACCCCAATATTAATTTTATACCTGAGCAGATAAAATAAATATTTTGAAATGATGAATTGAAATTCATGTCACCATACATTGGGTTGGTTTCTGTTGCTTTCATGCTCTCCTGTGAACCTTGTGTGTTAAATTATTGTTTCTTGCATTTCAATATTGTTTTGAGCCTAACCCATATGGATTGAAATGGGCTGATTTTCTGATGGCTGGAGATTTTTAGGAAGAATATTGCTAGATCAGCCTTGACTTACAGAGTTTCTCTTGCACTTGGAAATTTAGATTGTCATAAGAAGGGGAAATGTTTCCCCTTTGGGGTGGCATGGTGGCTCAGTGGTTAGCACTGCTGCCTCACAGCACCAGGGACCTGGGTTCAACTCCACCCTTGGGCGACTGTCTGTGTGGAGTTTGCACATTCTCCCTGTGTCTGCATGGGTTTCCTCTGGGTGCTCCGGTTTCCCCCCACAGTCCAAAGATGTGCAGGCTAAGTGAATTGGCCATGCTAAATTGCCCATAGTGCCCAGGGATGTTTAGTTTAGGTGGGTTTATAGGGGAATGGGTCTGGGTGGGATGTTCTGTGGGTCGGTGTGGACTTGTTGAGCCGAAGGGCCTGTTTCCACACTATAGGGGTTCTATGATTCTATGAAGATTTTGACAAAGCTAACTTTCCCTACTCCAAAAGATAATTGAATAACTCAGATATGTCTCTGATTTCTTATTTCATTTTCATGACCTTTCTTATGAGCTGGTAAAACAGTGCAGATGAGATATGCATTGAATACAAAAACAAAAATGAAAACATTCCCAGTGTAGCCAGTGTGAAGCCACTTATTTCCTTCCAGCCTATGTTCACTGTGGCACAATGTTGAAGAAGAGCAGACATGTGATTCCTAGTGGGCTGGCTAATATTATCTCAATCACTGTCGCATCTGGTGAATATCTGCTCATTGTTACATTGCTGCTTGGGGAAGTTTGCTAAGCATAAATTAGGCCTACATTTCCTCTGTGACCCAGTACTTTGAGATGTCTGGTGATTGTGAAAAGTGCAGCGTAAATGTAAGTCTTTCTTCTTTCCTTTCTATGTTGACAAACTGCCAAGCACACAAATTCATGCCATTTTGTTAGAAGTTGAATACCCTGAGTAAACATTTGAAACCTTAATTTGTCTGTGGCAGTGTCTCTGGTTCATGGCTACTGACTTCGTTTTAATTTGTTGAACTCTTTTTTTTAAAGCTGCCACAATGTTGTAATGTTTTTGGCACGAAACTCAATAAAGCAAGCAATTCTCAATCCAAATGACATTGCAGCATATTCAGTCAAATGGGAGATAAACACAAATGGCTGTTTTGCTTGGCCAGGGATTCAGCAGTTTAAAGTTTAAGGATTTGATTGTAATTAATAGAATAACTTCAGCATAACTGAAAAATCAGCATAGTACCAGTGAAAACATTAATAGTTAGTTGGCACTGTCCCACAGTTGAACAGCCATTTATGTAGAATTATTTATCTCAAAGGCTTTCAGTCTGGAATAGCAGGTGTTTGAATAAATGTTATCTGGAAAAGCTAATGCCATGCTGTTTGGTGTCCTGGTGGTTCGAAGCCCTCGCCTGTGTGGTGTGACTAATCTTTAAGACATGCAGAAAGGATGTAGCCAGGCTGAGTGACCTCAGATACCACAGATCGCAGAGGAATACAATGGACTGACTGTCTTCTGCCAGGGAGTTGCAGTACCCTGAAGCTACCCTAAGACCTTATGCAGCTGACCTGCCTTTCCTCAAAAGGCTCAGCACATGCTCTAAAAGAGGCACTCGCTGTGCAGAGACAGCCATAACATCCAAACAGTTAAAGTAAAACTGAAAGTTCATCTGCTTCACATTCTGAAATGTTAGTTCAGTCAATTATTCTGTTTTCTGCAGCCGGTGGGGATCAGAGCACTAGTATTGTTTACAAGGAGAATGGGTTTTTGTTAATTGGCGTGAGAGTTGACAATGGTTGACCACTACTTCTGATGAGAACTGGCCGCATCCGCTGCACAAGTTACCCCAACTGTGAAGGTCATTCATTGTCAAGTCTGCAACGTGGAAAGGGCACCTCTTGTAATCTGACATCCTCATTAAGTTAAATTCCAAGAAATTCACCTTTAACTTCCTTCCTGTTTTGAGGCAGGAAATGGACAGAAGCTATATTTGAAATTGGTTAAATATTTTGGATCAAATTTAAATAATTTCTCCTTCACTATGCATTGGACCTGACCTTTTCTGGTTAGCGTGATTTTATCAGTATTCTTTGAAATTTCATTTCTTGTCAGGGAGTCAGTACTGTATTTAATATCCACTTATAAGAAAGGAAAGCCAATAGACTTGCATTAATATTGTGCCTTTCCTGACCATAGGATGTCCCAAAGTGTGTTACAGCCAATCAAGTACTTTTGAAATGTCATTGTTGTTGTATTATCAGAAATGCACCAGCCATTTGTCACTAGGCGAGTTCCACAAATAACAATTTGATAATGACCAGATAATCTATTTCTGTGGTTAAATGAGGGATAAATATTGGCAAGAACATCAGTAACAACTCAGCTGTTTTACTTCAAATTTGTAATATGTCCACCTGAGAGGTTTAGACAGAACCATGGTTTAACATCTCATTCAACTCCAATCATAATAGCACTCCCTCAGTAGGAAGTGTTGGTCTTAACTTTTCTGCTCATGTTCTGATGTGAGACTTCAGCCTACAATCTTCACAGATAAGAAGTGGCAGCTGGTTGGATGGAGTAGCCTAAACAAGGCATTTTGCAACACATGCTGTCAGTTGTTACTTGAATAGGTCGACAGCTGAATTTCATGCAGAGAGCTCCATAGTTCGGTAAGTTTTTATGCTTCCTGTTCTGGCACTGGCGTAGTCTTTTTTCTTTAAATCTTTTCTTATGTCATACATCTTCCTTCAGGCAACCCTACTCCTAAGCCTGTCTGCATTCATGCACCGTAGTGTGTTTAAAAACAACCTGTTCTTCATTGTTTGCTCTAAAGTTCAGGGCAAAATAAGCAATGTTTAGGTAAGTCTTCATATCTTCCGATGGCAGCCTGGATCGGTTTGTCAGCTTGCATAATTGAGAATTACTGAATCATACAGTGCAGAAGAGGCCCTTCAGCCCATCGAGTCTGCATTGACCTGTGAGAAACACCTGACCATCAACATCTAATCCCATTTACCAGCATTTGGCCTATTGCCTTGCATGTTATGACATGTCACATACTCATCCAGGTACTTTTTCAAAGGATTAGTGAGGCCACTTTTAGAAGACTGCGTTCAGTTCTGGTCTCCTTGTTATAGAAAAGATGTTGTTAAACTTGAAAGAGTTCAGAAAAGATTTGTAAGGAAATTGCCAGAATTGGAGGTTTGAGCCTTTGGGAGAGGCTGAATAGGCTGGTGGCATCCTTACCTGGAGCGTTGGAGGCTGAGGGGTAACCTTACAGAGGTTTATAAAATCATGAGGGACATGGATAGGGTGATAGGCAAAGTCTTTTTCCTAGGGTAGGGGAGTCCAAAACTAGAGGGCATAGGTGTAAGGTGAGAGGGAAAAGATTTAAAAGGGACCTGAGGGGCAACATTTCACGCAGAAGGTGGAATGAGCTGCCAGAGGAGATGCTGGAGATGGGCACAATTGCAACATTTAAAAGGCATCTGGATGGGTATATGAATAGGAAGGTTTTGGAGGGATATTGGCCAAATACTGGCAAATGGAACTAGATTAGGATATCTGGTTGGCGCAAGTGAGTTAGACCCAAAGGTCTGTTTCTGCGCTGTATCTATGACTATGTGAGGCAATTTGCCTCTACCACCCTCCCAGGCAGCACATTCCAGACCATCACTATTCTCTGGGTAAACAAGATTTTTCTCACATCCCTCTAAACCTCCTAGCCTTTACTTTGAACCTGTGTCCCTTCATGACTGACCCTTCAACTAAGGGGAACAGCTGCTCCTTATACACTTTGTCCATGCCCCTCATAATCTTGTACTCCTCCATCAGATCATCCCTCAGTCTTCACCAAAGAAAAAAATCCAAGCTTATCCAACTTTTTCTCACAACTTAAATTTTCCATCCCTGGCAGCGTCTTAGTGAACATCCTCTGCACTCCCTTCAGAGCATTCAAATCCTTCCTGTAATATGGCGAACAGAACTTCACACAATGCTCTAGCTGTGGTCTCAGCAAAGCTCTATACAACTCCAACATGACTTCTCTGCTTTTGTCATCTCTGCTCGATTGATAAAGGCAAGTGTCCCATATGCCTTTTTCACCATCCTATTAAAATGCCCTTCCGCTTTCAGAGATCTATGGACGAACATTCCAAGGTCCCTTCATTCCACAGAACTTTCAGTGTCATGCCGTTCGTTGAATACTTCCTTCTCAGATTACTTCTTCCGAAGTGTATCGCCCCAAACCTTTCAGAGTTAAATTCTATTTGTCATTTATCTGCGCATTTGACTGTTTCATTTATATCTTCTTGTGGCCCAAGACACTCAACCTCATGGTTAACCTCCCTCACTCACTCACTCAATGTCATTTATATAAATAATGAATAATAGGGAGACCTAGCACAGATTCCTGTGGTATGCAACTGGACACTGGCTTCCAGTCACTAAAGCAACCTTCTGTCATCACCCTCCGTCTCCTACAACAAAGCCAACTTTGAATCCACTTTATCAAATTATCTGTATCACATGTGCATTTTCCTTCTTGACAAGTCTCCTTTGTGGGAACTTGTCAAAGACTTGGCTAAAAACCATATAAACTGCATCAAGTGCACCACCCTCATCTATACACCTGGTCACCTCCTCAAAAAGTTCAATCAAATTTATTAGGCATGACCTCCCTCTGACAAAGCCATGCTGACTATCCCTGATCAAGTCTTGCCTCTTCAAGTGTTTCCCTACCACTGACATGAGACTGTATCTGGCTTATCTCCGCAACCCTTCTTAAATATCAGAACCACATTCGCTGTTCTCCAGTCCCCTACCATCACCCCCTATGGCCAGAGAGGAATTAAAACTTTTGGGTTAGTGCCCCTGCAAATCCTCCCTTGCCTCCCACGCAGCCTGGGGCACAATCCATTCTGACCTGATTCTTTGTCCACTTTTAAGCCTGCCAAAACCTCCAATACCTTCTCCTTCCTATATCAATTTTCTCAAGCACCTTGCAGTCTCTCCACCTGGGTTCCGTACCTTCGTCCTCAATCTCTTGGATGAAGACTTACGTGAAGTATTGGTTCAACACTCTACCAATGTCCTTTGGCTGTACTCACAGGTTGCCCCCTTGGTCCCTAATGGGCCTCACTCTTTCCCTGGTTTTCATCTTCTTACTGATATACTTACAGAATATCTTGGGATTTTCCCTATTTTTACCAGCCAGAACTTTCTCATATCCCCTCTTTGCTTTCCTAATTAAACTCCACCTTGCACCTTCTGTGCTCTACTAATGCCTCCACTGATTTGTTCCCCTGTACCTACTAAAGCCTGTCTTTTCCTTCTCATCAGATACTGAATATCTCTGGTCATCTATGGTTCTCTGGGCTTGTTACTCCCTTCCTATCAGCCTAGAAGGAACATATTGGGCTTGTACCCTCTCCATTTCCTTTTTAAGCACCCATCCCTCCTCCGCCACTCTCGTCTGTAGATTTCCCCAATAGTAGCTGTTCCCAGTCGACCTTGGCCAGATCCTGCCTTATGTAACTAAAATCCACTCTTCCTCCAATCCAAACCTTTCTTTGGCAACTTTTCCGTTTATTTATCCACATAAGCTCAAATTGTACCATGTTGTGATTGCTGCCACTAAAATGCACTGCCACCACCATCTAAACCACTTGTCCAGCTTCATGCCCCAGAATTAGGTCCCTTATTGGACCCTCTATATATTGGCCTAAAGAGTTCTCCTGTACATACTTCAAGAAATCCACTCCATCCAACCTTTAACACTATGTCAATCCCAGTTAATGTTGGGAAAGTTGAAATCACCTACTATAATTACCCTTTTGTTTCTTTTTTCTACACACCCCTGTGAATTGTGTACAAATTTGCTTCTCAATTTCCCACTGTCTGTCTGGAGGTCTATAATAACACCTAGCTATATGAAATGAACCCATGAATTACTTGACTGATGATCCTTTATTCACTTTAGTTGCTGAATTATTTTAAGTTGATATGGTGGATTCTTTTAATGGTCTCTGCCATCATTCCTACTTCAATTTTGTTCTGGCTGTGTCATAAACACAAATTTACTTTATCACAGATATTTCACACTGCTTCTGTCTGAATTTGCATGAAATATGAAGGTCTCCTGTATTGTGGCAATCTTTGCTTTTTCTATTCCAATCCATTTCTTTCTGGCTGTCAGAATTTGTGTTGTTATCCCTATGGGCGTTGGAAATCAGGAGCTCTTTTCCAAAAGGCTGTGGATGCAGGGTCATTTTCCAGATAAATACAGAGTTGGGTGAAGAAAGTTAGGGATGTGGAACAAAGGGTAAATAGAATTTAGGTGCAATTCAAACATAATTTAATTGAATGGTGGAATTGGCTCAGGGAACCAAATGACATTTTGCTGGCCCTGTTTTGCTATTCCCAAAAATTGGATTTGGATTTATTTATAACCTAATATGTTTATGTATTCCTCTTGGGATTCATTCCTACTTTAAGCTATGTTGAATGTTGATTGTATTCATTAGCTGAGTGCCAACAGAAGCAGTTAATGGAACTTAACTGTTTCAGATAGCAGGAGGATAACTGGCAAATTTCAGAGGTCTTCACCTACTATGCTGGATTGTTTCTTTTACTGAGCACCAGAGAGCACTGCCAAATTGAGCTAAATACATATAATGGCGCTTTAAGTGAATGAATGGTATAGTTACATTTTGGAGGTACTCTGATGGATAACACGGAGCCACGAGGGCAGGGGCAGACTTCTCTCATGTAACTATCGTTCACTGTCTCATACTCCCCTCTCTTGTTGTTCCTTTTTTGCACTTCTTTTCTCTTGCTGATGCCTCTCTGTATCTCCCCAGGCTTGCTCTGCCTTTGCACCAACTTTGCTTGCATCCCTCTTCTGATCACCCCTCTATTACTGTACCCCTGCCCAACTCCAACAATCTGCTTGCAGCCCTTCCTTTGATAGCCATCCTCATTCTATTACTTGTATGTTCACCCATACTCTGCTTGACACCCCTTTCCTGATCAACTGCTGCAGATCATGCCCCCATTGATCATTCCCCCTTTGTTCAAGCTCTTTCCCAGTTTATCCCATCTTCCCACAGCTTTTCTCTGCCCCATGTTCTTATCCTCATCACGTGCCATCTTCATGCCCACATCTCTGATAACCCCACCTTCTTGCACCTCCATCAGCGCCCCCTCTCATAACCCCTACTTTCTTTCTCCCTCTGCTTATGTCACCTCTAATATGGCAAGATGACCTACAACGACAGTTTTTTGTTTGTCAGGAAATGTTGAACTGCTCTTTTACACTTGCTAATGTGTTCGGGTGTCTCTCTGGTTTCCAACTTCTTTGCTCAGATCATTGCGTGTAGGAGCCAGGACGTCATTTTGCGGCTGTACATGACATTGATGAGGCCACTTTTGGAGTACTGCATACAGTTTTGGTTGCCGCACTGTAGGGAGGATGTTATTAAACTGCAAAGGGTGCAGAAAAGATTTACAAGGAAATTGTTGAGCCTGGAGGGGGCAGGCAAGTGGGATTAGTCTGATTTGGGAACTTGGTAGACATGGATGAGTTGGACCGAAGGATCTGTTTCCATGCTGTATGACTTTACAAATGCTTAATACGACTTGCAACAAGAATTAATGAATGCTATCCTCATGAAACTCAAATATTTATTGTTGTTTCAGACTTGCAGCTTGCGATATGCGTGATGTACTGATATTTATCTACTTTTAAACTGCGCAGGGTGTGTTACATTTGCGTCTTTGTAAATGCAGATGCCGTTGCCTTTATTCATGGTTTGCCAGTATGCCATCAGCCAAATGAAAGGGAAAAGTGTTTGTTCAATGATGCATAACATGACTTTCTTTGCAAAAGTGCATAGTCATCCAGGAAATGGCAATGCCACAAATCTCATGGGTTTTCCCATGTTATTGAAATAAAGCTGCTGTCAGATTGACTGCTTGGAAATTCAAGGAGAGTAGGAATCTAGAATCATCATTCTTCGCGGCTGCTTTAAATGACTTTTTTGTTTAATCATATCCATTTAGTTATTTGTAAGAATTGCTTTTTGGATTGCTTTTTCATTCTGCCTTGTGTGGTAAAATGTTTATAAATAGAAAGCTTGTAAATTTTTTTTAAGGGTAGCAAACTAGTTCAGTTGTAACTCTGGAACATCACTTTCCATTGCTAATAACTGTTCAAACATTTCTCCAACCTTTTAATTGACGCTCATATGGTTCCTACTTGATGCACAACTCTTTGCATATGTTTCGTATTTCTGCATTAATATGTACTTCTACACAGCATACTGTCCGTGTTTGCTTTCCTATTTTTGTACAAGGTTGCAGTTAAGTCTCTTGATTTATAATATTTTATTCTTCGAAGGATCAGTGCAGACTTGATGGGCTGAATGGCCTGCACTGTAGGGATTCAATTCTATGACCTTTTCGGTCATCTGTAACTCACAAGTAGTCTCACTGCAGTTTGCAGCTGTGCAGTCAGTACAGAAGCCATTTATCTGACTGCATGACACATTTGCACGGGGGTCTTCGAATTTATTCATAAAGGCTTGCTCTCATGATATCTCTGTACTATATTGCATCAATTGATAATTGGTTTTTGCAAACTACATTGATGTGTATCATTATGGCTAATGACATGATCAGAATTTCCCCATCATTGCAGGCAGAAGACTTGGAGTTCATTTTACTTGTAATCTGTTGAGAAATAGTGAATTTATACCAAAAAGAGTCTTGAAGGAATTGCTGAGGCTTGAGCCCTCTCCTGGCCTGTGTAATATAATGCATGTGAAGTACTACATTATTGAACTTGGATGCCTCCTGCCTTTACGCATAATTTCAGCACTTGATATGGTCATGCTCCATAGAAACTAGAAAGAAATCACGTTGCAGCAGTGCTCTGTGCTGATATCACCTGAATTAGAAGGGTTACTGTTAGTCCTTGTGCTCCCATGGTAGATTTGCCTTGATTCAACTGATTATCTACCCCATGCTCGAGTGCCCTAAGCAGGTGGCAAAGCTGACATATTGTACAGTCTCTTAGGCAGGCAACACCTAATAAAACCTATCACCATCTGAATCACTGCATCAGGAGACAAGAATAAAATTGAGGACAGACAATTATATGAAATGCAATATGAAACAACGCATCATTTTCTTTCATAACAGTTGCAAAAAGAAACTGGTTTGTGTGACTTTTATCTAATTGCAGTAAACTGATGCCAGATCACTCATCTGTTCAAAACTGGTTGTTCATTTTCATACTACATAATGTGACTGTCTAGCATTGTACATTTCTGTCTTTTATGAATCAGGCAATCAGAGTGGACCGACGTTTCTTAAGTTGTGACCTGACACTGAATTGTTAGATTGGAAGCACTGATCTGGTTTGTCATTAGGATGATTTCAATATATCAATGACATATCTATTCTGCCTGTCTCCAAACATGAGGACTAAAAAAAAATCTGAAATTTTACATTTTTTGTACATGTAGCCAGCTATTTAAAATGAATGTCATTACTTGAAAATGACAACAATAATAATGTCAGTAAGTAAAATTCTGTTGTGGCCAACTGAACCTTAAGGTATTGTCAGTGATGTTGGCTTAGGTTAGCTTTCCTTCCTATCACTTGTATTTAAGTGGATGATCATGCAGTTGTAGTGTTACCTCTTGATAATCAAGTTCTTTTCTCCCTCCAAAGACTTCTGAGTTAATTTTGAACAGTTGTTTTCAGTTAAAATTTATTTTAGTCAATTTATTCCATAATTAAAAGTGGTTTTATTTCAAGATGGCATTTGAATCTCAATTTTCAGGTTGGCCAAAGATGCAAGTTGGACTCTTCAGTAAGGCAAAGTGTACTTTTGCTTTGATCTCTTTAAAATTCCCAAATTGTTGTGTTTTGCCATTGGAGCTGGATTGGCCCTCCAAAGACTTTATTAATTACGTCAATTCCTTTGAACAATGAAAATCTGCTTGTTTTTACTCTACTGGATGAAGGAATGGCTTATTCAAATAATTGCATGTCAGGTTTGGATTCTAGTTGACAAACAGCCCTTATTTGTCATGTGGTATGTATTACTAAATTAAAACGGCAATACATTATGTGGGCAGAGTTTTTTTGTAATTTCTGCATAAGATTAGAGTTGTGTATAGCAAACTGCACATTTAACTTGTTATGAAAGTGCACGAAGATTTTGTTGTATGCATCCCTGTTCAAATCTGAGCTTTCATGCAGTACTTAGAATACCAGAATTGTCTGGTTTACATTATACGAGCTCAGTCTGAAATAACTTCACAGAGGCTGGTATCTCATCATTAAGTCACCCTTTGTTTACATGTGGAGAGTCCTTGACGCTGATCCAGCTTTCTCAGAGTGAATAGAACCTTTGGCACTCCTGTTTATATCCGTCAGCCAGGACTCCCTGATTGGAGCTGTTAACCTGGTCCAATCAGGGAACTCATATTCTATGAGGTCCAGCTGGCTGGCCTTGTTACAATCACTACACTATCCGTGACAATTAACATGACTACAGGCAGAGGTTGGGCTGGAGTGCCGCCTACTTTTAAAATTATATATTTACAGTTGCACTATAACATCTGTGCTGCAGTTCTTTTAGGAATGAATCATTGTTCCTTCATCTGCCAAGAACAGTAGAACAGACCACTCAAACTAATTAATTTGGCTGCAATGTACTTTCTTTCTCATTCCGCAATCTAAATATCAGTTGTAAATAATTAAACATAAAGGGTGAAATCTCCTAGGGGTCTGAGCGCTATGATGCGATTTGTGGCAGAGTTAGATGAGAAGCCTGGTGAGGTTACCTCGAGGTTGGGTGCATCCTGCCGCATCTTTTATGTGTTTGCCAAGAAGTGTGGAAAGCTTCATGCTAGGCATCAACAAGTTGTCAATTAAGGGGAATTACAGTTTGTTAAACACCTCATTAATGACCCAACTTGCCTCATTAATATTCCACTTCCATCTTACAAATGTGTCAAACAAAGCAATCGTTAAGAAATATCAAAATGCAAATCAGAGCGGATACCTGGTGGCTTCAACCACTTGCTCCAAAGAACCTCCGTGTTGGACATTAGGCTGTCTCAGGGCATGTTCATGGGACACTGGCCGCACACCCCCCACAGATTTTGGCATCCGACAGGTACCATCCTGTAAGAACCTATGCAGTACATGTCCAGTCCACTTAAATTACACTTTTGCACTTCAATGCTGAACTGGCAACTATAATTGTAACATTGCGGCAAAGACACCTTATGCTCAGAGATGTGGACTCAGCCCATGAACTGGACCAGATTGCAATTCCAATCTGTTTGCTTTTTCTCATTGTGTTCACTAGTTTAAGCCTTGATGCTGACAGCATCCTTGCCTAGCCTTTGTGTGCTTTTCCCCCTCAGCCAGAACTACCACTCTCAAATTACTTTTGTCTCATCTTACCTTTTAGCATAAAGCCAGGAAGCTTGTCATGGTTGTCTGCAGGCCTCAGTCAAGTCAAGGGGCATATCCTTTCCTCCGGGGGTCTTGGCACAGTAAGTCAAGGGCAGCCTGCCGTACCAGTCCATGACTGCACATGGTCAGTCAGTTGCTTTGGACAGAGTCACGATCCTCTATACATAAGGAGTGAGGAGCTGAATGTTGGACAGCCCACCACCTGTCTTGACAATTCTGTCGTATTGTGGATTGTTTTCCACCCAAAATGAGGGACAGCAACTAAAATGGAAGGTAAATGTGGATGGCACAGCTGTTATATTTTGGTGCTGGTAAGGAGCTGAGAGTGAATGAGCAGGCAGCACAGAGGGTATGCAGGGTTAGTGTTGTCTGGGATCTTGTTGGGGTATGATAGATTGAGTGGGGAAGACATTGCAGGCAGTAGTAAGAGTGCTAGAGTATGAACCTTGGTGGGCGGTGGATACCGTAGCAGAGAGTGTGTAAGTGGGAGGTATTGGAGAGAGGATGGTGGCATATATGCCGGTGGAATGGAGAAGGGCATTGCTATCCTACAGTGCTGGGCACTTCTCTGGATGGCTGAGACTGCATTAATTCAGGTGGCAGTGTCGAGTCTTGTAGCCTCCAGTGCTGGTGTTGGGAGAACAGGATGTTTTGGATCCAGCCAAGACCCCGAAGTCCCTGCCTGGTGGGGTGCCAATTACCTGCCACCTGAGTTAATGCAATCTCAGCCACCTGGACAAGTACCTGGCACTTCAGGATGTTCTCAGGGTCGGTGTGGACTTGTTGCGCCGAAGGGCCTGTTTCCACACTGTAGGGATTCTATGATTCAAACAGAAGACAGAATTGCATTATCCTCATGAGGCATGTGCTGCAGCCTGGAGAAAGAAATAAAGAGCAAATTGCTTACACCTATATGTCCCATAACCTCTGGGTGGTGTTGTTGTAGGTAGCTTTGTTTCAATCTTGAAATTGATCAAATATTCCAGGAAGCTACTGAGGGCAATTTGTTCTGAGGAAGTCTCCTTTCTAAAAAATTCAAGTTTTTAACTCTGTGTCAGAGACTGTAAAAAAAACTGAGAAGTGTGCTGGGTTTTATTATTTTATTATATCTGTCGCCCAGTGTTTTAAATGCATTTTCTTATTTTACTTTTCTGCAGCCACAAACCTGTGGTGAAAGGGACAATCCTTGAAAGCTTGATACCTGGCCTTTCAACTGTGATTCTCTGAAGTTGGTTAGAGGAGATCAGGTGATATTTTCAACAGCAAAATACCTCAGATGCTGAAATCCTGAAATAAAAACAGAAAATTTTTACAACACTGAATATGTCTGGCAGCATCTGTGGAGAAAGAAAGTGTTGCTATTTTCAGTTGTGATCTTTCATCTGAATTCATGACCTGAAATGCTGACACTGTTTCTCTTTCCATAGATGCTGTCAGATCAGGCGATGATTTGTTTCTTTCCACTTCTCCTTTTCCTGTCTGAAAGTGATCAGTGCCCTTGCACCACACACTCCTTTGTACATACTTCATTGGTGACAGCAAGGAAAGAGCTGCACTAACTGGATCCGTGCTGTAAATAGTCTATTAACCATTTTCTTGTAGACCACACCCTGTGTAAACAATTATCTGTCTATGTCCCAGCATTGTTCCGTAGCACAGCATGACAGCCTTTGTACAAATCTAGATCCATATAACATTGTGGGCTTAGTTTGTGTGCGGTATTGATCCTTTGACACAAGTAATCATTTCAACATTTTCAATGGTGCCTGCTTTTGTAGCTGGGTAAATACAACTTAGTGAGAATGGTCTTTACCCTGTCTCTAGCTTCCTTGTGATGTCTGTACAGTGATGCAAGTTAAAGATTGAGGTTTTGTTTCCTTAATGATGCTGTGTTATAGATCATAGATCATAGAATCCCTATAGTGTGGAAACAGGCCCTTCGGCACCCAATCCCCTATAACCCATCTAATCTACATATCTCCCCGAACACTATGGGCATTTTAGGTACGAATACTGTGGTAAACTGAAGATTGGAGGGCAGGGATCAGATTTTCTGCTGGTCAGGTTGTCATTATGTGGGTGGAGAATAGAGTTGTGCTTGTGGAATCCCTGTTGTAGCACTCTCCGAAGGAATTGCTCAGGAAATTGGATTTTCTGCTGGGCAATTCCACTGTGCCTGGAACTCTGCATATGTCTCCACAAAAATCAGAGACTTTGGCTGGTTCCAATTGAATTAGATGCAATCGTTATTCAGGAAAAGTTAGACTATTAAATACATGGTCTAAGTCTTGAGTAACTATTCAGCTGACACCATACATAACTCATAATCCCCAGACCATTTACACCTGCTGACCCTGACACAACACCCCTTAGAGATCCAACGTGCCCCACTCCAGTCTCCTCCTCGACTCAGTAACTCCTTGTCTCCCACATCGTCATACTGACTCCCACAGCCACTGCTCCAACTCTCCAAGACCCCACAGGATCCAACCCATTCCCACCATTGGACCTGGCCACTGGTGTTTGACACCAAACCACCCCCCTTCCAGAAACCCCACCTCAGGCCGCTGCAACCGGACTTGACTTGACCCCCTTCTTCTTCTATCTATTCCTCCCAATGGGCCCAAGATCCATTCCCCCGACTTGCTGACTGGATTTAACCTGATTCCTCCTCCCCCCCCCACCACAATCGCCACTTTAACATCCTGGCACGCCACTCCCACCATAGCTGACACCCTGCTGTCTCCTTAGCTAGTATCATATCCAGTTGGCACCTTATCTGCTTAGTACCTTATTCATCTGGCACCAATATCTCTATCCAGATGGTACCCAACACTCCCAACATCCCACATCACACTTAGTTTATGTACTTAATCTTTGACAGTGGCTCTCATAGACACTGTACAGACTTTTAAAATTTCGGGTTATGGCAGCTGATTACTGTGAAAAAGGGTGTGGCTTGCTTTCTGTCGATACTTCTTTACTCTAAAACAACTGTCAGAATGGAGCCCTGAGGAGAACCCCCTCTCAGAAATGCAGTGCTCCCTACTTTTGTAAAAAGAAAAGTGCCCAAGTGGCATTCTGTGAGAGATTGCCATTCACTGGAAAATCTGGACCTATGATTTGTATTCGCCTTTTTCCCTCCCTGCAAACATTATTAAGGAATATAACAGAATTTGGGAGCTTAATCATTCATGTTATGTTGGATAGTTCACTTTTTTTGACTGCATATTGAATATTTAGATTTGCATGATGTATAAACTCTGCACGTAGTTACTTTTTCAGTTGAGGTATACAATTTTCTTAAGACCAAAGAATAATTCCTGTTGGAAGAGGCCAAAACAAGATTAGGCAACTTTAGAAAATGCCCAGCTTTTCACTGGGCAATCTCCTTGCTGTTGGAAGACCACTGTAAGGAAGACATAACTAACTCAATTTTAAATGCATTTTTTAATTTGCTTGGGCATAGTTGGACTGTTCTACCTGCCCTTCTGAGAGGAATAATCATAGAATCCCTACAGTGTGGAAGCAGGTCATTCGGCCCATCAAGTCCACACCGACCCTCTGAAGAGCAGCTGACCCAGACTCACCCCCAATCCTATCCCTGTAGCCCTACATTTCCCATGGCTAATCCACTAGCCTGCAAATCCTTGGACACTATGGGTAATTCATTGTAGCCAATCCACCTAAACTGCACATCTTTGGACTGTGGGAGGACCCAGAGGAAACCCACGCAGTTACGGGGAGAATATGCAAACTCCACACAGCCAGTCGCCAGAGCCTGGAATTGAACCTGGGTCCCTGGTGCTGTGAGGCAACAGTACTCAGCACAGAGCCACTGTGCCGCTATGAAGGGGTCTATTTAAATTGCTCAAGGAGAATAGGTGATTTAGAAAACAAGCCATAAGAGCCCCTGTTTTTTTTATCCCTGTTAAAGCTATGCTAATCCCACCTTAAAAAAAGCTGTTACTGTTGCTGTGTACTATCAGTTATTAATCTGTAATACTGCTGACAGTGGACATACAAGCATAGAAAGTATCTTCTCCAGGAAATAGACTAAAAGCTTTAATGTCTCTCTTGGCAGCCTGTAAATGATCCATTAAAATACATCAATATGAGTCGTGTGGAGCTCCAATGAGAAAGGCCGGAGATCAATAAAGCACTCTTTGCATATCCGTTTATTGGAGGGCTGTCTCTGTTCTAATTTGTGAGAGAGGATAATAGCACTGTATGGAAGGTGTTACAATATTCCGTGCAGCCTTTGAGGCCTGTGTCCAGATTCTGTGAACGGACAATGAGTTCTTTCCTCCATGGTAGAGCAGAGTGGTCAGACTGCATTGAAGATGAGGAACAGCTTCTTTTGTTGCTCGGTAGAATACAGACTTTACCTGACCCCTAAATCTATAGCGACGTCATTCTTTCTTCTTGTGTATTTGATCAAAGTGGCTGTAGACGGCAGGGATGCAGGGCTAATTGGGATATTGAAGCTTGTTTGGGTGAGAAGCACTGTATTGGACTGGCGTGAGAGAGGGTGCAGGGGCGTGGTACATGCTATTGTGAACCTCTGGTCGAATGTTTGGCTAATTAGGATACTGAAATAGTGCTTCAGGGAGTGCATCTCTGCTGAAAAAGATGTTTTTGATTCATACTTTGAATCAACGATGGGGGAATTTGTTCAGAAAGTTTTATGTTTGTCAGCCAGTGCTATAAGCAGTTTTTTTTAAAGCTTTTTTGTGAAAGGGATGTACACGTTATCGTTGGGCAGGAACCTGAGATGGCAATAATGGGATAACAGCTTGGCAAACTGCTTCCCTTTGTTTGTGGATGTGCCTGTGATTTTTAATTTTTAAAAAGCTCCCTTCTGTGAACTGCAGTGAAGAATTCCTATAACTGTGATGGGTGTCAGAATGACAGTGTAAACCTAGTGACTAAATTCAGTTGTGAAGTGCTGAGTTTTAGAAACTGGATGTTGATGCAAATACAGCAGTATTCTATCCAGTGTAACTAGACTGGGGATAAAGGCATTTCGAGAATTTTCCATTATTTTCTGAGTAATGAAAAAAATTGAAACGTACCGAATAATGTACGATACCACGAGGAAACAGATATTTCCATTTTACAGTGAAGAAACAGCAAATGTTTCTGCACTAGAGTTCATTTATTCAAAGAAGGACTGTACTGCTGTCCAGTTGTAAAACAAAATCACTGTTTAACTGAAGAATATTTTTACATACGCAGAATTTGTACTTGATACCTAGAATATGTACAACAAAGCTGTGTTTGTATCTGTGGAGGAGTTTTGCTCATTTGCTGCAGTACAGTGCGGAATTGCTCATGTTGAAAGGATTTCGGGGGAGGGAAGGAGTTCCTTCAGGAGTTAACACTGAGCTTGCTTTTCATAAAATGAAAATTTGCTGCTTTTGCCCTGACAGTCATGATCTTTTTCGTCAACCTTGATTGTGAAGGCAACTGCAGGAGTACATACATAGTCTGTGAGTGATTGTTGAAGCTCAGAACTGCAGTCTCTGCTGATGTGGTGATGAAGTCTGCAGTCTCTGTTCATCGCTGGAGCAGAGAAGATCCTGAGAGAAGGAAGTGATTTTTTTTTGGATTTGAGTTGAAGTTTTTTCATATAGGGGCACTATGTAAAGATTGTTTTGGAATTTCTTGGTTTAATAGGGAGGGTACTAAGAAAAATACTTGACGGAAATTGGAGTAAATACTAAGTACAATCATTAAAAAAAGCTGGGCATAATGTCAGTGCACTTTATTTCTATTTTACTCAGAGGCTGTTGTCACATGGGCTAACTGTAAATTTTAAATACTTTGCCAGTTAAAATTGTGATTAATTACATGTTCCATCTGATTGTTATTCCCCCTCACTTTTATTCCTTTTCTAGTATTTAGTTTTGGATAGGGAGACTAATTGTTTTTGTGTACTAATTGGAATTGACAACTGCCAGAATTATAACTTTTTTGTATTAAAACCTTTCTTTCATCTGTGATGGTTTCTCAGCCTTAGGGACCCAAATCCCTTGATCAGCAACCTGAACACTTTGTTTTAATTACAATGCATAGACAGTAAATACTGGCAATGCTCAGCAGATCACGCAGCATCTGTGGATAGAGGAAGGCGAGGTTAACATTTCAGGTCAGTTGCCATTTGTCAGAACCAATTGTCTTTGATGAAATCTCTGAAAGCAAGTAGAGATTCATTGATGTTTGGTAGTAGTGATGGCAGGTATTAAATTAGATGTGCAGAAATGACCTTGGTATAAACATTTTAGTTAGTTTTTCTCTTGCCTTTTAGTTTTTATGTTTGATTGTCACAGTTAAGATCTTCTGACAGTTTGAAAAACTAACATTTCCAGGTGTTTTAAGAATTTGGGAAGAGGTTGGGATTGCATTCCATTCTGTTTAAGTAGTGGTGCTCAGTTGGTAGATAGGTAGACGCACTGTTGCTGGTCAGTGAGCCAGCATTGGTATTTGATGAGCTGAAAGTGGTTGATTTACACTCCGTAGTTGAACAGTCTGTTTCACTTTTTAAACTTGCCAGTGTAAAACAACTGCATCAGATAGCTGATACAGAGCTGCTAGTTTACATGACATTACACTCCCACAAGTGTCAGCATCTTTAGAAGAGGAGCTAGATAAAGGAAAGAAAATGTGGCAAAGTTATAAATGTACTGTTTGTTTAGCATGCTGTGTTTTTAGAAATAAAATCGAAACAAGATTTATCTGAGTGAGTTTGTCATTTGAGTTAGGTGTTTTCAAGTTGGTATTTTTCAATAGAAAGTAACTTGCTGAGGATTACCATTAAGAAAGGGAACATGCAGTTGAATGGTCTCTTGTTTCTGATTAATGCTCTTAAAAATAAACAATTACTGCATGTTTGGTTTCTAAAACCTGTGATTTGGGCTGGTGGTGTTTCTCGTGGGGAACAGCTTTTTAATTAGTAAATTGTGTGTACACAAGAAAGTAAACAATGTGATACGTCAATGCAAAGCACAGCATCCTCGTGTCACTCACCCAGCACTCTTTTGAAGTGTATATGTTTACATTGCAGTGCTTGTAACATGCACTTATTTGCATCACCAGCCACTATTTTCACCTGTGGGCCAACCTCAACTTGGTGCCAACTTGGTGCCAATGCAGTCACGCTCGATAACATCTCCCTTGTCAACGCTGGTGCTTTCATTTTGTCACCAGTGCACAGTGCAGTCCTCCGGCGAGTATGGCTGTCTCGGAGACCAGCCAAGTCCCAGCTCTCCTAGTAGTACTACTGGTAAGTCCGTGGAGTTTCATTAGATTTGTAAAAGGCCTGTGTTTTCAGTATATGTAACTAACTGCTTGACAGAAAGCCATATTGGATGATAACCTCAGCTTGCACTTGAATTACTCACACATTCTTAAGATTTTCCTTATTGGAACATGCTGGAGAGCAATGATTTTTCTGCAAGTGATTGGTTTATGTAACAGGGAAAACCTAATCAAGAGTGAGCTATAACTTGGGTTAATATCTATTTTCAGGCCCAACTCAAGACAGAGTGGGATGGCACAGGACAAAAAGTGTGAATAGAATCATGACTTGAGTTCTGAGGCTTGATTTGATTCTTCTGCAGAAAATTTGTTCAAACTTCCATAACATTAATTGTTGACAACAAAACCTTATAAATCATAAACCTGACCTTTCTTTTACAAGAAATATTTGTGTGTCTTTTATTACTTTCTCAATAGTCCATGCAGAAACTGGGATGCCCCAGCTCAAAACCAAATGGTTAGCAACTCTTGATGTTTGCAATGTCTAGCAAAATACTCAGACTTGAGTCAGCAGTGTAATTTGTATGTGCATGCCTTCACTTGAGATGAAATTTAAGATTGCTGATCTGTCTGTCTCATGGTCCTCAGTTCAGTTCCTTTGTTTCAATGCTTCAAATTCAACATTCCCAGACTAGAGTTACCATTTACAGTTGGTTGGACCATTTAACTCAGGATAATCACTTATGAGATCCAGTGTACATTGTTGAATATATACAATTTAAAAACTATAAAAATGTAAAGTACACAACTATATACCATATGCGTAGAATCACTGCAGCAGTTATATCCACCATGGTTTTTGACCATGTACATACCCAGTCAGCTCTGGTGAACCAAGTTGTGAAATTCAGGCTGAGCAGGTCTGGCAGCATCTGTAAAGAAAAAGTCAGAGTTAACGTTTCGGGTCCGGTTACCCTTCCTCAGAACAGTTCTGAGGAAGGGTCACCAGACCCAAAACGTTAACTCTGACTTTTTCTTTACAGATGCTGCCAGACTTGCTGAGCTTTTCCAGCAACTTCTGTTTTTGTTCCTAATTTACAGCATCCGCAGTTCTTTTGGTTTTTATTTTGTAAAATCCAGGCAACTTGTTTTTATGTTTAGAGATAACAAGGTGTAGAGCTGGATGAACACACTGATGTTTTGAGTCTGGACCCTTCTTCATTTTCTGAAGAAGGGTCCAGACCCAAAACATCAGCTTTCCTGCTCTTCTGATGCTGCCTGGCCTGCTGTGTTCATCCAGCTTTACACCTTGTTATCTCAGATTCTCCAGCATCGGCAGTTCCTACTATCCCTTGCTTTTATGTTTGTTTTTTTTTTAAATTTGCTGACTTCTTTTGTCTGAATTTCATGAGTTTGTGGATTCTATGCCTCATATCAGCCCAAAGAAAGACAGAAAGAAAGCGTACATTGCTGTGGATCTTGAATCACAAATCAGACAGGTTGGCAGGCTAATTCAGTATCTGCAACTTGAGGTGAATGCAGGATACTGGAATTGCTGATTTCAACTTCACGTATGAAGGTATCAATGTTGGGTTTGCTTGAGAGTATGTTGTACATATTCTTTAATCAACCTATTCAGAGATATCATTACACACTTCTGGCACATGTGGGACTTGAACCTAGGCCTCCTGGCTCAAAAGTAGCAACACTATCACTGCACCACAAGAGACTTTATTGAGAGTATATTACTTATTTGCTGCTTATACATCAGTATATTACAGTTATATTCTGATTCATCTAATTGAGTGGATTCAATCTACATACTTTGGATGATCAATTTAATTGCCAGACATAAATTTGCTGGGATTTTGAAGCTAAAAAATGAGGCCGATTGGTCTAGATTTGGACTTCTTATTGGAGTCCAAATTAGGCAGAAACTGGAGGCCATGGATCCTATCAGTAGGATTTATTTATCGTTTTTGCAATTGGATTACTGTATTTGTGCAACATTTCTAAAAGTGTGTTGATTGCTTTCTGTTATAACTGTTAGAATTCTAATTGTTGATGTTACCTACTAAAAATCTCCTGCAAAGGAGTTTTATGTTTCTTCTCTCATCCAGCTTGTAATTTTTTTCTCTCATCTAGCTTGTAGCTCTAAATGCATTTTGATAAGTAATAGTTTTCATCATCAGTTGCAATATTATGTAGCAACCTTGATTTCATTTACCCAGTGCATGGGGTTCTGTGGCCTGCAGCTTCATAAAGCATCCTTCCGTATGTTAGTTGATGAGTTATAGAAATTTACAGCACAGGAGAAGGCCTCCAAGAGACACCATTGTGTCTTTCTCTGAGGAATACAAAACAAATCTTGCTGCCCTTCTCTCTCATTGTGACCATAACAGAGATTGTGTGTTTTTTTTGTTTTCTTTCCTTTAATCACAAAATAGCGTAATTTCTTTAATATTTTAATTGAATGTAACCAAAGGAAAGATTTGTTAAAGCACCAATAACTGTCAAAAAAATTATTATCCCCTCAGTCTGTCAGAGTCCTGGTGTTGATATATTTAATGTTGGCTAGAAATACTTTTCAGTCAGCACTTGTTCCTGAGTCATTTGTCTAACCTGTCGACTGTAGCTATACAGAGAATAGTGAGCAATGAATCGTTTATAATCATCTGTAAATAATAGGGTACTGCAGGGGGAAAAACCATTGATTGAATAAACTGGAATCATACATCACACTTGTTTCAGGGTGGCAGCACTGGGTCACTGAAGAGAAGAGGCAGTAACATTGAAAGCCAAGGTAATGCCGTTCTTATGCTCCAAATTAGAAAAGATTTTTTTGACTCTCCTGTTGCTCTTTCCCTTAGCAAAACATAACAAGAAAACCTGCTTACTAACGCTCACTTTGGCTTCTACCAGGCCCATTCAGGTCCAGAACTCAATACAGCCTTGTTACAAAAAAGGTGACATGGGCAAGTGAAAGTGACTGCCCTTGATATCAAGGCAGCATTTGACCTAGTATGGCATCAAGGAGCCCGAGCAAAACTGGAGTCCATTGGAATCAAAGAGAGAACTCTGTGCTGTTTGGAGTCGTACCTAGCGCAAAGGAAGGTTGTAGTTGTTCGAGGTCAATAATCTTGGCTGTAGGCCACTGGTGCAGACAGGAAAAAAGTTGAATGTGGCAAATTGTTTGTGGAAGTTTTGCAGCTGTATATCATTGTATAGTTTATTTTTTCTGCTTGCATTGCTCATTAATGTCGATTACACAACATATCCCTGAAGTAGCAGAACAGTGGCATAACTTCTCCAGCTGCTAGAGGCAGGATTGCAACAATAGATGACTGTCTTTAGAAAGACCATGTAGCCCTCTGTTAGTGATTCCACTTTGCAGGTTAGAATAGTGTGATTGATGTTGAGCATTTCAACTGCTTCTGGTTCCACCACTAGCCTGAGACTGCCAACTGTGGACATATTTATTGTGCCAGGTGATTGAATTAACATTTTGGAGATTACCTTGATGGTAAGTTAAAAATATAAACATGCTGCCAGTAGTTGTTAGGTACACAAATGCTTTTACAAAGGTGGCTTATTTCTTGAGCGTTAATAGCCCATATATCACCAGAAAAATGGGCTGGGCATTAAGCAATCTAATTTCCCACCCTAATTTCTTTTATTTACACAAGTAATCAACGATAACATATTGGGAGTAGGTTTTAATTTCAGATCCTGTCACTTCGGCTTTACTAGCGGTGAACATTTGACGTTTGATATGCACAACTAAATTACCTGTGTGTGCACATTGGGCTTCCAGCACTCATTGAGCAAACCATGAAAGGTCACTCAAAAGGTCCATGTCCCGTTGTTGCTTATAGTCTGCAGGTGATTTCACTTGCCATTTTATTTCAATTCAGGAGGAACTTCCTTGCTGAAAGAGTGTGAGGAATGTGAACGTACTATCACAAGGAGCATTGAGACAAATAAATTTAAACTGAGAATAGAAAAATACATGAGGGAAAAAATAAAATGATATGAGAAGAGCCTCATGTGCCACATACCATTTGGATTAATTGATCAGTTTTTTGCACTCTGCCCTTGATATAACTTGATGTCACAGAGGTACAGCTTATGTTGCTATCAAGAAACCTTCTTTCTTGCGTTTCTAATTTGTATAAAGAATTACTATTTGGGACTTTGCATTGTCAATAAAAGTAAAACAAAATAAGAGTTTCATATCCAATAAAGTATTTTTGAAACAACAAGGTGCAGGGCTGGATGAACACAGCAGGCCAAGCAGCATCAAAGGAGCAGAGAGGCTGACGTTTCGGGCCTAGACCCTTCATCAGAAAAGGGGGAGGGGAAGGGGGTTTTGAAATAAATAGGGAGAGAGTGGGAGGCGGATAGAGGAGAGGATAGGTGGAGAGGAAACAAACAGGTCGACGAGGCGGGGATGGAGCCAGTAAAGGTGAGTGTAGGTAGGGAGTTAGGAAGGGGATAGGTCAGTCCAGGGAGGACGGACAGGTCAAGGGGGCAGGATGAGGTTGGTCGGTAGGAGATGGAGGTGCGGCTTGAGGTGGGAGGAGGGGATAGGTGGGAGGAAGAACAGGTTAGGGAGGCAGGGACGAGCTGGACTGGTTTTGGGATGCGGTAGGGGGAGGGGAGATTTTGAAACTTGTGAAATGCACATTGATACCATTGGGCTGCAGGGTTCCCAAGCGGAATATGAGTTGCTGTTCCTGCAACCTTCGGGTGGCATCGTTGTGGCACTGCAGGAGGCCCAGGATGGACATGTCGTCTGAGGAATGGGAGGGGGAGTTGAAATGGTTCGCGACTGGGAGGTGCAGTTGTTTATTGCGAACCGAGCGTAGGTGTTCTGCAAAGCGGTCCCCGAGCCTCCGCTTGGTTTCCCCGATGTAGAGGAAGCCACACCGGGTACAGCGGATGCAGTATACCACATTGGCAGATGTGCAGGTGAACATCTGCTTGATGTGGAAAGTCTTCTTGGGGCCTGGGATGGGGGTGAGGGAGGAGGTATGGGGGCAGGTGTAGCACTTCCTGCGGTTGCAGGGAAAAGTGCCGGGTGTGGTGGAGCTGGAGGGGAGTGTGGAGCGGAC
>NC_063341.1:6514582-6514888 GCF_021869965.1 Rhincodon typus
ATGAACTGTTCGAGCTCCTCGTGGGAGCACGAGGCGGCACCGATACAGTCATCAATGTAACGGAGGAAGAGGTGGGGTTTAGGGCCGGTGTAGGTACGGAAGAGGGATTGTTCCACGTAACCTACAAAAAGGCAGGCGTAGCTTGGGCCCATGCGGGTACCCATGGCTACCCCCTTTGTCTGTAGGAAGTGGGAGGAATTGAAAGAGAAGTTGTTGAGTGTGAGGACGAGTTCGGCTAAGCGGATGAGGGTATCAGTGGAGGGTTCGGCTAAGCGGATGAGGGTATCAGTGGAGGGTTCGGCTAAG